>NC_063357.1:14519132-14566529 GCF_021869965.1 Rhincodon typus | reverse complement strand
CCAGCTCTACACCTTGTTATCTCAAACTGTCATATTGGTTGCATTATTAATACTGGCCTGGACACCAAGGGATCTCCCTTGCTTTTCTTTGAATGGCACCATGGGATCTTTTACATCCATCTCATTGGGCAATAGTTCCTTTGCCTTAACATCTTATCAAAAAGTAAAGCTATTTCAACAATGCAGCACTCTGTCAATACTGTACTTGAGCCCACAAATTGCCGACAGAAAAGTGATCATGCTACTAATGAAGGCACAGCTGATACCTAGCTGCGACGTAAAACAGTAGGGACACCCACTCTAACAAAGTTTCCTGCAATATGCATAGGATCCTTGCTTACTTATAATAATTGGCCTCCTGAATTATTCTGAAGCTTGATGATGGTAGTGTGCATCTGGCATCGGAGAAGCATGCATCTGCTACATGTCTTATTTTTAATACTCATTCACAGGATGAGGGCGTCGCTGGCTAGGCCAGGATTTATTGCCCAATTGCCCAGGGGGCAGGTAAGAGTCAAACACATTGCTGACGGTTTGGAGTCACATGTAGGCCAGACCAGGTGGGGTTGGCAGTTTCCTTCCCTAAAGGACATTAGTGAACCAGATGGATAATTCACTGGCAATTGGCAATAGATTCATGGACATTGTTAGATTCTTAAGTCCAGATTTTTATTGAGCTCAAATTCCACCATCTGCTGTGGTGGGATTCAAACCCAGGTCCCCAGAACATTTCCTGGGCTGTGGATTTACAGTCCAGCAATAATACCACTAGACCATCACCTCCCCTAACTGGATATTTGGGTGCCCACTTTGGGCCTGCAACATGAGGGCAGCACCAATGAATTTTGTTTGCCAACAAGAAATAGAGAGGGAAAGATCAAACTATCACAGCTTGCAAACTCTTGGCAGTTTCTTTATCAATACATCTTCATTTAACAGATGCAAATAAACAGAGATTGCAAGTAGCAGCCCAGTGTTTATCCTGCTTGCAAAGTGCAAACTTAATGCTGTTTTATAGTCAACCAGTTTTTACAAGCATATACCTTCAATTAACCAGTGTAATGTGCATCAGACATTTAAGGGTGTTATGCTTACATTCAGTAGAGTGCACTTTGGAAAGACAGAGAACAACATGTTGACCAGCACATAGCAGCACCTGAGATGGAGCAGAATAATCTTAAATCATTCACAGTGGGAACCATTAACAGTTTGTCAAATAGAGTAAGCAGCAGATATCTGTAATTTGTCAATGTGATGTGACTGTATATAAAGATATAAGATAGCTTAGGGAGGATGTAAATATTTTGGACAGGTGAAAATGTTTTCCTTTAATTCTTCTGGGACTATTGAGGTCCTGTTGCTTCACTTACTAAATTTAAAAATTGATTTCCCTATGTCCCCTTTTACTCTCTTCATTCATTGAGTGACTCAGGCTCATGGCCATTTGCAATTCTGCAAAATTTATTGGAAAACCTTACATTTGTATGCACTTCCTCGTAACTAGAAAGCATGTTTCCTTTTATTCTTAATTTTCTTACACTTCTATGTTAGATTTTCTCCATTATAATTCTCACATCCACATTTGTATCAGAAACTCTGGTCTGGATGACCCAGGCAGGATGGAGGCAGGTCAGGGGTCTTTAAAAATGGCAGATTCCCATTGAATGGAATTTTTGTGGTTGTGGGATACCACCCATCAAGAAACATTAAGAAAAGGCCATGAAATTCCTATGGCCGGACATGTAGGAGTCTGGAAGACTCAAGGAGGTATAAGTCAAAATATTTTACTGCTAGCTCTTCTCATGGATGTGGCACAGTTTTGCAAAGTGTGCCATTAGCGCCAGGTTTTTGGAAAATCATAACGTGCAATCAAACCAGCACTTTTCATCCTCTTATAAATTTTTAGAGAACCATTTAGTTGTGTGTTAGTAGACTGTGTGGGACCCTTACCGAAAACAAAAGGGGGACACTATAAGAACATAACAAATAGGAGTAGGAGTAAACTATTCGGCCCCTCAAGTCTTCCCTACCATTCAACAAGATTGTACTGATCTACGTTAGGCCTTTTTCATGCCAGCTGAACACAGCTTTCAATGTCCTCCTCTTTAAATACTTTCAGTGATCTAGCCTCCACATTCTCTGGGGTGGGGAATTCCAGATATTCACTACCTTCTGGAAGAGGGCTTTTCTTTATAGCTCAGTTTACAGCATGTTCTTATTGTCATGTATATGGTTGCTTGATTCGCAGAGGCCATTCCCTTGAGAATAAGACACAAGGGACTTTGGAAAGGTACCATTCAACCCTCAAAACAATGGTCAGGACATACAATCATAAATATCCTCATGACTGGGAAAAAGAACTTGAATTTCTTTCATTAGCGATTCACCTAATGAGTCCACTAGTTTTAGTCCTTTTGAATTAGTTTATGACCATATATAATGATTTGGATGAGAATATAGGAAGCATGGTTAGTGACTTTGTGGATGATAGCAAAATTGGTGGAATAGTGGACAGTGAAGAAGGTTTCCTAAGATCTTGATCAACTGGGCTGATGAGCTGAGGAGTGGCAGATGGAATTTAATTTAGATAGATGCGAGGCATTGCATTTTGGGAAGGCAAACAAGGGCAGTACTTATACAGTTAATGGCAGGGTCCTGGGGAGTGTTGTTGAATTGGGAGACCTAGGGGTTCAGGTACATAATTCCTTGGAAGTCGAGTCACAGATACACAGTGTAGTGAAGAAGGCATTTGGCACAGTTGTCTCCATTGGTCACAGGATTGAGTGTACGAGTTGGGACATTATGTTGCGGCTGCACAGGACATTGGTGAGGACATTTTTTGGAGTATTCTGGACAGTTTTGGTCTCCCTGCTATTGGAAGGATATTTTTTTTTTGGAAAGGATGCAGAAAAGATTTACAAGGATGTTACCGGGACTGTAGAGTTTGAGCTATGAAGAGAGGCTGGACAGATTGGGACTTCTTTCACTGGAGCTTAGGATGATGAGGTTTATAAAATCATGAGGGGCATAGAGAAGGTGAATAGCAAAGGTCTTTTCCCTTGGGTAAGGCAGTTTAAAACTAGAGGGCATAATTTTAAAGTGTGAGGAGTACGATTTAAAAGGGATCTGAGGAGCAAATTTTTCACATAGAGGGTGGCTCACATGTGGAATGAACTGCCAGAGGAAGTGGTAGATGCAGGTTACAGTTACAACATTTAAAAAATATCTTGACAGGTACGTGAATAGGAAAGGTCTGGAGAGATATGGACCAAACACAGGCAAATGGGACTAGTTCAGTTTGGAAAACCTGGTGGGGTGGACGAGTTGGACTGAAGGGTCTGTTTCTGTGCTGTGTGACTCTATGACCACTCCAACACCTGCGAGCTTTGTTCAGGAAATTAAAATTGGGTTGATTCGGTGATAAACATGGCAAAAATAAATTTGCGAAGGAACCTACCCATGGTACTTGGCAGTGTAAGTTCAATGATGGCAAGAACAGAAATATATACAAACAAACGCAGAGTCCCCTACCACTAAAACTAAATGAGTGGTTTGATTTTGTATCAATTTCATCACTATAGCTGCTCCACTTCTGCAATGTTAATGCCAGCTTGTGTGATCAGGAGAGTGTCAGACATATTTTGAGAAGTTGAAAGCCATGTTAATCAATGAACCAGTGTTGGCAGCACCAAATTTCACTAAAAGTTTCAAGGTAGCAGTCAATGATTGTAATCTGGGATTGCCTGCAGTTCTGTTTTAAGAAGATAATATAAAAATGCCAGTATAATATTTTTTCTATCAAAGCTAAACTACCATGAAAAGAGATAGTCTACAGTGGAAGAAATCCTAGCAATGCTACTGGCCCTAAAACATTTTGAAATATACGTCAATCAAAGCTAAGGGGAGACATTGATTTGTTTTATATTAATTCACAGAATGTGGGTGTTGCTGGCTAGACCAACATTTATTGCCAATCCCCAATTGCCAAAATGGTAGTTAAGAGTCAACCACATTGCTGTGGGTCTGGAGTCACAAGTAGGCCAGAGCAGTTAAGGATAACAGTTTCCTTTCCTAAAGGACATTAGTCAACAGGATGGGATTTTCCTAACCATTGGCAAAAGTTTCATGATTATCATGAGGCTTTTAATTCCAGGGTTTTTTAAATTGAATTCAAACTCCATTGTCTGCCAAGATAGCACTTGACCCCGTGTCCCCAGAATGTTGTCTGAGTCTCTGGATTAATAGTCTAGTGATAATACCACTAGGCCATTGCCTTCCCCTAAACACTGTGTTCGAAGATATACTGGTGCATACTGATGATAACCCCCTAATCTTTGTGAAACTGCATGAGTTGGGTCACATTGCCCAGATGGAAGATAGTTGCCTGTGCAAGGTTGTGTTCTATGGGCCGAGGTGCCCCACACAAATGCTTCAAACATTCCCTGAAGAAGTCCTCCTCCATGTGCTATATGCAGCCCTCACCAATGGGGAGTATGGGGCATTAATATGATTCTTCAAGATGCTACACCAGGAGTGTTAGAGATCCCCTCGTGCCTGACCAAGGAGCTAGAATAATGAAGCAAAAGGAGATTTGACACAATTATCTCCAGCAATGATCACACCTTCATTTGCATCCACTGTGGGAGAACCTGTCGATCACAGATAGGCCTGACTAACTGCCAGGGAGACCATAAACCAGTGAGCACAATCTTTCTAAAATCTTCATTTGTGAAATAATGTCAAGAGAGCCATTGCAGAAAAATTCAACAGCCAAACTGTGAAACTATTTCGATGGAGTGTGTTATTCCAGCCCTAAACCTGGACTTTCCGAAGTGGGATCTAAGACCTCAAGTGGGGTCACAAGCTGAAAATTTTGGGTTGTGAGGTCTGAGGCAGCAATGGCCACCCAGGAACTCTGACTGAGGTATAACAAAGGTGCTCCCACTCTAACAGGCCCCGGCTCTCCAAGCCTCTATTGTCAATGATTTCATGCCTTGAAATGGGTCACAACAGGAAAAGATTAGGAAGCAGTGCTTTACACATTATTCACATTACAGGTAAAAACAAAGTAATTTCCAATGTGTTACGACAAATGCAACTTTTTTGAATTAACAAGTATTAATAAGCTGTTAGTGTTAATTGTGTAGGTAACATGTAAAGAGTGAATGAGAATGAAGGTGTGAAAATGTTCTAGTTTTTAAAAATATTTTGTTTGGTTCACACTTAACAATGAAATGCACTTAAAAATAATGTTTCACATCTCCAATGGTGGAGGTGTTATAAAGCTGCTTCATATTCAATATTTCTTGGATTATCTTAGTTCAAGAAGGATTGTAGAAGAATTGATTTATTTTTAAATGTTGCAAAAATACCTGCTGTGGTTTCTTTTAAAAAAAAGTTGTTGAAAGGTCACTGTGGACAATGGAGATTTGTTGTAACAAGACTTCCTAGATTTCACATGAATCATGATAACTGCTTGTTCTGCTATAAACTCCTGTTAGGCTATTTGAATAGAAGCTGAATGGAGACTGCTTTGGTATCTGGAATTAGTTGGGAATCAAGAAGCCAGTGAAGAAGGGCTGCCACACTGTCCTATTTCACACAAGGGCCCTCTTGTTAAGGTCAGGGCAAAAACTATCTGTTATCTGAAAGAGTGATTACAGAAACTTCCCAATATTTGATTTGATTTGTTCTTATCACATGTATCCAAGTACATGAAAAGTTTTGTTTAACATGCAGTACACACAGCATACAAAGACATAAAGAGCATAGAATAATTGAACAGAGTGAGGAATAAAAAGTTACAGCTGCAAAGAAGGTGCACTAAAAGCAAGATCAAATTGGATTGGAAATTTGTGACATCCATTCAGAAGTCTAATAACAGTAGGGAAGAAGCTGTTCTTGAACCTACTAGAATGTGTGTTTAAACTTTTGTACTTTCTGCCTGATGGAAGGGGTTGGAAGAGATTATGACCGGGGTGGGAGGGGTCTTTGATAATGATGGCTGCTTTCCCATGGCAACAAGAAGTGTAGATGGAGTCAATGGATGGATGGTCGGCTTGCGTGATAGTCTGGGCTGCATTCGTAACTTTCTATAGTTTCTAACTGGCCTGGATGGAGCAGTTGCTGTACCAAGCTGGGATGCATCCAGATAGTATGATTTCTGTGGTGCACCTGTAAAAGTTGGTGAGGGTCCTTATGGACACGCTGAATTTCCTTAGCCTCCTGAGGAAGAAGAGGTGTTGCTCATTAGGTTGTGTCTGACAGGTCTTCAGAAAAAAATTGCATCATTATTGGTGTGACTACACCTACCTGAACATCAACAGAGCAAACTTTGGAACATTTTATGTTTTATCTCTATTACAAGCACAAAATAACGCTAATGGTCAGAAAGTAAAAATTAAGTAGCACCTGTACTTCATTAAAAAGACCATCTCACTGTTTTGGCTTCAAGGATTCCATTGTTGAAATTTGCCTTGTTTTGTTAGATGTGGCCATCATGAATGCTTGGCTGAGTTACGAAAGGTCCAAGATCACTTCTTTCAGTAGGGGAGGAGAGAGACAATTGTCCAAATTTGACTGACGGTCTTAGAATGTTATTAAATGAGGATCTGATTTTGATGTTGTAAGTGAATAAGTGTTGGTTTTACAACAGATTGGCCACTTGAAGGGATTCACATTTTTTAAAAGGGCTTTATCAAGACAATTTTTTTCAGCCTGAAGCGTTTTTCCACATGACTGATCTTTAAATTCTTGGAATTCATTTTTAGCACTCATTTCAAACATATCCTGAGATACTGAGTGACTAACTGTGATGGATACTTCAGGGGGAATAGAGAGGTCAAAAGGATTAGGGAGATTTTTTAAAGGTGAGGCCTCTGCCACTTCAGGAAGTTTCCAAACACAATCTTCCTGCTTTCTGCACAGAAATCTGGTCCTGATTTTTTTAAAAAAAGATTTTAGATTATAATTGCACTGCCACGCAAGTGATGGCACCTTTGTGTCTTAAATGCTGCCCACCACCCCGCCCGCCTCCCCCCACCCCAAGCTATTGCAGCAAAAGATGGCTGCTCTGGCACCTCTTCTTCTCCGCTATCCATGTCCAATTAAAAATCTTGCCTCTACACACTGGAGTCCTAATTTTGTTGAAGACTGTGCTGGCCATAAGCACTATCAACTAGTTTAATTATTGCATTTTTAAACGACTATTTCCTTAAGGCTTGCATGTGTAGCACACTAATTCTTGATTATAAATGTAATTGTAGAAACTACCCCACCTCTGATACATGCTTAAATTAAGAATCAATTTTATTTAATTGAAACTTTAAGAAAATACATTTTCTGAATCATTTTGCTGATGAGCTAATTATTAAGAACGAGCTGACCCTGACTTCCTATTTTAATTGAGTTCTTCTCATTTGTTGACAGCGCTATTCCCTATTAATTTCTTTGACTTAACTTTTGAATTCACTTTCCTTTTTATTACATATTTACCTTCATTCCTTTCTTACCTGTCATCGTACAATTAGCTCTTGACAGATCCAGTCAGTTCAGATTTCGCCAAATACAAGTGGTTAGATAGTCTAGAAGATACAAATAATACAATACAACATTTACTGTTTTGTCCTGCCTAAACTATGTGATGGCTGCAATACGATTGTTAGATGTTTTACTAGGACAGACAATGTGGGTGATCTAATCTTAACTCTGGGGTGAAGTTCACAAAGCCATTCACTGCATCTTATAGTGATAACAGTAGTGTTGAAAGACGGATTGTTTGAGTATGTGGCAAATATATTTTGGAATTAAAATGATGCAGATCAAACAGCAACAGTCTGGAAAACAAAATACGTCACTTTCACCCCATTATTGTTATGAATCTGAATCCTGCACCTTCAAGGACTTTTGCAGGCTAATTTACTCACTGACAAAGATTTTTATAAGTCCTAGCTCCTCTCTCAAACCGAAATCCTTCTGAAAGGTTTCCATTGAGATCTTAAATGATAGTCTCTGCTTACCAACAAACACATCGACAATACCTATTTATTTAACTGCACATTTTTATTAGAACGATCAAATGCACTTTGAATCAAAAATATAGAAGCACAAAAAATAAACGTTCTTGTGAGTAAAACTGGCAAGGCAGTTCTTAAACAAATTCTTTCACAGGATGTGAGCATCGCTGGATTGTCCAATATTTATTGCCAACCCCTTATTCCCCTTTAGAAGATGATGGTGAGTAACCTCGTTGATGTAGGGTAGGTACATCTGCTGTTAGGAAGGGAGTCCAAGGATATTGTCTCAGTAATAGCAACAGAAGGGTGACTCGAAACATTAACTCTGCTTTCTTTCCATATACACTGCCAGACCTGCTGAGCTCCCCCAGCAATTTCTGTTTTGTCTTCCAGATTTCCAGCATCCACAGTCCTTTGGTTTATTTAATCATAATTAAGTCAGGATTGTATGTAACTTGGAGATAACTTGCAGTTGCTGGGGATTGATGCATTTGCTGCACTTGTCGTTCTAGGTGGTAGAAGTTGTAGATTTGAAAGATGCTGTTGAAGGAGCCTGAGTGGGTTGCTTAAGAGTATCTTGTGTCAAGCTTTCTAAATGTCACTGGAGCTGTGCTCATCTAGGCAAATGGACAGATTCCGCATTCGCCTGCATTGTGCCTTGAAGTAGGTGGACAGGCTGAAGAATAGGGTAAAGGAAAACTGCAGTGCAGATATGTAGGTCATGTTAAACTTCATATGAAGGAGCTTTCCTGTCATTTAAAGTACAGGTTTCTGACATAAACTAATGTTAGTCAATGCTACTTTTAGTTTGCTCGTTACCATAAAAGTCTTAAAATTTCAAATATTGTTGTGCAACCTTTCTAGCCAGTCACCGCAATTCAAATATGTTTTTACAAGTTAATCACCAATACATGGATCTAAATAGGTAAAAGAAATAAATTTAAAGTAATGTTTTAAAGGTAAAAAGAGGGAAGAGAGGTGGATTTTTAAGCAGGAGATTCCAAAGATTAGGTCTTTGTAATTGAAGGCATGGGCATCTATGTTGGAAACAAAAATATGCTGGAAATCACAGCCGGTCAGGCAGCATCTGTGGAAAGATGAAGAGTCATCTAGACTCAAAACATTAGCTTGCGCTCTCTCCAGAGATGCTGCCTGACCCTCTGTGATTTCCAGTTTTTTTTGTTTTCAGTACAGATTCCAGCATCAATGTTAAGAGTGCTTAAAATTCAGGCTGTTGAAGAGCTCAGAATTAGAGAAGTACAGATATAAGAAAGGGGTGTTAAAGAATACAGAGACAGTGAGGGTTGAAGCCATTAAGGGATTTGTAAACATGGAAGTGAATGTTAAAATTGAGATATTGTTTAACTGGAAATCAATGTCAGCCATATTGCTGAATGAAAGGTCTTGCACAAATTAGTACACGGGCAACAGAGATTTGGATAACAATTTTTTGGACAGTAGTAAGTGGGAGGTCAGACAGGAGTGCATCGAAATAACAACATCTAAAGGCAACAAAAGTGTTGATGGTATTTTAGTAGTGTCCATCTTGCAGTCAACAATGACACCAAGGAACCAAATAATCTGGTTCAGCCTCAGATAATTGTCAGAAGAAAATGCAATTTGTAATGGGAAGACAATGCCTTTTGTCTTCCCAATAACTAATTTGAAGAAATCCTGCTCACCTAGTACTGGATTGGACATGAAGTTTGATAACCTAGAGATAGTGGAGGGGTTGATCAGGCTGGTGATGATGTGGAGCTGGATGTTTTCCGAGACACTGACGCTGTGATTATGATAATGTTGCCAGATTTGGATAAGAAGTATTCGTGATGTCCAGAGGGTGGGGACAAGAATAGATCCTTGGGGACACCAAAGATAAATCTTCGGGAGCAGGAAAAGAGACCGTTGCAACTAACTCTTTGGATATGATTAGATAGGTATGAATTGAAAGAGGCTGAACCAGTTAAACATTGTCTGTTCAGGGTGAGGTGTCTGCATCTTTTTTCCAACAATGAAATAATACAAATGACCAACTTCTGTTTATCTACTCCATTTAGGAGATCAAGTTTCTTCACAAAGGCATAACCAGACTAAGATGGATGTTGAATATTAGGCCTTTAGGGGTAATGTAAAAGCCTTGAACGCAATGAGAACATTGACACTCAAGAATGCATATATCCATGAATAATGGCAATAATTAACTCAAACGTGTCCATTTATTGAGCTTGCTTTGACCTTAATAGTCCTTAGAGTATTCAAAATTATAGCTTTATGTTCATTATTGTCCAATTGCATTGCATTCCAATTTCACCAATTGCACAGATTTGACCAATTTACATTTTTTACTCAGTGGGCAAGTTATCTCCTGGGGGAGAACACATTTTCCCATGCAATTCAAATTTTAATGTAATTACCATTAAATTTATAACTAAATCAATGCTTGGTCATGCAGGGCCAACATTGTTTGACATTTATGATGCAAATACTGGAAAGCATGCATTTTCCTTCCAAATTTCCATTAGGTTATGAAATATTGTCCTCTCTTTACAGCGCAGCATGGCCTCAACAAACAAATCTGCAATTAAGCCTGATAATGTTGTTCCAAAATTCTGGATCTAGCTTGAAGAAGAAAACTTCACTGTTGGGCTGCATGAGTGAGCTGAAAGTGCTCAAATCTATATCCATTTATGAAAGACATCAACCCATCCCCTGGTGCTACTGGCTCAATAATCTCAGAACCCTACTATCAATGTTTTTTGTTCTCATGGCCAGAATCCTGATAAATAAAGGGGCACTAAAGGGATAGAAATATCAGGGGTGTAATTCCTTCCTTCGATAATTTTACTAAGATAAATAGGAGGTGGTTTAAAATAGGAAATCTCCTTTGTAATTATGCAGAGCAATATTACTGTTGCTAACTCTCCATGATTGCCCTGGAGTTAACAGGAATGAAATATTGCTGAAGACAGACTCATTTGTCAAACTTTTTCTCTGATTGATTGTGGCATTGCCATAGAGAATTTACCAGTTAGATGATGACTGACAGTTAACTGCCAGGTTTTGCTTAGATTTTAAACAATCAGAGACCACTTGTCAACCCATCAGCATTCTCCTCTTGTACAGCAATACAATTTGCTTCCCCTTTATATTTGTATTACTTGCCAATCGTCCAATCAGAACAAGATGAAAAACACTGATGAAATATGCACATTTGCAGCAAGACCCAAGTTCTGGACTACAAAAGGAATTAAATAACTAATCTCATAAACTGCAAAAACATTTTTGCCCATTTTTAGTTGCTAGTTATTAAATATTGAGAGATTTGACACAGTCCAGAATCATCTAATCAGCAAATGGAGAATCTACTTGACTTTCAGTTGGTGGGGGAAGATGGCAAACTGTGAGAAAGAGATAGTAAGAACGGCTAATGTTGGAGTCAGAGATAACACAGCAAAGTGCTGGATGAACACAGCAGGCCAGGCAGCATCAGAGGAGCAGGAAAGCTGACCTTTCAAGTCGGGACCCTTGCTCAGAAATGGGGATTTCCACACTGTGTTATCTATAAACTATGAGAAAGGATATTTTAGATGGTTGATGATGGGCATGTGAGGGCAGACTGATTGGAGACACGATACTATGTAAGAAAACCTCCAGGAATACAATTGGGAGCCTTACTCCAGGCCTACGGGCATGGCCATGTTTCATATTTATAACAGCATTGATATGAGAAATAGATAAGGCAGGCAGCAGGAGATCACTGGGCACAGTTAAATAGCTATTAGATTACAAAGTGAGCCACAGACTATAATTATGTAACCAAAACATTTTGAATCAGCCTTAAAACACCTGGATAGATTTTGAAAGTAAAACTGGGTGTAAAACTAGACAGAATATTCAGTCAAGTTCTGTAAAGCGCAATCAATCTGCAATATCACTTTTACAATGGGGAGACCAGTTGAAACTCAGTCCCATTGCATTACAGTTAAAGCATTGTGCAGGAATAAGTGGGGGTAATTTTAATCTCCAAAAACAGATGGGGTGTGATTATTTTTATATTCACAGACTCAAGCCAACCCATCCTTGTATAATTTTAAATGAGCAGTCCAGAGATGGGAAAAACAAGGAAAGTCAGCTTTGTGAGAAAGCTAAGATTGCCTATTCCACATCCATAATAACGTCTGACTTCATAGCCATCTCAACTAACGTTCCGCTGAAACCCTTTCATGCTTTTCTTACCTATAGGCTCGACAACTTCAATGCAATCCTGGCTGGTCTCCCAACCTCTCTCCTTCATGAACTTGAAATCATCCAAACATTGCTGCCTGCAACTTAACTCACTGCGACCCCTATCCTCAGCTGTCTTCACTAACCTACTTTGGCTCTTGTCTTTAAAATTCTCATCATCGGGTACAAAATCCTCCACAGCTTCAAGACCACCACCCCAGCTCCCCGTATCAACCACTGCTCCCCAGCCCCCACAACATGCCCCAAACCCCCACCCAACCTTTCCTGTGTCCTTTAACCTGTAGCCCTTCTGTTCTCCTCTAATTGACCACCTTGACCTTCCCTGATTTTAATTGTTCTACCGTCCGTGACCAGTTACCTAGGACCCAAACTCTGCAATTCCCTGCTTCCTTAGCTTTCCTCCTTTAAAACTGTCTTCTTTGTCCAAGCTTTTGATTGTCTTAACTAATATCTCCTTGTATGGCTTGGCATGTTGTTTAATAATGTTTCTGTAAAGTGCCATGGGATGTTTCATTGTGCTGAATGTGATATATCGATATAAGTTGTTGTTACAGTGTGCTGGGCCTCAAAGCCTACATCCAGTCCCTCCATCGGAATGCACTCCCTTTTGCACCATCTTTCCTCAATGTCAGCTGTTATGATAGCAATTTACCTGAGGACTGTTGTTGGTAATGCAGTGGTCATTAAATCATAGCTTTTTCCCCAGTAAGCTTCTTATAGATGCCCAGCTAGTGCCCTCAACCCACCAGTCTCACTTAACTCAGGCCCAAGATACAACATAGAGCACTCTCGGCCTACCTATTCAGGCAGAGGCATCATCCTAGGTATTTATATGTTAATTGGTCATCAAATATTAGCTTTCAAAACATATATCCTTTTACTCTTAATGGACTGATAATATTTATGGAAATGTGTTTAAAGTTACCACTGAATTATAACATGTTACTTCTGAAAATTTCATAAATTTATTTGCATATTTTGCGCATGAGCTGATTTAATAACTATTTGTATGACTGTAGTGTAGGAAATATGCAAAAAGCCATAAAAATATGAGGAGACAAAGTATATTTCTGTGTTTAATTCTTAAGGACTGCTCATAATTGTCATTGTGATTTCACAAAGTTGTGTAGGGAGTACCTGGAAAATCATTTTTCTTAATTTATCAGAAATCCTTGCGGAGACCAACATGGAGTGTAACAAACATCAGGCAGGCTCACACACATCCATACAATTCATGAATAGTTTGAACTCTCTTTTCGTTTGCATTAATATCAAACTTCAATTACCTTTCTCTAGGAAACCACAGGTTGTAACAACAAAACCTTCAAAGTAATGATTCCACGCCCAGCTGTGAATGTATTGATTTTCCTGGTTTGACAGTCTCCACACAATACTGGTACCAGCAAACGTGTACAGTTCCCTCTGAGCCCAATTTCACCTCAGTTGAATTTTCATTACCCACCACCATGGTTAAGACCACCCATCTCCATCTGTCCTCCCCTCCCCGCTGATCTCTGCAACACCCCTTCCACCCCATACTTGTATGCAATAACATACAGAAAACTACATTTTGGCTAATACAAGAGTCTTTTCTTGTAAGATGACCAGCTCAAGTCCAAGCAGACCCTATAGGTCCCTAACAGAAAAGAGGATGATGGCATCAAATCCACCAGATACTCATACGACTTGATGAGCAGCAGTGAGGACTCATTTTACAACAGCACCCAAAGTCCAGACCTATTCTTGAAGACAGAACAAAGGGTCGTGACCATTGAAGCTGCTCAAACAAAATACCACTTAAAGGTGAGACAACAAGGTGCAGAGCTGGATGAACACAGCAGGCCAAGCAGCATCACAGGAGCAGAAAGGCTGACGTTTCGGGCCTAGACCCTTCTTGGCCTGCTGTGTTCATCCAGCTCTGCACCTTGTTGTCTCGGATTCTCCAGCATCTGCAGTTCCTACTATCTCTGATTCAATTTTAACACCACTTAAAGATGGCAATGTTGCTGCCAACTGAACCAAGTTGACAGTGGGCAAAACTTTGAGTAAATCAGGATTTTTATTCAGACAAGAGTGTCGGAGGTAAGAAGCACATTCATCCATTTCTTTATATGACAGCTCTTTCATCAAGTTCTTTGAGAGTAGTTCGATTGTTCAGTTGGAACTCAGAGCTGAGACTGCAACGATTTCAAATGACAAGTCGAACTTATTATTTCAAATAGTATTTCTGATTTCTTTTTCAATTTGGTTTTAGGGAATCAATAAAAGTTTTCCTTATGAAGTTTAAAACTGTATCAGGTTACTTCAGTTTGATGGATGATGGCAATTTATAAACAGGGATACTCAGCCATTGGCTCAATTTATGCAAGTCTACAAATAAACCAGCAGGCAAAGGACAGATGAGAGCCTAAAACAAAATAACACAAATTGCCCAGGGACAATGATTTAGCATGAAAAAAAATTGGTGTCATATTCAGCATCTTTGAAAGGTCATCAGTCCTCCAGCATTATTAGTAGAAGTCACTATTTTACTCTTTGTTTTATTCAGTCGCATTTTGCAACACTTTTATTTTAGTACATATATATTTTATCAGTTTAATTGAATAGCTATTTATTATTGTAGGAGAAAAGAAGCAGAAGAGGTTAAAAAAAATTGAACAATGATCGCAAATTTTAAACAATAATTCAACTTTTCAAGTTTCGATAAATTTCTTCTCTTGCAGTCAATTATTTAAACTGCAAATATGGGTTAGTGCCTTATAATCTACCCCTCCTCCATATTATGTAAAAAAAAAATTCTGGCATTAAATAATGTTTGTTTGCATCTGAAGTGTTAGCACACTTAAAAAAAATAAGCTAACACCTTTTCTAAAATAACAGAGGAAGGAATTTACATTTAACATGTTAACTTGTTTGTATACGAATATTGTTCGGTGTTATTTCATCTTAAAGCATTTTTTAATCAAAAGAAATTAGCTTGTCTGCTGAAAACCAGTTTCATTCTTACAAGAAAACAAACATTCAAGGAATTTAGTTAACAGCTTCACGTATCTGCTGTTCAAGGAACAGAGCCCTCTATGCATTATTTAGTACAAATTAACTGAGTAATTTTAATAAACAACACACTGAAGAGAGTAAGTGATCAATAGCTATTTCTTGGTACATATTCATTATCTTTGTTTGCTTTCATCCAAATAATGAAGAACCTCAATGTAAACATGTCTGTGCTCAACAATGAAAAGAAAGAAGGAACTTATTTGTGTTACAATCCTTTTAACAGTTTCAGCATGTACCAAAGCACTCAGAGTCAATGAAGGATAATTAACAATATTTTACTAATAAGGCAAGGAGCCTAACACCATGTTTTAGGTTTTAAGATACCTAAAAAAATTAGCCTGGTGAGTTCACCAGTGGGTGGAATGCCCATTGCCTAATGAGGTTTGACCTTCCTAATGCCAACCCCTAAAGAAAGGGAGCAACACGAACATTTCAACACTAAGGAACCATCGATAGAGGCACTAATAGGTAGATTTTCATCTTCAATGCAAAGATAATACTTAGGTGAAGCAGATTTCCAACCCATCATAAATTAAGACACTGATTTTCTTTCCCAATCATGGGATTTGCAATAGGTAGGAGATCCACTCAACAACATTACTGTTTGAATGGTAAAGACAAAACCTGATCCTAGCTGTCACAGTTCCAATGGTCCATTAATTGTGTTAAAATCCCTTGTCCCAATAAGGAACTGGAGCCTGAGTCTGTAAGGTTCCAAGTAAGACATCCCTTCCCAACTCTGATGTAGTTAGGTTCAATAAAATCTGTTGACATTTATTCATCCGAGTGTAGATCTTGTCTTACTGAGGCTGTAGTTCCTATTTTTCATAAGGGAGTTCACTCCTGAAAAGGTTAACTGACATCATGATATTAGTTCTGCCCATCAGGATATAAAGGACTGTATCTGGGAGGAGCTTCTGAGTGCTGTACCAGTTCTCCATGTAGCTGCTGTGGCTGTTTTACATTGGGTTTCCTTGTCTTACAGGAAACAATCACTTTTCTCAGATGCAACATAACTAGCAATTCGGTAATATTTATTAAACACTTTATTTCAACAGCCTGCTCCCCACAAGTCTCTTTTACATGAGAGACTCAACTCCAACTGCATTCTCAGATCCCTTAGGGAACATTTAGACATAAGTGCTCTCTTAACCTTTCTTTGGATGGTGGACACGTGGATGAAATGGATTGATAACTTCTGAGAACGGCTGATCCTTGAGTTGTGATGCTCATGAAGACTCCGATACAGCAGCAGTGAAGATCAATTAAGGAAAATTTGATTTGAGGGAAAAGACTCCAGGCTCCACATAGTTACAGCCTCTAGAAAAGGAAGACAGGAAATGAATTTCTCACTCTGAGCTTTGTTCTCTATACTAGGTACAAGTACGCTGAAGGGGAAGAGGGACAAAGGACATTCTGAAGATTATGCTGAAGGTTAGGAGATAAAGACTTCTTCATTATATATAGAACAGGAATTCCTCTTCCTCTATCACATCAACACTTGCTGAAGTGTGAGGCTGCTGAGGTATAGGCAAGGACAACTAGAGGTCACCATGAGGGTGTCAGACTGTGCAATCACAGACAACAGAATGTGCTGCCAAAGTAAGACCAACAGGAAACTCCTGTGCAGTATTCTGAGTTGCAGTGAGAAGGTTGCAATGGCCAGGTAAGCCATAAGGCTGAAGGTCAATGGTCCTGAGATGGGTCCCAGCTGGGAAAAGGATAAACCTGCGATGTGGGATTATACATGGGGATACTTGAATGGAAAAGCGATAATGGACAGATGGCTGTGGGTATTGACAGAGGGGAGAGTGCAATGGCAGGATCTTGTTACAGCCTTACTTGTGACTACTGTTTGATATGTGTGGAGTCCAAAAGTAAATCAACAAGTTTTACTTTATCTTCTATATCTACACCACATGTACACGTCAGATAAATCGAAAAGGGGAATAAAAAAGATTTAGTGTTTACTGTAGATTTGAGATCTACAAAATGTTTGAGTTGCTAGAGGTTCACTACTTCACCAGCTTATCTCTTTACTGAAATTTTTAACCTTAGCAGCTTTTGCCAAAGATAATGTCAGCTGTGTAAAGGATAGGGCGCAAGAAATGAAACATGAAATCAAGAGGGGTCAGCTGTTCAGGGAAAATTGTACCAATTGAACATGACGTGGAAATGGCACGACAAAAGGGAAATACCAAAACACTCTCAGGAGCATCAGTTGTTCTTTGCATAGTAGTAGTAGAGTCTCCTGCTTTTCTGAGTTTGTTCTAGGAGCACAGGCCAGACTGAGGAAGGTTATATTTATTGCCCATCTTTGGCTGTCCTAATGGCATTAATTCACACCCTGGCAGTACCATGTAAATGTGGATATCTGTATGTGTGCCTTCTGGAGGTTAGACCAGGCACGTTTTCTTCTAATTCATTCATGGGACGTGGGTGTCACTGGCTAAACCAGCATTTACTTCCCGTTCTTAATTGTGCATGAGAAAGTGATGATGAGTTGGATTCTCATACAACTGCAGTCCTTGGGCTGGAGGCAAACCCACAGTGTTGTTAGGGAATGAGATACAGAATTTTGAACCAATGACACTGAAGGAACGGTGATGTATTTCCAAGTCAGGATTGTGTGTACATTGCCGGGGAACTTGTAGGGGATTATGCTCCATGCATCTGTTGCCCTCGTCTTTCTAGGTCATAGTTAGTTGAAGAGTTTAGAAAGTGCTGTTGAAGGTACTTGGTGAGTTGTTGCAGTGCACCTTGGAGACAGTAAAGATTGCTGTCATTGCACTGCAGTGTGTGTGACAGATTCTATCTCCTGAAGGGCATTCAGGAACTTGGAAGGTTCTTATTCAAATTCATCAGACTCCACCGTCTCAAACCAATGGCACCAATTGCTTATTGTGTGGATATTCAATTTTGGAATGTGAAATGGCTGACTGATCCAATAACATCTGTTTCACCTTCCCATCAATACTGAAAATCTCTTAAACTCACAGCTTGCTATGTGACTGCGTGACCTCAAGACTACTACGATGATCGTGATTTTTAAAGGGCATCTTGACAAATACATGAATAGGATGGGAATAGAGGGATATGGTCCCCGGAAGAGTAGGAGGTTTTAGTTGTGTCGGGCAGCAGGCTTGGACGGCCGAAGGGCCTGTTCCTGGGCTGTAATTTTCTTTGTTCTTTGCTCTTTGTACCGGCACAGTGCAATAATAGGGCATAAGCCTTCATTGTATTGAATGGCAGTACAGGCACATGACACTATGTCATCTACTCTTGCTCCTATTTCTTATGTTCGTATGTCCTCACTACTATTCCCTTCACACACAGATGGTTACTATCCCTGCTCATGTCTCAGTTTCTCACTAACCTAGACACGGAGATATCAAAAGACAAACAATTGCAAAAACTGTCACCCTGAAATCAAAGCAGAAAATATTTGGAAAAATTCAGGAGGAAGGTAGTAGTGTCCTTACATCAGGCAAAAGGCGACAAGGATAACAAAAATAAAATAGTCTGTGGTTAAATGGAAGACAAATGATGGAATGACAGAATTTCTAATGGTGTGACAAAAGCAGACGTTACTGAGAAATTAAAATGTATCTGAGACATACTCAGGAATGGTCGAAGAAGGAGGATTACATAGAAAATGTGGTAAATCAGAGAGAGGTCCTGACAGTGTGTGAGAAGAAAAGGAACAGTAGACATTAGAGACAAAAATAGAAGATTCTGGAAAAGTTCAGCAGGTCTGGCAGCATCTGTGGAGAAAAATCAGAGTTAATGTTTCAGGTTGAGTGACCCTTCTGCAGCGTCACTTGACCCAAAACGTTAAATCTGGCATCTCTCCACAGATGCTGCCAGACCTGCTGAGCTTTTCCAGCAATTTCTATTTTTGTCTCTGATTTACAGCATCTGCAGTTCTTTTGGTTTTTATTTAGTAGATGTAAGGGATTTGGTCCATCCTGCCAAGCGTGTACCAATAGGGAATGCCTCCACCTGCAGGTGCCTGTCTACGATCACCCTCAGAAATAAAGAAGGACTTCATTTATATGGTGCTTTTCATGAACACCAGTTGTCTCAAAGTGCTTTACATCCAGTGAACTAGTTTTGAAGTGTGGGCACTGTTGTAATGTGGGAAACGTAGCTGTTAATCTGGACACAGCAAACTGCAATCCAGTCATGGGCAGGTAATCTGCTTTTGTTGTAGATGTTAATTTAGGGATAATATTAGCCAGAACACTGACGATAGCTTCCCTGTGATAGACAGGGAAGGGATCTTTTGCAGGCACCAGATTAGGAAGATGGGGTTTAATGTCTCATCCACAATGTGGCATTTCTGACTGCAGAAGTCCCTCAGCACCACACTGGAGTATCAACCTTAAATTATCTGCTCAAGTCCAGGAGTGTGACTTGAACCCACAACCTTTGTGATTAACGGGCATGAATACTACCAACAGCTGACAGAGAGATGCTGATACAGCATCCAAACCAGTAACAGGTTTCACAGCTTCAGGATGTTATCCACTAGCTATCGATAGCTGTGAAATAAAGGCTATATTTTGATTTGGTAGGAGCCACCAATAGTCATTATGCATTAACAATAGAAAAGTAGTCCTTTCCTTGCCTCATATTCATTTTGATTATATGAATGCTGGCTGTTATGAAACCACAACACCACACACCTTTAATCATTGAGGAATTATATAATTAGAATAAAGTTGTTGGAGAGCAAAGATCATCATTTCAAACCCCAGCGATTCATTAATAATCAAGAAATTTGATGTTTCCTTTGATTGACCTTTTGCTAAATTAATCTGTTCATTTTGACACTGATTGGTGGCTGGTTAAGTGTTTCTGACAATAGAGGTATTTCACTTTGACAATATCACTACGAACATAAACTCTATTCTCAGCAGCACCAATACGTCTGGCTGACAAGCAAAATCTGCAGTTCTATCCCAAAAATAAATACATTTATTACACGGGCCACCAAGCAATGCCCCTGTGCAATTAAAAATCCCAATTTTGCATAACATCAAATGTAATTATCATTTATAGTACCTTCAAAATAATGTTTGGAATTGGAATTGAGATCAAAAATATCAGCTTAGGCCACATAATGCTTTTGAAAATTATCAATATTTCAGAAACAAATTACCATAACATTGATGTGTAAGTTGAAATTATTGAGGCTGTATTTGGTTCTGCAGTGCAGTGCCTGAAAGGCTGTAGGGTAGTGGCATTGAAAAGAGGAAAACCGGGGAAAGGTTACAGGGAAAATCAGAGGAATGAACGTTATTGAGCTGGAAGGTGCTTCTGGCCAATGAAATCGGTGACCCTCATGAAAAATGAAAGGAGGAGAGGGAGGAAATCAGACATTGGTGGCCTGATTGACCACATAACATGGACTACAGCATTGTGCTGAACATCAGTACCAGTTGGGTCATTATCAGCTCTGGAGTTGGTGATCCATGCTGACCTGAACTGACAAAGGTTTCTGACAGTTTAAAGCTACTCAAGGATGTGATCAGCGATCTTCAGGACAGTGGGGGTGGACACTTGCCTCCTGCTGGTGCCTGTCATACCTGTTGGTGCCAGTGCGAGTGCCAGTGCCAGTGCCAGTGCCAGTGTTGCTGTTGCCAGTTCATGTTGGAGCCAGAACTGTGTTGTCAGTGCTGCTGCCAGTGTTGATGATGCCAGTGCTAGTGTCACCATCGATGGCGCTAGTACTAGTGGTCCTGATGTTGTTCTAAAGACTAGTGTAGGCATTGAAAGGTCATTTCATTTTAATATTTTTCCAGATCTGCAGGTATATCCTTCTTGATACATGTGAGCAGAGCTAACAGAGATTGAAACTTTAGCTGCCAGCTGTTGATCAAGGACTGCCACTTGCTTGGAGAGCAGCGTAAGCATTTTGCAGGGGGCAAGGCATGGATCCAGCAGAGGACAGAAGGTGTGCAAAGGGGCAGCATAATGGGAGGTTGGCAGCAAGGTATCAGATAAGGGTGGCTGAGGGCCAGGGTCAAATGTCTTGCTTCTTTTAAACGTTTGACTTACACTCAGAAGGAATTCTGAAGAAGAGTCAGACTGTACTTTAAATGTCATCGCTGATTTCTCTCCACAGATGCTACCAGGCCTGCTGAGTTTCTGTAGCATTCTCTATGTTTCAAGAGTTAGTGGCCCAATTAGGATTCATCCGTGACCAAAGAAGCTGGAGAAAGACTTTGTATACTAATTCAAGTCTACATAACTTTCTTGGTATCACTGCCAATTGCCATGCATATTATCCCTGGTACCTGTCTTTCTACAGTCTTGGTAATCCGTGGCAACTCAGTGAGGGAGTCCCATTAGTAAGTGAAAGCTGCAGAGATTCATTTTTCAACATTCAATCAATGTCACAAAATCTTTGATGATCATGATAGACTCTGCAGCTAAGTAGCAACTTCTGTTTTCAGCAAGTTCTTCCAGTTGGTCTTTGACTGGTGCTTTGATATTGAAGTTCAAACAACCCAAAACCAGTGTGTGATCTAAATCAATTCAGAGTGTCACAATTAAATAATTTTTGCCCTTGCTGCTCTTTCTGATCAATAGCAAGCTTCTCCCATGCTGGACTCTGCTGTTGCAATGTTAACAAAGTCAGAGATGTGATGGCTATTTGGCATCAGGAATAACTCTGATCAACATTTCCCCAAAATTGCTTCAAAGCCTTGCTCAATCCCTGTTTTTTTTTCTGTATTCATTCACGGGATGAGGGTGTCACTGACAGGCAGCATTTATTGCCCATCCCTAATTGCTCAGAGGGCAATTAAGAGTCAACTACATTGCTGTGGGTCTGGAGTCACATGTAGGCCAGAGCAGGTAAGGATGGCAGTTTCCCTCCCTAAAGAACATTTGTGAACCAGATCTGTTTTTCCAACAATTGACAATGGATTCACAGTTATTATTAGATTTTTAATTCCAGATATTTATTGAATTTGATTTCCACCATTTGCCATGGTGGGATTCGAACCCAGGTCCCCAGAACATTATCTGGGTCTCTGGATTAACAGTCCAGCAATAACACCGCTAGACTATCACCTCCCCTAAAACAGAAGAACAGCCGTAATTATGTAACATCTTTCACAAACTCAGGGCATCCAAGAGAGCTTTGCAGCCTGTGGAGTGTTTTTGGGCTGTAGTTGCTGTTGTCATGTAGGAAATGTGGCAGGCAATTAGTGCACGGTCAGCTCCCACGAGCAGCAATTTGATAATGACCAATAAACTGACTTTTACACAGGCTGCCGGAATTTACTTTCTGCAATAAAAGCACAAATTGGGCCTGGTTATATACAAGGCAATGATCAATCAGTCAGTTTGCCTCCTGACGGTGGATTTTAAAAACTATGTCACTGTACACACTCCCATGCTGTGGCTGTAAATGCTGACCATGTACTGGGATGGTCAGCGCATTGAATGTCTGAAATGAATGTCCCCATTGTGTACATGTCAGAAAATACTGGTGTTTACCCACCGACTACAGCAAAGTGGGGGACTGAATAATTAAACATATATGGTAGTTCCACAAAATGCATGCCTGCTGCATCACCACGTATTCTTGTGATTCTCATTCACGTTATTGTGCTATGCTATTCCAGTGCACAAAAGAGCAATTTGAAAAATTCTTTGCAAAGGAAAACGTTGTCAAATTCTGTCTGCTAGAGCTTGACTAATGTTTCTTTTTCCTTTCCTAAAGGCATGCTCCTCACACACACTAGTCCTCTCTCCAATAGGCTGGGCAGCAGTCTTATGGACATGGAACATTACAATCAAATCTAATCCTCAGCTGCAGTAATTTCTTCCTAATCCCTGATGATTGGAGTATTATCATCAGGAGCTCTGTACTCAGGTTTCTGCACTGAAAATAGAGTCGCCTTCTAGACAGTCCATTTATCAATCAGTCTTTTTTTTTCTTTTTAATATAAACTGGGCAGGTTTTCTGGGCTTTGGCTCAGAGTTTAACTGACTTTCTTTGTCTGGTATTGCAAGGTTTGCAATATTATAACTGGGTCAATTTGGCCCGCTCCCATGACTGTAAAATCACCCAGGGCCTCAAACCAATGTAGTGTTGTCAGCTGGAGTTTATCGAGTTGCATCTAAATGAGTAGTGTCTGCACAGAAAGCTGTAAAATGGATAGCACTCAGAGTGATGGAGACAGAGACATTGAGAGACAGAGTCAGGGAGAGACAGACAGAAAAGAGGAGAAACAGAAACTGTGGGAGAGACTGTATTGAAAAAAATGTATCCATTATTAATTGATTGATTTATTGCTGTCCCATGACCAAGATACAGTGAAAAGTGTTGTTTTGCGTGCTATACAGGCAGATCGTACCATACAAAGTGCATCAGGATAGCAGAACAGAGTACAGAATACAGCGTTACAGCCGTAGAGAAGATGCAAAGAGATAGGTCAGAATTAACATTTGAGAGGTCCGTTCAAAAGTCCGTTAACAGCAGGGAAGAAGCTGTTCTTGAATCTATTCTTTTATATCTTCTGCCTATGGAAGACGGTGGGAGAGAATACGAGGGTAGGAGGAATCTTTAATAATGTTGATTGCTTTCTCCTGGCAGCAGGAAGTAAAGATGGAGTCAATGGATGGGAAGCTGGTCTGCCTGATGGGCTAGGCTGTGTTCACGACTCTCTGTAGTTTCTTGTGGTCTTGGGAAGAGCAGTTGCCATACCATGCTGTGGTGCATCCAGATAAGATGCTTTCCATGGTGCATCTATAACAATTGGTAAGGGTCCTTGTGGACATGCTGAATTTCCTTAGCCTCCTGAGGAAGTAGAGGCGTTGTGCTTTCTTGACCGTGGGTGGACCAGGATAGATTGTTGGTGATCCCTCCCAGGAACTTGACACTCTTGATCATCTTCACCTCAGCACCATTCATATTCATTGTCAATGTGAGATGGAAATCTGAATGCTAACATCAATCCTGTGGTTATACTGCACTAGAAGGACTCTGAATTTCTTCCAACTGTATTTCTAAAAGTGCAGTACAACACTTGGGTGTAACATTATGTTGGCTTATTCTGAAACAAATGAGAATAAGGCACAGCGCTGATTTGCACAGAGATATTTGTTTGTAGTACAACTACCCATCAGCTTGGGTTTCAGACTATACACTCCAAAAGCAGCACAGCATTCTCCAATACATTATTCAGCATTCTCCAATACATTATTGTTTCATTTTGTGACACATTCTGGGACAATCACACATGTATTTCAAAATATTGACAGAAATGGTGAAACTGAACTCCATCAATCTCTAATTGGTGACAAACACCAGTCAAAATGACCACATAAGCTGTCAGGAGGTTGTAAAGGCCCTAATAGTTCTTACAGAGAAGGGAAGGAAAACTTTATCTCCAATCTGGTATGATCCAACAGGTTCATTCAAAATCACAAACTTCCGGAGCGCTGCTCCTTTGTCAAGTGATGAAGGAGAAGCGCTCCAAAAGCTTGTGATTTCAAATCAAACTGTTGGGCTATAACCTGGTGTCATGTGACATCTGACTTTGTCCACCCCAGTCCAACACCAAAATCTCCACACTGCACTTTAGTCTTCAGTGTTTGACTAAACCATCATCTTTCACAGAATAAATCAGGGTCATTGCAACCTGGCCAATCCTCACTCAGCTGATGTGAGCAAAAAAAGCAGCAAAAAAAAACCTATTTGCCATCCTTAAATCATAAAGTCTGCTTCTGGAGTAACCCAGATGGAATCAGAGCCATCTTAAACTCTTCCAAAGAAGCCAACATAAACAAGGCAAGAGGGAAGAATAAGGTTTTGGAAACAGGTTTAAATAAGGAAACCAATATAACCTCAGAACCAACTAAACCAATGTTCTTCCTTCAAGCCCAACTATGATTTATATTACAATTTCAATTTCATTTCAGTGTAATCCATTTTATGAGAGTTGTTTCTGAAGGAGATGATTCTAATATAATCCATTACACAAATGCATGTCCTCCTTTCTTACGAAGCCTAGGGCAGCATTTTTTTTTTTTTTTTGGCAATAAAATCTATATAATTCCTTCAGTATATCTCACGAATTTAGTTGCCTACGCACCCTTCACTCTCTGTTATATTCAGTTTAAATTGGGTGGGCCTTGTGACCAGCAACCACTCAGACTGCCAGCTTTCGACTTTCAATTAAGTTAAACATGACCTCCCAATTGATTGGAGCCAAACCTGGAATCAATTTCAACCAATCCTCAAATGTAATAATAATTTAAATTTATAAAGAAGGTAGTCAATATTTTGTAACTTCATTTCTAAAAAAAAATCAAACTCAATTGTTGGTACCATGGGAGTTAAATTCAACTATAAATGACTAAAATTGAAAAAGAAGAACCATAAACTCGTATTTATATTCCTTTTGTCAATATTTTCCTCATTGCAAATCTCTAGAAGTCTATCACAATAAGAGTCTTTAAGTGATCTCAAGATCTGCATTTGTTCCTGAATCCCACTCTCAATCAAATCCCAAACCCTTTTGTTTTCAAAATGAATGTGAATGCATAAAATGAAATCAAAATTGACAATTTGAGAAGATGTTAGTTTGTTATTCAACCTTTATACACCATGTGTTTCTTATTGAACACTAGTTTCTCTTCTGCTAGGGAGGAGTCCCTGGAAAAGCCTAAAGGATTATTATTGTTTCAGCTTTGTATCAAACCTCTGACAGAATGTCAGCCAAACAGAAGGTGCACCACGTGTGATTTATCACTTAACTTCTTGAAAGTTTTGTTGGACTAAACTTTGAAAAATAAATGATCAGATTGTCTATAAATTCAGTTGTCTGGATGTCAGAAGTTGAGTCCATTTAAACTCCCACACATTGAAGGGCTCAGAAAGTGAAATGAACAGTTTTCTGATTGAAATACAGGGAGAAAAATGTAGCCTATAATACCAAGCCTGAGAGGAGATGAATGAGACCTTCAATGCACTGTGTCAAAGGATTGCCATTACCACAGAATGGAAATAAAGTTATGTTCTTGTTTACCTGACAGATATCTCTAATGGGAGATGCATGCCAGCTCTGTGAGCTGGAGGAATATAGTAATATAAAACAAAGAACTGCAAATGCTGGACATCTGAAACAAACAAAAACAGAAATTGCTGGAGGAACTCAGCAGGTCTGGCAGCATCTGTGAAGAGAAAACAGGATTAACATTTCAAGTCCAGTGAGCCTCCTTCAGAACTGATAACATCTAGGAAAAGGTGGTACTTATGCTGATGACATGGAATGAGTGGATAGGTGGAAAGACAGTCCAGATAGAGAGAGAGATAAAAGGTAGGCAGATAAAGGGATTGTTGATAATAAAAAAGGGAAGAAGGTAAACTAGATAGTTAATGATGGGGTCTATGACTAAGGTTGATTGTACTGAAAGCAACTATGTCATGATGGGACCTGAGGTGTGAAGGTGGGCAGTAGATAAGGAAGGGGATGGTCATGTTCTAAAATTGTTAAACTTGATGTTGACTCCTGAAGGCTGTAAGGTCCCCAAGCAAAACATGAGGTTTTTTTTCACCCAGCTTGTACTGAGCTTCGCTGGAGTGCTGCAGCAAGCCAGAGACAGAAATGTTGGTTTGGGAACACGCTGAGTGGGTTGACGTAGCAGGTAACTGGAAGCTCAGGGTCATTCTTATTATAGAATGTATGTATTCTGCAAAGCAGACACCCAGTTTGTGTTTTGTCTCCTTGGTGTAGCGGAGACCACATTGTGAGCAGCGAAGCAGTAGACTACATTGAGTGGAATGCAGGTAATGTGCTGCTTCACCTGGAAGATATGTTTAGGCCCTTGGATGGCGAGGAGGGAGGAAGTGAATGGACAGGTGGACACCATTGCATGGGAAGGTGCCATGGGAATTATTAGGACTGGAGGAAGAGTGGACCAGGGTATCCCAGAGGGAAGAGTCCTTGTGGAAGGCTAACAAGGGAGGGGAGTTGAATATGTGTCAGGTAGTGGCATCCCACTGGAAATGGCAGCTGATGATCCTTTGGATAAGGATGTTTGTGGGGTGGTAGATGAGGAGGACTCTTGTTGTTGAGGGGGGGAAGAGAGGAAGGGTCAGCTGAAGTGTAAGCAATGGGTCGGACATAGCTGAGGGCCCTGTTGTCCATGGTGGTGGGGAATTTTCATTCAAGGAAAAGGGTGGATGTTTCTGAGGCTCCGCAAGGAAGGTGGCATCATCAGAACAGATGCAATGGAGACGAAAGAACTGGGAGAATGGAATAGAGTTTTTACAGGAAGCCGGGTTTGAGGATGTGTAGTCAGGGTAACTGTGGGGGTTGTTTGCTTTGTAGTGGATATTGGTGACCAGCCTATCCCCAGTAATGGAAACAGAGATATCGAGGAAGGGAGGAGTCAGAGACGCACCAGGTGAAGGCGAGAGGGGGATGGAAATTGGAAGCGAAATTGATAATTTTTTTCCAATTCTGGATGAGAGAGGGATGCAGCACTGATGATGTCATGATATACCAGAGAAGGAGTTGGGGATAGGGGCGAGAATAGGACTGGAATAAGGAATGTTCCACGTACTTCACAAATAGACAGGCAGAACTGGGGCCCATACAGGTACCCATGGCTACCTCTCTGACCTGAAGAAAGCAAGAGGAGTTTAAAGAAAAGTTATTCAGGGTGAGGCCAAGCTCAGTCAGGCAGAGGAGGATTGTGGTGGATGGAGACGGTTTAGGCCTTTTGTCTGGGAAGAAGCAGAGAGCCTTGAGACCAATCTGATGGGAGTGGACATGTAAAGGGCATGTTCATGGTGAAGAGAAGACACCTGGAGCCTGCAAACTGGAAATTCTGATGCAAAGCATTAGAAGAATCAAAGGTGTAAGTGGGAAGGGACTGGACAAAGGGAAAAAAAATTGAGTCAAGGTAGGAAGAAATAAGTTCCATGGGACAGGAACTGACAAAACAATGGGTGTGTAAACCCCATTTGCTGAGCAGAAACCAAGTGGATAGGCAGCTAATATCGCAGTAATACTTATCAAATTCTAATTTTAACTGGCTCTTCAGAGCAAGTGGGAAGGAAATCCACCTGAAACTGGGGTGATCCTTCTTTAAGTATATCGATTAACACTTGATCATGCAACCCAAAGTCCAATTTCTATTTTAACTGGTAAGGTAAACATAAATATGTCATAGTCCTACTGGGCCAGAGGGCTGCTTTCTCATTAGACAGAGACAGCTGGTGCTGCTTTAACCTGAGGGTCACCGTGGTGAAGGGACAGGTTGAGAAGGAGAATCCTTCATGGCAACTTCAGTTGGTGTGGGAATTGAAGCCACACTGTTGATTTGATTTGCTTTGATCTGATGTATTTATTGTCACACGTATTTTGTTACAAATTAAAATGAAAACTGTTGTATAGTGTTGTGGGCATCACTGTCCATTGCAAACCAGCCATCCAGCCAACTGAGCTAACCAACTCCCATTTTTGTTTTAACTGGAGGCCTGTGGGAAAAGCTCCCGGGGAATGTCCCATCAGCCAGCTGAGCAGGAATTTGGACCCAGAAAAGGCCTAGAAAGGAGTATTTTTTTAAAACTTGGAGTCCCATTGTGGAGTTAGGCAACCCCTGGCCAATGCTTTGAGCCTTCAGTCATGAACGTATCTGTTACAGATGCATCTGTCCATGACTATACTGGTAGGAGTAATCACCAGACAGTCATTTTGGAATGAAGTCTTGTCTTCAAATTGAGGATGCTCTTCGTCATGTTATGTGACACTACCATTGTTCTGGGTGGGAAAGATTTTAAACAGACCTAGCAACTGAAAACTGGGCATTCATGAGGTGCTGTGGACCGTCAGCAGCAGCAAAATTATGCTTAACCACAAACTATGACCTCATGGCCTAAGAAGACGCCCAATCTGCCACAAGCATTAAGCCAGGACATCAACTCTTATTCAATAAGGAGTGCAGGAAGATACAGCAGGAACAGATTTAGTCATTACTAAAAGTGAGGTGAAGCTACAACTCAGGACAACATGCCCGTGCAACTGTGAAAGCAGCATGTGATACAGCTAAGCAGTTCCATAACCAACACTTCAGATTAGAGCTTTGTGATCCTGCCACATCCTGTTGTAAATGTTGGTGAACAATTGAGAAAGTAACAGGAGAGGAGGTTCCACAAATAAAGCTGTCCTCAGTGATGGAAGCATAGCTCAGTGCAAAAGATAAGACATTTGCAACTGTCTTCAACAAGAAGTGCCAACTGAATGATCTAATTTAGCATCTTCCTGACATCCCCAGCATCACAGATACCAATCTTCAGCCAGTTCAATTCACTTCACAATGATTTCTTCACAAAGAAATGGCTGAAAGTGCTGGATATTGCAAAGGCTATGGGCCCTGACAATATTTAGGCTTTGAAGACTTGTGCTTCATAAATAGTTGTGCCCCTAGCCAAGCTGCTCCAGTGTAATGACAATACTGCCATCTACTGAACATGCAGAAAATTGCTTGGTCTGTCCTGTCCACAAAATGTAGGACATCTCCAATGTGGCCATTTACCAGCTAATCAAGCCTATTCTTGATCAGCAAGAAACTAATGGAAGGTAGTAGCAACAGTGCTATAAGTACCACCTAGTTACCAGTAACCTAGTCACTGATGTTCAGTTTGATATTCACTAGATAGGTCCACTCAGCTCCTGACTTCATTATAGCCTGGGTCCAAACATGGAGAGACGAAGTTTAACACAAGAGGTGAGGTGAGAATGTCTGCCCTTGACATCAAGGTAGCATTTGACCAATTGTCAATGCAGATCAAGGTATCCTCTCTATAGGTTGGAGTCAAAACTTTGGACTGTAGCAGTTCAAGAAGGCTGCTCTCCACCACATTCTGAAGGGCAGTTAGGAATGTTGACTCAGCCAGTGACACCTATACTCTGTGAATGCATTAATTCAAAAACACTCAAAAACGGAGAAATAGAAAGTATATTTTTTTGCATGCATGGGACGTGAGCTTTGCTGGAAAGGCCCAACTTTAACTAACCTTGGGAATCAGCTCAATTACCTTCTTTAATTCTTGTCCTCATCGTTGAAGAGTGGCTTCTCAAAAGAAGAACAATTATTTGCACGAGAAGATTGGAACACAAACCCAACCATCCAATCTCGTCGACGTTGATCGTATCCTTAAATAACATGGCTTTCCATGTGGAAGACTCCATTCATGGTATTGTGCAGTGAATGGAGACCTGGAAGAATCGTAATTGGGAATCACATCACAACCCATTGCAGAAATCTCTGAACCTCAAGCTGCCTGCCACAAAATTTTGGCTTGAGGCATAAGTAACCGAAACAGCAGGTAAATTGGATTCAATTCAGCTCTGCACAAACTGAAGCTAATCCAATCTTGTGTCAGTAAGACATCAGAGACCATCTGCAAAATCAGTCCAAGAGAAGTGAGGTTCAATATAGTGTACGCACTCTCAGATTTGTGGACTTTATAAAATTCAAGTAAAAGTGATCTGAGTTAACCGGTTCAATTCTAGTCAATACATAGATACCAAAGAGACTTTTGTTTTGAATGTTAATGTTTATACTCAGGACAGTAGAAAGCAGAATATCAATTCTACCTCAACATTTCTGACACTGGCTAAAGATTGCTTTAGGATTGGAATCCTACTGGATATTCTTTCTCTTTTTCAGTCCATGCATTAAGCCAACATTTTGTATAATTTTACTGAGGTATACCCCTTTGGAATTATATCAACTGATTAACTCAGCTGTCCAAGAGCCTAGGACCATTGTTTTAACTGTTCACGTAACACAGCATATTGACTCACTGAACCATTCGAACAGATTGAGTCCAGAAGTTCTCATTTCTTCCTAGCAACTTCAAACATTACTCTGGTGGGACAATAAGAGCTGGAAAGTAGCTTGAGACACCAATGCTTTCGACCTTGTCAGGTTTTCTGGAGTGGTCACTGTGTGACGTTGAACATTTGCCTGCCTCTAACAAGGTCATTGGTGGCGGAGAGGGAGGAGGGGAGGGCTGCTAGGGCTAGGGGACAGGAATTCCCACATAAGGAGGTTCCATGTTCACCGCCCCTCAGGAACATGGTGGAGAATTAGTGCCATCTATGACAGGCATACAGACGTGGGGTCCATATTGGACAGGGATATATCCTTAGCAGGTCTGGCAGCATCTGTGAAGGAAAACGTTAACTCTGTTTTTTCCTTCACAGATGCTGCCAGACCTGCTGAGCTTTTCAAGCAACTTTGTTTTTGTTCCTGATTTACAGCATCCGCAGTTCTTTCATTTTTTATTGGGATATATCCTTGTCCACCAAGGATTGTGCTGTTATGTAGATAGTACTTTGAAAAGAACTAATGACTGTATGCTCAAACTTTCTTTGTGGCAGGATATTTGTTGTTCCCTATAGCCCATTCACTGGAATTATCATGATTTTAATCCTTTGGCAAGGATGCCTAGATAGGTACTTAATTCCCCTGGCATCTATCAGTGATACGTAAAGAAAGGGATGTTACCCTGATCCAACATAGGTCCTCCAGTGGGCACAATCCTGGTACAACTGTGCCCCCTCCATTTACAAAGGCCTTATACTAAACCCTTACATTAAAACAGCCTGCTCGTGACTGTACTAAGATCAACACGAGTTGTGCTATTAACTGATGTAGATTCAAGAGAATAAATGCTATTTGGGCACTAATGGAGATCATCATTCCAAGTTGCCCTGGAAGTATTTAAAAAGTGGGACAGTGATCCATTTCAAAACACTGGCATCAACATCACAAATTTCACACTGGAATTACACTGTCTCAAAGTTCACATTTCTCCATAAATCTATGAGTTTCATCAAGGGATCTCTAGAAATGCTAGCAAGATATTGGTTCCCATCGCGGAATGTACTATCTCCAGGAAGTAAAAGTTTAAATAGATATTAGCTATTGAATTGAGTGCTTTGCAGGATAATAAGGTTGACATGAGATAAGAAATGTATTCACTCTGAGGCTTGTGAATCCGTGAAATTCTCTACTGTTAATCATTCTGATTGTGTCAATGGATTTTTATATACTAAGCGAATTAAGTGATTTAGGTATAGTGCAAGATAGTGAACTTGAAGTAGATTGGATCTAAACTTATTGAATGCCTTAACGGGAGTAGGATTGAGGGCCCAGTGGCCTACTCCAACTTCTACATAACATGTTCTTGGGACAGTATCTACTGTGGGCCCTGCAAGATTTTGCTTACTAAACAATCAGAATTGAGCCAGCATTTCACTAAATGCACTTCCAGTTGCAGAATCACTTCCCCTGTTCTTGTGGATATTTAATCCTGGAAGGGGGCAATCACAGGGATAAGGCAGGGGTAGGGAGGCTAGGCAGAGACAAGCACCAGAATTCCTAGAAGCATGGCACTCCACGAAGCATGCTATTAATAAACACATTGAACTCGACCTCATATACACTCCACTACGAAGGAAAACCGGAAGTGAGGCAATCCATCTCAACGGGCCCCAGAGTTTAAAAACCAGGCGGGAAAACACACCGACACTTCATTGGAGGTTGCACTGAGGATGTTACCAAGCATGGTAACGAAATGTATGCGAAACAAGAAACGAGCTCGGCGAACCAACCAACCTCAACGTCCACAACCCGAGCTACAAATCTACTCCAAAACCTTAGGGGTAGGGAATTAATTTTGACTTTGGCATTCATGTGAAATGGATGATATTGGACTAGCCATTCTTTCACATAGAATTTTTGGCACAAAGACAGGTTATCCAGTCCAAATAGTCTGCTCTGGACTTTGTATTGCACACCAACTTTCTTCTGCCCTTTATATCTAGTTTTATTTGTTATATCTCCCTCTTAATTGTTATACCCTTTCACTTACGTTATCTGAGGCATGATGGGTGATAGGTTTGGTCTCTGTAAAACATTATTATCCAAAGTCAAAATTGTCCAAATTTGTTCAGTGATAATTGGAGTCACTTCAGTGGTTGAAAAAAAGCGGAAAAATCCACGACACATCATTGTGTCACAAGTGATGCCCAAGTCCCTTAGACCTGTCAAATGTCTATTCTGATAATAGTTGACTCAGTCTGTTTCTTGGCCCTCAACACTTCGCAAAAAGTAAATTCTGTTAAAAGCATGCAGGCAGGCATACTTCGTGGAACAGGATCTCAGGAACAATGTCGGCCTGAAAAGTTTATCTCAAGAAGCCAATATCCTTCAAATGAAATATTTCCACTTCAGAAACCAATTCAGAACTTCACCATTAGGTACAATCATGAATCACAAATGTGTGGTTTCTTTTGATATAAAAGGGGCCCCATCACTCAGCACTCTAAGCTACTGAAGATTTTCTGAATCTGTACTTTGAGTCTTGGTGAAACTTCATCAAACATTACAGTGCCAGATGGCAGCTTGTTCCACAGCTTTCCCATTTTCATCCCAAAATGGTTTTAATTAAGATAAATGCGCACTGAGTAATGACCAAATCCATCAAGAAATGCATTAACGACTTTACAGTTTTCAATTTATTAAACCAGAAACGATAGCAGCAGATGGCAAATAATAAAAGGAAAAACAACACACGAGTGGCGGAAACCTCTCTGTCATGAATGGAATTAAAGTCATTTCTACTTCATGATCCTAAGTAAGGGGTGTGACTACACTCTTCAGTCAGCCTCTGCTGCTGGCTTTCAGGTGTATAGCAAAAATGAAATTTCTGGTCCATCTCAAAACTGTCGATTAATGATTGTTGAAATGGACATCACTAGCTTTTATGCTCAATGAATTAAGCAATAGATGAAAGATTCATGCATCTTATGTGTGCATTTTAAGCAGAGTATTATTAAGAAAAGCCTTAGGAGAAATAGCAATTAAACTGGCTTCATTTTATTTGCTCTTTGCTGATAAAGCCAGCATTTCTTGTCCATTCCTACTTGCTTTAAGCAGGAGCTGGAGCCAATGGTTATGAATCCAATGACATGAATATCAAGCGATTGAGCTGCTTTGACCCAAATATTGTTCAGCTTCTTGATATTGTTGAAGCTGTACCCATCGCAGGAAGACCTAAATCTTGCTGGTGGTGGACAGACTTGAGAAGTGAAGAGTTCCCATTGAATACATATGGCACTGATATGGCTGGTCTAATTTTGTGGTATTTGCTCAAATGGTGATGGTGATGTCACAGAAGGTCAGGGAAGATAATCAAACTTTCATTACCTGGCACTTATGATTTGCAAAAAGCTAGCTGATCCCAGTTGAGATTTGCATATTATGCATATACTGCTGCTGGCTGGTACAGATAACCTTATAATGGGAGTGCTTAATGGAAATGAATACCATGTAACCAACAGAGAACAGCCACAATCTTGTCCTTATCATTGGAGGGGAGGTGGTTGATAAATCAGCTGAAGGTAATGGACCTGAGAACATTTTCCCGGAAAACCCTTCCAATAATGTGCTACAGTGCTATTAGTGAGTCTCTGACAATTACAGAAATGTACCCATGTGTCAGGTATGACTCTAACCACTAAAGGTTTCACCTTTAACTCCCTCTAATGTCATCTTTGCAAGTGGCAACTTAGTCCATTAAATGCAATCTTGATATTGTTCCACACCTCATTGGCATTTCAACTCTTGTGTCCATGTCTGGATCAAAGTGTGAAGCCAAGCAGTTCTGATCAAGCATGAAATCTGACTGTGTGCTAGTGGATACAGCTTCAGGGCTTCCATCACTTTAGTGGGGACTTGGAGAGGGCCAAGGGAGCGATAATTGTTTTCGTTAGATTTACCCTGTTTTGTTGATTATTACATACAATAAATTAAGAATGATATGTTCATACAAATTAAACAGTTGTAAGTATTGAATATGGGCTTACAGTCAACTCCACGGAAAGGTTGTGACAAAGGGAAAGGCCATTTCATAATGCAATGTGACATAAATGGAAGCAAGTCAGACCATGTCAATGAATTCAATTATCCAGGAAGTACAATCGCATCCAATCCCAAAACAGGATTGGACAAGACAAAAGTGCTTATACAAAATTAAACCACACTCTAAGAAATGTCAGCTTGAGCTTTTTTTTATATATTTGTTCAAGGGAATGTGGATGTCACTGATTAGGCCAACACTTATTGCTTGTTTTTAACTTCCCTGGAGAAGGTTGTTGTAAGCAGTCCTCTTGAAACAGTCTTTGAGTCTGCGATGCCTGGACTGTAATGAATTATGAATGCGAAGTGTGACCCTGTAAACTTCAAAACTTTTCACAGGACAGAAAGTCCTGTAAGATTTCAACTTCAGGTTTCTTTAGTAGCAGAACGCTGAAGAACAATACTGAATAAGGATAGGACCCTGCACATCCAGAGACAGATGAGTTGGTTGGAATCGTAGGTAAATTCCACCCCACTCTTAACTGGGTAATAGCTGAGTTGAGAGATAGTAGGAACTGCAGATGCTGGAGAATCTGAGATAACAAGGTGTAAAACTGGAAGAACACAGCAGGCCAAGCAGCATCAGAGGAGCAGGAAAACTGATGTTTTGGGCCTAGACCCTTCTTCAGAAAGAAGACCCTTTTTCTGAAGAAAGGTCTAGGCCCGAAACGTCAGCTTTCCTGCTCCTCTGATGCTGCTTGGCCTGATGTGTTCATTCAGCTCTACACCTTGTTATCTCAATAGCTGAGTTGAGTTGTGGGGTTCAACTTACTTTCTTGAGGGGTCTTATTTTGGTTGCTACATGCAATAAAGTTTAAGTAATTGTTTCAGTATTCGATTGTCTGTGAGATTTCTTAATAAGTAGCCAAATTAAAGGTAGCTTTGGTAATTTATATACAACAGTAGCTTGGATGATTGGGACAGAGCAGGAAAGAAAAATCAACAGCTTTGAAATGTGATGCTTCTGAAGGATCCTGAGGGTGGTTGGAGTGGAGAGAAGTGTTGAATGAGACTGGAAAAACAAGAGATATCTTAAGTAATACCAAAAAGAGACAAATGGAGTTCTTCAAATGTTTTATCTGTGCAGGAGGATTAGAACTGAATCATTATCAGAAAGATTCACAGAACAAAAGCAAGAGGTCCATAGCAGAGATGTTAATGAGATCACAGTGCAGACAGAACGAACCAGATTATCCGTAATGAGCTCATCCACTGCTGCTGTGATTGGAAAGTTTGGAAAACCTACACCATTTGAATGGAACTTGGATGATGACGCTGAAGACTTAAGGACAGAATTTTGCCCCTCCCAGGTGTGATGTGAACAATGTTGAGAAAGGGAGGAAAATATAGTGAGAGTGAAAAACCAAAACCTTGCTGTCAAGAAATATTTTCCTAGTTTTCCCATCAAGCCTTAAATGCTGACTTCAGAGTCTCACCTTTGAACAGTGACAACCTTACATCTCATTAAAGACCTAACTCAACTTATTTATATTGCACTTCTAATTCTCCTCTCCTTCCTGGGGAACTAGACAGTGAAAACTCCCCAACATGTAAATCAGACCGGGTCCCAGGCAGCTGCAGCTCACCCAATTCTGGTTGTGGTCAATGTCTTCACAACAACAATCCTGCATCTCTGTGGCACCATTCCCCCGCCTTGACCACCCATGCCAGTAAGCATCAGCAAATCACCAGCCTCTCCACATCCTCATGCCCGCTCTCACACCAATTCACACACTGCTTCTGCCCCCTTCAATGTTTTACTATGGATCTCAGTACCATCTATGACTTGCATGGTTTTCTGCCAGGTCACTTTGCGGGCAAAGACACACAGATCATGCATTTACACACGGACGTGTCCCTTTCCTAGCTTTCACTCACTTTGTGCTCACTTGGAAGCTGCCGGCCTCTGTATACTTCACACTGCTTTCTTAGCTTTCACTCACTGACTTCAACACTGACTTGTGGATTGTCAGCTTCTGTGTGATCATGTCATTATTGAATCAGAGGGTTTTCAGTTCACTGTTACAAGCTGCCAGCTTCTGTGGTTTGCATTGTCGTTTAGCGCAGAGCGAGAGGCAAGTGGCTCGTCACTGTGGGGAACACTGAACAGCCAAGGGGGTGGACATGTCACTGTGTGGCGTTCTGCTAGATCACAGTCATACTGCAGCATGTGCTAGCAGTGTACACGGTAAACACTCTGCATGTGCTTCAGGCAAAGGGCCATTTGTGAAAATCAAAGGGGTGCAGTCTTTAGTGGGGTGAACGTGGACGCTGGTCAGCCACAAGTTAACACCCCAGACAGTCAAGGGGCTCATCTGACTCCAGTCCAGGAGGTTGATCATGATCAATCAGGTGCTTGGTCCTCTCGGAGTCTGTGAAATTGCATTGTCCTTGCATTTTGGGCGTGAGGCCATGGTCAGTCTTGCAGGTCAACTGCCACCAGTCCAGGGATTATAGGTCAGTCACAGAATAGATGTTATTCAGCCCATCGTTCCTTAACCCCCCTCGTTAGACGAGCATTATTACTTAGTGCCAAACTCCTGCATTTTCCCCATAACTTTCCATGTTGTTTTTATCCAAATAATCATCCGTTGCCCTCTTGATGGCCTCAATTAATCATGCCTCCATCACTCTACCAGGCCGTTCATTCTATATTCTAAATAATCACAGCATGGAAAGATTTTCCTCACTTCACTCTTTTTTCTTTTGCAGATTACTTTAAATCTGTGACCTTTCATTCTTGTGCCTTCCATGAGCAGGAGCTGTTTCTTTCATTCTACCCTAGCCAGCCTGGTAGTGATTTTGAAAACCTCCACCTGATCTCCTCTTAGCCTTCTTTCCTCCAAGGAGAATGGTCCCAACCTTTTCAACCTATCCTCATAACTAAAGCTGCTCATTCTTGTAGACCCATTCTTGTGGACCTCTTCTGACCTCTCTCCAATGCATTCACATGTTTCCTATAGTGTGGCTCCCAGTGTGTACTCCAGCTGAAGTCGAACAAGTGTTTCATATAAGTTCTGCATCACCTCCTTGTACTGTATGTCACTATTAATAAAGGTGAGAACGCTGTATGCTTTATTAACTCCAGTTGTCTTACTAATTTCAATGATCTGTGCACATATCTACTGAGGTCCCTCTGTGCCTGCATTACTCTCATATTTGTATTTTCTACTTCATTTTGTCTTTCAATATTTTTCCTACCAAAGTACATCAACGCACACTGCTCTGTATTGAACCTCATGTAGCACCTATTTTCCCCAGTCCACCAACTTGTCTGCATCCTTCTGGAGTTCCACACTCTCCTCACAGTTTACAATTCTTCCAACTTTGTGCCATCCACAAACGTTAGATGGCTGAGAAACCTTCAGTGGACATGATGCACACTATAGTGAGAGCCATAGTTCATGAGCTTTAGTGAGAGGCATGTGCAGTGGTATAGTTAGTGGTGGGCTGTGGGTGTGAGGTAGAAGAGAGAAGGTTGGGCATTTAGCCTCCTTTAGGAGCACTAGAGCACATTGACTCTCTTCTTGCATTGCTGGGCATCCCACTTTAGCTAGAGCACAGCATTGATCCTGACTGTTGTTTGGATCCAAGCTGGTTTGGTCTGGAAGTGTGGCTTCCTGTGATAGCTCACCTCATCATGACCCTGTCCACCGACACCTCAAGATCCTGTCCACAAGGCAGGGAGTGAGTTTCTGCTCCTCTGGGCCATGTCTTTGGTGATAACATGGTTAAGCGCCATCAGTATGAAGTTCAGTTCCTTGCTTGTAGCATCTGAATTACAGTGCAGCTGGGGCGAATAATGTGAATGCTAGAAGCCCCTGGTGCACTTTCACCTCTCCTGCCATGCAATTCCCCAAGAAAGGCTCCTAGAGCCCAACAGTAGAGTGAATGAGGTGCAGAACTGACGTTGTATGAGAAAAGTCATTCTAATTCATGGGACACCAGGTGCCACCAATGTCACTTGAAACACCTTTCACTGAAAATGGGACAAATGGGACAATTCCACCTTTGTAGCCATTATCATTTCATTCACAACCTCAGAACATTCAAATAGCTTTGTGCCCAGTGAAGTATTTTTGAAGTGTATATATTCAAACTTCTAAGATAGGAAATGTGACACCCAACGTTTTGCACGGAAAACTCCTACAAGCAAATATAACAATGTAACAGTGGATTCTGGTGTCATTGATATACTGGAACGTCTAGCCTAACATTGTAGCTTTTTTATTCTTTAGTGGGATGTAAGTATTAATGGAAAGGCCAGCATTTGTTGCTTACCCCTCACTGTCAGGCCCATACCCTTTTCTCTGCTTAAGGCCATAAGCTATAGGAGCAGAATTAGGCCATTCGATTAATCAAGTCTGCTTTGTCATTTGATCATTGCTGTTTTGCTTCTCAAACCCATTCTCCTGCCTTCTCCCTGTAACCCTTGATTCCCTTACCAATCAAAAACCTGTCCATGTCTGTTTTAAATGCAGTCAATGGCTTGACCACCAGTCTTCTGTGGCAATGAGTTCCACAGATTCACCACCCTCCAGCTGAAGAAATTCCTCCTCATCTCAGTTTTGAACGGTTGTCCCTTCACTCTGAGGTTGTGTCCTCAGGTCCTAGTGTCTCCTGCTGGTGGCGACATCTTCCCCACGTCCCTCAGTATTCTGTAAGTTTCAATCAGATCCCACCCACCCCCCACCCCACCCCACCCCACACTCTATCCATGCCATTACCTGGCCACTAACAGCATGTACTTTCATCTTATTTAACAGCCTCCTTTATGGCACCTTGTCAAAGGCCTTCAGGAAATCCAAATTGATCATGTCTCACTTTTGTCTAACTTGCTCTTTACCTCCTCAAAGAATTCTAACAGATTTGTGAGGTGTGACCTTCCCTTGACAAATCTGTGCTGACTCAACTCTATTTTACCATGCACAACCTCATCCTTAATCACGGACTCTAAAATCTTACCAATGACCGAGGTCAGGCTATCAACTCTATAAGTTCCCGCCTTCTGCCTCCCTCCCTTGTTAAACAGCGGTGTTACAATCGGCATTTTCCAGATCTCTGGAGCTGGCAGCGGCAGCAAAGCTCCTCCAGCAATTGGGATGGGCAGCAGACCCTTCAGGATGGCAGCTCTGGCAAAGCGGTATCTGCAACCGGAGCAGGCCTGGTGGCCCAGCGGCGGCCTGGCCTGGCAGCGGAGCCAGGCATTCTTGGTTCTGGGCTGGGGCGGGTGTGGGTTCAGTGGCATTAGCGAAGTGGTTCCAGTGGCGAAGAGATGGCGCCTAAAGTAGGGCAGCTCCTATGTTGGTGGGTCCGGAGCAGGCAGCAATGAGGCAGTTTGTGGAGGTTTCCCTTGAGGCCAAGTGCCAACATGGACTGGGTCGGAAAGACTGATATTCTGAGCTTTCTACCTCTTTATTTTTCTAATTTATTCTTATGACCTATAAAGCTGGACTATTTATTTCTTTACTTTTCTAATTTTTTTTTGTTCCCTAAGAATTTGATCTTAAGTGTCTGTATGTAGGTAGCTTTGTACCTAAGATAGCACTGTAATGAGGCAACAGTAAACTTTTCACTGTACTTATTTGAGTACATGTGACAATAACACTAATCGATTCAATTCAATTTTCCTGACTCGAGTGAATCCTGAAAGATCACCATCAATGCCTTCACAATTTCCACAGCTATCTCCTTCAGAAATTTGAAGTGTTGTTCATCTGGTCCAGATGATGTATTCACTTTCAGACCTTTCAGCTTGCCCAGTACCTTCTCTTTAGCAATGGTGACTACAGTCACCTCTGCTCCCTGACTCTCTTGAAGTTCTGGTATGCTGCTGGTGTCTTCCACTGCGAAAATTGCCGCAGAGTGTCGATTCAGTTCCTCTGTCATTTCTTTGTTCCCCATTACTACTTCTCTACCCTCATTTTCCAGTGCTATTCGGTCCACTCTTGCCTCTTTCTTCCCTCTTATAGATCCAAAAAAACTCTTTCAATCTTCTTTTATATTACTAGCCAGCTTACTCCCATATTCCATTTCCCCCCCCTATCTTACATTGTGCACTCAACTGCTTGAAGTGGATCAAATTGGCTTACTGCTGGCATTAATCATGGCTAAGGTCTTTGTGTAACAGCCAAGTAAAATTATCTACTCAGCACTATAGCTGGAGACAGAGACCAACCCTTCAGTCATATTATTTTCAATCCATTCTCTGATATCAAAGCCAGCATGACAGATGATGTGGATGCTCTCGGATTCTCCTCTTCCTGGTAGTTAATAGGATGCTGCAGGGCTGGAGATCTGTTGGTTATTGTAACATTTATCTTTGTCTACAGTCAACTGCTTTGCTATTTAACCAAGCAGGTTGCTCTGTAAGATTCTTCTCAGATTCTCTGTCTGAAACCAGTTCCAACACACAGCGCCACAATCTCCATCATGAGTAGGGTAAGAGGTCATGAATCCATCCTGGTCAAACGAGGGATTGAACTGAGTGTTGCTGGTACCAATCTGACCCACACCAGCCCATCCAGCCAACTTAGCCAACTGGGTCCCCAAGGAATCCAAGTTGTAATGATATCATACGCTTTGACATGCATGTCATAGCCTGGAGCTATGGATATTGATGGTAGATGCTCCAATTTCTTGTGAAATAACTTTGCGAAGGAAATACCTCATTCAAAGGCATGCTCAGTGCTAGTCTTGCCATGCTCCCTTACTCTGCTCATTGGAACAAAGTTGATCTCCCTTCTTAATGGTGATGGAAAGTCTGCCTTAGACACCTCCTTACTGTATCCTTTTATACTAATTCATTCACAGGATGTGGGTATCATTGGCTAGATGAGCATTTATTGCCCATCCCGAGTTGTCCTTGAGAAGGTGATGGTGAGCTGCAGACGATTTGTTTCAGGTAGACCTACAATGCTATTAGGGAGGCATTTCTTTGGCTTGTCATTCTTCTTTGACTTAGAAATGGCTTGGGACATTTTGTATACTAAACGTCATATATAAATACTAGTTATTGACATTTAAAGGACAACATTTTACATATTGTGCGTAAGTCATGTAGTGAACCCACAATGCACTTACTCTAAGGTGGAACTGCTCCACAAACCGTTAAATTTTTTTTAATATAATCAGTTCTTTTGAGAAATGGAACAGCCCATGCACCACAAAAGACCATTGACTGCTACCAACATCTGTCTCATGCAAAGATTGCCTACATAATCCAGTGCCTGACTGGGATCTTATATTGCTCTCCAAAGGGAGCTCACAATATGCAAATAAATTTGAAATATGTGACCATAAAACTGGATCACACAATTAGCTTCTAGATGGAACTTCTGCGAATATGTATTACATGTATTGAAAAGTTTTTGTATGGCAAACTTTCAAAGATTTTACCAGCTACCACAATGGTAATGTTAAGTCAAAGGCAGAATTATAATCTGACTACTGCTGTTGCCAAATCCCAGGATGTAAAACTTTCAGAATTTTCTGTAGTTTTCCACAATAATTTTCCCTAAAGCTTCAATAGCTAATAAACTGACTTCCTTACATTGGAAGTCATAAAGTAAAATGATCACAAAGCATGAAGATTCAGGATATTTCTTGGCTATATTTAGTTAACCCTACCTCAGCTGTGCGTATGACAACTGGACTCAAAGACCTCTGTTGAAGAGTCGGAAGTTGGCCTCCTGTCCCAATGAAAGTAAGGTAAGGCTCAAACTAGCCAAAGGGCCTGTTTCTGTGTTCAACAATTCAGTGATTCTCTGGCAAAAAACGTTGAGAGACCAATAGAAGCCAATCACTCTCTTAAGATTGTTCAAGACCTTTGAGTTTCTGAGCGACCTCTCCCTCAGTTTGATTAATTGTTGAGCTCCATATCCCTTGATATTAAGCTTACAAACACCAAACGATTTCTGAATGCTCCTCCTGTCTCAGCATTTTTAGCCATTTGGGTTGACAATTCCAGATTTCTATTTCCACTAAAACAGTCGGATGAGATGAGACTTTTCATGTAGAGTAAAATACTAGCCTTTGCTTGCTGAGCCAATTGGCCTGGTGTTGTGATGCTGCAATATTTGGTAGTTATATTCCAGTGATTCATACAGTGAGGTGTGGTTGCAAAATCAAACAAAGCAAGTGTCCTTTCCTAAAGCCCATACTCATCTACAAAGAATGTACCACTGCATATTGACTAGAGAACCCATGGAAATCTAAGAGAAATGCGGTAGGATTTTCATTCAGCTGCTCTGGCCTTAACAGAAGGGAAGTTTATGCTTCATTTATACAGGGCACTGATAGGACTACATCTAGATTTCTGTGTATTGCATTGGTTACCTTGTTTAAGGAAGAGTATAAAGGTGCTGGAGGGCTCTTGTGGTGCTATCTCTGAGATAGAAGGCCTATCTCAGAGGTGAAAAATAACATCTCTGAAGAGGTTGACTAGAATTATCTATTGATGTGCTGAAAACATTTGAGAGACTAATACTTGGAATGAGTGGGTGTCTAATAAGGAGCGGTTGGATATTTCTAGGCTGTATTTGCTGGAGCCACAAAAGTAAGAGGTAACTTGACTGAAACGTATCAGATTCTGAGGAGTGTGGACAGGGAAGGTGCTTCCTTTCACAGGAGAATCTAGAACTAGGAGTCACTAATTTAAAAAAAGAGGGTTTGCCCATTTTAAACAAAGATGAGGCAGAATTTGTGCCTGACTTAAGGTCATGTATCTTTAGAAGTCTCTTCCTGAAAAGGAAGTGAAAGCACAGAGTTGAAGATTTTAAGGCAGAGGTTCTTGTTAGGCAAGGGTTTTATCAGGGATAGGCAGGATTGTAGATATGTAATTATAATCAGATCAGCCATGATCTTATTAAAAGGTGAAGCCAGCTCAAGGGGCTGAAAGGCCTTCTCTTGTTTCTTGTTCATATGTTTAGAGAACATTTCACATAAAATCAACATAATGCGTGCAAAGTATTGCAGAAGCTTAAGTGAAAATTTCTCTTAGCCCAACTCAAGATCCCACAATCTTGTTTAAAAAAACTTTTTAAAAGCATTGCACTAGAGGCCAGCCCCACTTATAAAATTAAGTGTGCCTCCAGGGTGAACTAATGACCATTGGGAATTTCTGCCAATTATATCCTTCTGCAGGCCTTTGAGGGAGCTCCAAAATGTAGCTGGATCTTTCTGGGCACAATGTCAATAACTGCCTTGTTAAAAGCTATCAAATGCAATTTTTAAGAACAATTATTAGACCAACTGACTACTGTAATCCAATAGAACTACCAAATGAGTCTGCATATTGCTTTCGCAACCATTTCCACTTTTTTTAAATTGGACGACTCGGCATGGATTGATGTTGTGATTGAAATGTTTATTTTGTTGTGATTAAATCTGCTTTTAGCTCTATTAATCAAACTACAAAAGGTAACGGCTCTTAAGTGCCTCAAGGAATGCCTTTTTAAAAGCAAGGTTTTCTTATTTAAATTACATTTTGTAATATTACCTGCTTGTGATGGTCCACAACAGATCTTGTACTTGCTGATATTCAAACAGATACTCAAAAAACAGAACAATTTACCAAACTGCCATGACTTTGAGTGTGATTTGCACTCAGATCATCGATAGCAGTGAAGAGCAGAAGACTGAATTTTATTCAAAATTGGTCAAGTGTCAGTTTTGGTGAGTTTCACCAAGGGGCTCTCTCTGTAAGGCCTAGTAAGTTTGCTCATGTTATGGTCCAAACCCTGCCTCATGATCAATGCACCACGCCCCATCCTGCCCCCGTCGTATTCTCCCACTCACTACGGGCAGATGTCTGGTCATTGCCAGGGGACCTCATGGAATTCCTGGTACCAGTGCCCTCATTAAACACCTGGTCAAGCTTTAGCAGTCCACAGCTGCCCTGCACCCAGCTTTTTTCATTGCCTTGTAGATATCACTATTTTACAATCAGTGATCACCCATTTCAAACAGAGATAAGATGTTTTTTTTCAGACCGAGGGTCATGCGTCTTTGGAACCCAGTTCCTAGAAGGTTGTGGCAGTAGAGTCCTTGAATATTGTTAAGGGGGTGATGACTCTGAATGTCAAAATGGCTGCTGGCACTTGGGCAGATGGTTCGATGATGTCAACTGCTGATTGGCTTCAGCATTCATCTGCATACGTGCTGCTGGTGTTATCCCAGACCAGGTGCGGTAATGTTAGTGCCAACGTGTACATACACAGGTTCAAACTGGGCCCGCATGGATTCCGCTGCTGAATGTTTTTAAAAGCGATGACCCTGTGCTGCCTCAGAAGTTTCCTCTCAAATTCCTACCCAGCTCTTCATGTGACTCAGTGTGGGAGAGGGCCAGGAGAGAAAGTGGCTGCTCAGACAGAAAGGAAACCTCCATAAGTTTATCGTGTCACTATATCAGCAGTGCTGGTGGGCATCTGCTGCATCGAGGGGCGGTGTTGCGCATGCTCCAGCTGATGGTGGCATTCACATTAAACACGGCCATATTTCTAAGAGATGCGTAGATTCTTGTTAAGCGAAGAGGTTATCGGGGTAGGCGGGCATGTAGATTTGAGGTTCATCAATGATCTTACTGAATAGCACAGCAGGCTAAGGGGTATGAATGGCCTGCTCCTTGTCAATGTGTTTGTCATACAATCTTTTCAGGTATCCTGAGTGAGGTTCAGAGTTTCTGAAGTGAGCAATAAGTTCTTTCCTTCTTGGGGTAATTGTGTTGGATGAGGATGTTTACACATTGTAATCTTAGAGTCATAGAATCCCTAAACTGCAGAAGGAGGCCATTCGGCCCATCGAGTCTGCACTGACCCTCCAAAGAGCATCCCACCCAGGTGCAGTCTCCTACCCTATCCCCATAACCCTACATTTAGCATGGTCAATCCACCTACCCTACACATCGTTGGACTGTGGGATGAAACCAAAGCACCCAGAGGATACCGACACAGGCACGGGGAGGACATGCAAACTCCACACAGAATGACTACAGTCTAAATTTGTTAGTATTCCAACAGTGCAGGGGCACCCAGTAGCTGTACATGAGAATGGAGAGACCCAGAGGCTGAATTAATGTTGTGAACGTTCATGAATAACGTAGGCGCCAGTCGAATGCCCCTAATGCGGATTGCTAGTCCTGGTGATACCAATTCTGACCAAGATTCCAGGTAAGTCTGGATGTTAGAGCTGAGGGGACAGCAGGGGGAATAGTGAGATGGGTGAGTGGGGTGCAAGGCCTGGTGACTAATGGGTGGCTAATGTTTTATGGGACCTGGAGGAGCACCCTATGACCTGCCAGTCACAGCAAATGGCATCTTCCTGGAGTTTTTAGGAACCGCCTTCAGTAGACCATTTAAAGACTGATTGTTCCAAGATCTGATAAATGAATGAGGGCATGAAATGGATCAGAAGTGAAGTGAGACCAGTGTTCGATTCAGAGAAATGGACAGGTGTGGGAGGGGAGAGGGTGGTCGCTAGTTAAAGAGGAAGAAGGCTGAAATTGAGACAACATTGCATTCAGGTAGTCTGCACTCACTGGTTTATCACTGAAGCCAATTCGTTTATTTAACTGTTACCTTCCACACAACCTCACTCTGTGACACGGGGCGTCAGGAAACATGTAGCACTTGATAATAAAAGCCAGAGGCTGCAGATCTAATCCCATCCAGCATAAATTTGGCAGATGGAGTGTGTTTAAACAAAACCCTTGTCCCCTGAAGGTTGTCAGTGGCAGTGGAATTATAGGTTGCTTCTTGTTCAGGCTACAACAGAGGGTGAATAGGACATTGTAACCAGTGACTCTGTGTGTGTGAGTGTGTGTGTGTGTGTGTGTGTGTGTGTGTGTGTATGGTGTGTGTGTGTGTATGGTGTGTGTGTGTGTATTGTGTGTGTGAGTGTATGGTGTGTGTGTGTGTGTGTGTGTACTGTGTGTGTGTATGGTGTGTGTGTGTATTCTGTGTATTGTGTGTGTGTATATGGTGTGTGTGTGTGTGTATTGTGTGTATTGTGTGTGTATGTGTGTACGTGTGTGTGTGTGTATGGTGTGTGTGTGTGTATTGTGTGAGTGTGTGTCTGTGTGTATTATGTGTGTGTGTATGGTGTGTGTGCGTGAGTG
>NC_063357.1:14497723-14518732 GCF_021869965.1 Rhincodon typus | reverse complement strand
GTGTGTGTGTGTATGTGTGTCATGAATAAGCTGAAATATCTGTTCTCCATTTCAGTTGGAACTAATGTTTTCACCGCTGTGCTCTGAGCGATCTTACATGCTCACACGTCTCATTGAAATCTCTCCCTGCATCCATGACCTGGCTGTAACTAAATTACAGTCTCATTCCAAATACAGTCTGCTTCTGACAATTTGAAGTCCTTTTGTTGTGTATAACAATGCTTTCAATTTATCAGTGATTCAAATGCAGAAAATTATAGATACAGCACAAAAGGAGGCTATTCAGCCTGATATGCTTGTGCTGGCTGCCTGGTATAGCAGACTAACTAATCCCACTTCCCTGTTCTGTTCTTTTAAAATGGCAACCATAAAAAAAGTGCAAAAAACAGAATCAGAAAGGCTAATTTGAAACAATTGTGAATTATAAGTAGGTTCCACTCATGGTTACAATTCCATTAGAAATAATAAGCAGAAGCAACATTTCTCCAAAATATATGACTTCCTATGTTTTCTGACTGTCTTCCCTCTTGTACACCTTTTCTGTAATTGCCCATTCTAAATTTTCTAGGGAAACATTGCACAGAGAGCCATTACACCTTAAGGGGCTGGCACACTACAAACTGCTTCTTTGATGTACCTTAAAATGAGCTTCCACTGTATGCTTTTCAGGCAGGAAATTCTTACAAAGAAGCTGGCTTTACAGTCTAATCCTTTCATGCTAATGATTATGCTCCTCTTGTCCTGTTTCATTTAAACCCACCAATATATCCTTCTGTATCTGTCTCCATCTTGCAGCTTCCACCTTAAAGGTATGGGTGCTATATGCCTTGATAACTCCCTGTATTGGACATATCCACATTCTAACCCAGAGTTTCCCAAACTGTGGGTTGCAGATGTCAGTGGGCACACAGGATGAGTGAAGCTGGAGGCAGCAAGCTGCCCATGGGTGAATCTTAACAAACCCCTAACAAAGTTGTCGCTTGGGCTCATTATTGATCCAGTCAAGACCAGATTATCCCTGAACTCAGCCGCATTTCATGGTGGCAAGGGAACTACATGTGAACGGTACAACTTTCCTTCGCCTGCGGAAGATCACTCAGCAAACCCTGTCAGGTTGGAAGGGGTTGGGGCTGGGTGCTTCCATCTCACTTTGAAAGGGCATTTGGTGCCTGACTGAGGGACCTAGCATTAGGTGGAATGGGCTGTCCACTGACTCCCTTTTGTGAACCCCTCCATGCCCCATCCTATTCTCCCTCTGTTGTAGCCTGGGTTTGTCAGTGATCTTATGCCTCTCCTTGGGTACATTCCTGGTAGATCCCAGTAACCCTGTCTCTTGGAGCAAGCTCCTGGCCTCTAATTGTCTGGCAGCTCTTGGCAGGTATGTATTCACCCCCTGGTCCTAAATCCTGGTCTTGGCCAGTCAGGCACTTAATCCAGCCAGACCTCCCTCTCAAAAGCAATGTGGGGTTCCCTTCTTCAGTTGATGGGCTGAACGTATGCCAGTGAAATTAAGAACTATTACCTCCAGTACTGTTCTCGCCTGCAAGCAAAAACAGCTTCTTCCTTCACTCCTAATAAACCATTCATAATCTGATGATCTGTATCATTCTTGTTTCGAGTGATTTATTGGCATTCTTGCATGCTTTATTTTCTCATGCTGTGGTCTCAGGAGACAATGAATTAACCAGAAAAATTTACAACTTTAACCCTTTCATTATATTCAGCATGGAGTTTCTCCCAACTGCAACTACATTTGTGGACATTTCTCACAGATGAAGAATCAGCTCAGATGCTTTTCACTTATAAATTCATTTCCCATTCACAAAAAAGAACATTGGATAATGGGATGGCCACTCAAGCCCTGCTTCATAACTCAGTTTGATATGGCTAATCTGTATCTCAACCCCATTTACACACCATTGTTCCATCATCTTTGTAACGCTTACCTAACAACGTCTAGTGATTTTAATCTTCGATGCTTCAATTGTCCTCATTCGTAGTCTTATAGCACCAAGAACTTCAGATTTCTACAAACTCTTGGGTGAAGAACTACTTCTGGATTTCACTCCTGAATGGCCTGGGTCTCTTAAAGATGGAACATCTTGTTCTGAATTCCTTGTCAGCAGAGATTATTTGAAAAAGAGCGAATTATCAATTTTTTTTAATCACATCACTACATTATTTTTATTATTTATTCTTAGTTACTTCAGTTGCTCAAATGCCATACATCATTTTACAGGTGATAGGCTGCTATCTGGTGGCTATAAGTTACTTGGACCATCTCCCAAACTTGCACTGAGTTGTGCTACAAGGAGCTATGCAAAAGAAGCCATAGCAAAGGCTGGGGATGGAAGGGTTAACTCACGTACAAATCTGTCCTTCTTGCCTGAAAAGAGAGCTCTGCTCCCTTCCTCTTGGCAACCTGCCTAAGGCCAGAAAACCACAAGCAGTTGTTGGTACAAACCTAGGCACACCAAGCCATGAGGCCACTGAACTAAGAGATAAGTTAAGGAATAATCAAGGATGTAATTGCATTGAAGGCAGTTCTGAGAAGGTTCACTATCTCAATTCCAGAGATGAAAGGCTTGCCTTATGAGGAGAGATTGAGCACTTTAAGCCTATACTCACAATGAGGAATGAGACGAGATCTTATTGAGGTACATAAGATGCTAATGTGGATTAACAAAGCAGACGTAAGGTGAATGTTTCTCCTTGTGAGACAATCTAGAAGGAAAGGTCATAGATTTAGGCTAAAGGGTAGGAGATTTGAAACTCAAATGTGGAGGAATTACTTCTCTCAAAATCTGTGAAATTCACTACCTCAGAATGTAGCGGGGGCTGGGATAATGAATGAACTTAAGCAGGAGATGGAAAGATTTTTAATTCGTAGTGGGTTGAAGGGTTATATGGAGGGAGCAGGAAAGTGGACTTGAGGCTGAGATGAGATCAGCCATGACCATATTAAATGGCAGAGCAGGCTCGAAGGACTGGGTTGTCTACTGCTTCTAGCTCTTATGTTTTTACATTTCTGTTTTTCCGAGCAGTGGCAGGGGATGTGAGCATAGCAGAATCCTGACTTATTCATGATTGCTTATGTAAGAGGACCTAGTGTCCAAAAAGCATTATTGGCTGATTGAAGCTCTCTTTATTTGACTTTCATTATACTCTGGGACACATTTGCTGGTGATGACCATTAAACATTCATTAACTGTAATTAGCATATTTGTTACTTTAACAGCATGCATTCACACTCCAAAACAGTGGGGATATCACTCACACACCTCACACACACAATAAACAAGGAGCATTTGGTATGCTTTATCATTACCTAATGAGATTCAGTCTGATGGATAATCTATTTGATGCAATGGTTGAAGGATTAGCTTGCTGGGAATGAGAAGGCAAGATGAAGATTCTAACTCCCAAATCCTGGAGATTTTACAGATAACAGGCTGTATACCAATACAGGCCAAACAGGCAAAACGTCATGTTTAGTCACATTTTGTTTCTTTATTTCTTAAGATAAATGGGAAGGCGCTAGCTATGACATTCATTGCAGCTCTATTTGCTGCACTAAGTTTCTTACAACTTAAGACATGTTTAGGTTGTGTGGGGCGGGGTACCAGGAATTTCCATCTCCCCTCACCCACCTTCAATACCTCGCCATTGCCCACAGTGATTTGAATGTACATTAGTCCGATCCAGTGGGCATCTCTGTACGTGGCAGAGCTGCACTCCCACGATGCCTGGTGAAAACTGGCAAGAGTGGCATCATGGCCTGTGGGCAGAAACAGAAATTCAATGCAAATTCGACAAGGCGAGGCTGCCAGAAACTCAAGGGAATAATCCCCATCAAACAGTTAGTGGTGAGGTAGGGGTTTGAGAAGGATACAGGTACTGGAAGGTGTGGGGTGGGGGGGTGGAGGGGGGGGGGGTGGGGGGGGGGGGGGGGGTGGGGGGGGGGGGGGGTGTGGTGCGCGGTGTGAGTTTGTGTTACACAAGGCAGTTGACCTGAAAAGCTAAACTGTGGAACATTTGAAACAGAAAATGCTGGAGCCACCTGTCACCTCATGCAAGAGTCGGAAAGTGGGAAACAAGTTAATATTTCAGATATGTCATAAAATGGTCACAACACAGAATAGGCCATTCAGCCCATCAAATCACTTTAGGTCATAAGACACGGGAGCAGAATAGGCCATTCAGCCTATTGAGTCTGTTCCACCACTCAATGAGATCATGGTCATCTGATAATCCTTAACTCACTTTCCTGTCTGATCTCCACATCCTCTGATTCTGGTACTGATTAAAAATCTGTCCATCTTAATCTTGAATATACTGAATAACCCAACTTGAACAGCCCTCTGTGATAAAGAATTCCATAGATTGATTGCCCTCTGAGAGATAAAGAGTTCTTTTCATCTCTATCTTAAATGAGTGACCCCCTTACTCCTACAAGGGGAAACAACATCTCCATATCAACCCTATCAAAAGCTTTGAGGAATATTATATCTTTCAATAAGGTTGTTTCTCATTCTTCTAAACTTGTATTAGTCCAAGCCAAACTTATTCAACCTCTACTCATAAGAAAACCCCTTCATACCTGGAGTGCCTCCAATGCCAGTGTAACTTTCCGCAGATAAGGGGACTAAAACAGTGCAATGTTCCAGCTGTGGTCTGTCCACTGTCTTTTATAGTTTCAGTAAGACATGTGATTATTTAGCTTGTACTTAGCCTAGTATACCCTATTATAAATTGCTACCTTACTACTTTATAATAAACTGTTTCTTAATACTCAAGAATGTGCCTCTTCTGAGACTTCTGCATGGTCATCCTTCACCACTTATTCCTACTTTTCAAGGGCAACTACAATTGGGCAATAAATGATGGTTCAGCCAACAACACCCCCAGTAATAGAAAAAACCCACTGGAATAGCATTACAAAGATTGGTGGCTACAAATTTACCCTAAGAGTTTCTAATCACAACGGAGTGTGCCAGTTGTGGCCATCTCTTACAGCAGGTTGGAGATGTAAGAGATGGCATGTTCCCAGTGAGGGGCTTGGGTGAGTACAAATGAATACAACTCTGCCATTTCAAAGCTGCATGAATTTGTGTTAAAATCCAAGCTGTACGCAGACATAGAAAGATAATGGGTAATATAGGGACAACAATGATCTGGTGCCTCTGAGGAACACACTGATCTGAGCACGTGTGTTTCGATGTCAGACCAGTTTAACTGAGTATCTGAGAGTCAGATTGAGCTGCCTCTCGATTGTTTTTCTCGATGTTGGCCATATGTCCTTTTGTTTTACACGCACAGGTCAAACTTCAGCTTTACAACTGTTTGTGACCTTCCTTAGTAAATCTAAATGACATGAATCCTTGCCAGTTAGCCAATAGCTCAATACTTTACCTGGAAACATCAACAGTTGAATACAATTCTATCAATTTAACCTCTTAAAGTATCAAATGGAGCAATTGTTCCAGACAGGAAGCATAGCACTGCGACATGGGGAATTGATGGCACAATCAGCCTGGATTCTTTGTATCTTTATGTAAAAATGAATTCTTGGGAGAAATTACAATGTATCCCTCATTTTGTCAAATTTGATTTTTTGTTGGTACCCTGATGAATTTGACATTTTTATACCCTTGTCTTTATTGATATTATGACAGGGAAGCTTTTTAAATTAGCATTATTAAATTGTCCTTTGTCCTATTGATTAAGGTGTCTGAGGAGCTACTCTCTGAACCTAGTAAATGTGGCCTTGAAAATTGAATTAACATTAGCCAACAAAACCTGGCTAGTGTGTTGTAAAACAGATTATGAACCTCACAATAATCCAGTGATAAATAACTTAAAATTCATGATCTTTCCATCTCTGCTATAATACTAGTAGTTTTAAAAATATTATAACTTTATAACTTTAAATTCACCCAATAAAAAAGCATTGATTAGTGCAGCTAATTCCCGTTCCCTTTCTGCAGTTTACTGACCAGCTTCTCTCTAGAAAGGTGAGAGAAGAAAATGAAAATAAAACCTTTGAAATTAAGCAAATATATTTAGCAAAAAGCATTCCTATAACTCAGAAATTTCATTATAAAGCTATCAGGTGCACCATCAATTATTAAAGGAGCTTTATGTTAAAGGCATTCTTGAATTCTGATTCCTAATGGGATATTCCTTATGGTTTCCCTGTGATAATTCCGTATATTTGTTCCTTTGTAATGCATTCTGAGGAGATTACAGCTCGAAATGAATCCTGGAACATAACACCTCTCTCAGCAGAATTAAAGTCCGTGTGTTTCTGGGGCACTTCAATTCTCTCAAAAGCAGCTGAGTGAATGGGTCCCTTGTGACATGTTCTGAAAGGCAGAGGTTTGTTTTAATTAGCAACAGTCGTCTTCTCCTTTAGGACTGACTGAGGGAAAGGAAATGAGTGTAGCTCACGGGAGATTGATGCAATCCAGATTCATCCTCCCTGCTGAGGACAGAAACTACTTCAGAAAATGTGGTTGTTTGTCATTTTAATCATGAAGTCCACTTTGTTTTAATTCCGTCTCTGCAGATTCCTCTCTGGTTTTCCAACAAGTGTGTGATGTGTAAGTCACAATGTTCTTTATACATTTCACTGAAATCTTGGTGTTAACCCTGAAGGCTACAATTATCAAATGGGGTTGATGTTGAGAGTGGCAGTCAGGTGCCCCTCAGGCCTCCATTGTTATGGTCAGACTTGTCTTACCTGTGGAGCACTTTGTATTTTCTGTATGGCATTCATCTGGAGGAATAAAGTTCTTTCTCTGTTCTTTGCTGCTTTCTTCTCTGGAATAGAGCCACAACAAGGACAAGTACTGATGAAAGTTCCTTGACCTGAATGATTAACTCTGATTCTCTCTCCACAGCTTCTGCCAGAGCTATTGAGTTCATTTTTCAGTGTCTTCTATCATTACTAAGCTCAGGGACTTTGGGGAGCAGAAGGTGGCTGCAAATGGAATGGTAATTTGCAAGAACAGTGACGTTTTCTCTGCTGAGGGAGTACCAGCCATGATTGAGCAGGATGGGGTGAAGGCATGGCAGTGGCACCTGGAGTTAGGGAACTATGTGAAATAGAATGAGGAAATTCATGGGCATTGGGTGATTATTTGGATAGAAATGGCATACAGGGATATGGTGGAAAGGCAGGAGATTGGCACTAGCTAGTAGAACGGGCATAGGCATGATGGGAAAAATAGCCTCCTCTCTGCTGTTACAATTCTGTGATTCTGGGAATCACATTTTATTCCACATAACTGAAAAGCCATTGGGTCATAGAGCATAGAGGCATTGAAAAAGGCCTTTCGGCCCATCGAGTCTGCAATAGTCAAAAACAACCACCTAACAAATCTAATCCTATTTTCCAGCACTTGATCCATAGCCTTGCATGCCTTGGCATCACAATTGCACATCTAAATATTTCTTTAATGTTTTGAGGGTTTCTTCCTCTTCCACCCTAACAGTTAGTGAGTTCTAGGTTCGCACCACCCTCTGGGTGAAAATATTTTTCCTCACATCTCCTCTAAACCTGAAGAACACTTGAAACATTTGTGAAGAATTTAATTAATGAGGGTAAACGTGAGGATGCCAGATCAGGCAAACTACCGCGAGTGATTCTCAGAGATAAAGAGGTGAACACATCTCATTTTAGCAGTTTATAAATATAGTCAGTGGCTCATCCTCTCACAGAAGGTGCATCAGAAAACCTAATGGCAGCAGTACAAAATGTGAACTGATTGAAGAAGTATCAAAATGTACTGTCAATGAAAAGTAATTCCTACTTTCAGTGCAACACCAGGATAAGAGAATTATCCATTACCTGAGCTAAATGTATGCTCTGGCCAAGAATTATGGAGGTCTCGACATACCAGCACGATAATGGTGATAGCAAACTGTTTTCTCATGCCTGAGCCAGTGGAGAGGCTCACAATGCCATCAGCTATATTTCTGGTTTGCCGCTTCCACAGAATCAAACAGACAAACGAGTGTGGTCATGCATAGGACCCGCTACAACTCTATTCTCTTCTGATCACAAGCCTGGAACATAAGCTCTATTTCTCTTGGCTTGCATGATCTGCTGAGTATTGGCAGTATTTGTTTCTATTTCAGATTTACTGCATCTGCAGAATTTTGCTTTGATTTTAATAGAAGAATTAAGAGGGGGACTAATGCTGGGAATTACCTGGAACCTTCTACAAATTAAAATGAGAGATCAGTTAATGATTGGGTGGATCTCTACAGTGCACTGGAAGGAAGAAGTGTTAAAAACAACTCAAGGTATCAGGGAGACCTCTTTGTAGACAGTCCCTTGGGATTGGGGGTATAGATTGCTTTAAGTCCGGTTCGATAGTTTCCGAAATGGCTGATAAGCCCAAAGCACAATCTGCTGATTCTGCCATAAAGTAGGTGGCACTTGGAGTTGGATAGAGTTGTTTGAGGTTTGTACTTTCCCTCCAATGCCAAGACTTCACCTCAGCACGTTTCCAGGGAAGTCTCTCAGTGTTAGGGTGAGGGTTAACGACAGGGTTAGGATTAGATCTTCCTGAAAGAAGCTTGTCTGTATTGGTCACACAAGTCAGGACAGGGGTGGCTCGGTGACTCAGTGGTTAGCACTGCTGCCTCACAACACCAGGGACCTGGGTTCAAATTCCAGCTTTGGGTGACTGTCTGTGTGGGGTTTGCATATTCTCCCCATGTCTGCTTCCTCCCACAGTCTAAAGATATGCAGGTTAGGTGGATTGGCCATGGGAAATGCAGGGTTACAGGGATGGGATATGGATGGGTCTGGGTGGGATGCTGTTCAGATGGTCGATGTGGATTCAATGGGCTGATTGGCTGCTTTCACCTGTAGGGATTCTATGATTCTTTGACATGTCTGACTCCCTCAGGGTGCCTTCCGAATATCTCCAAGAATTTCTACTCCCCTCCATGGAATGTCTGTCCGTGACAGTGTTCTGAGGAGAGTAATTGCTTTGAATGTCTGGTATCAGGTAAACAAATGTTTCCTCCCATTCAATAGCACTGATCTTGAGTAATTAATGCTTCAGTACTAAACAGTACTAAAGACATGTGAGTAGCTACAGCAGGAAGAGGTGGAAAGGAAGAGAGTAGGTGGGAGACATAGAAGACACAGCCCCCAGATCCAGACAAATCAAAGCATATGCTAAAACACCTTGGATGGCACCTTCCAAACCCAGGGACACTACCATTTAGAAGAACATGGGAACACCACCACTTGCAAGTTCCCCTCCAATCCACTCACCATCCTGACTTGGAAATCTATCAGCGTTCTCTTACTGTTACTGAGTCAAAATCCTGGAATTCCCTCCCTAACAATGTCTACCTACACCCAATAGATCACAACAGTTTAAGGAGGCAGCTCACCACCACATTCTCAAGTGCAACTAGTGATGGACAATAAATGCTGGCTCAGACAGAGATGCCCACATCCTATGAATGAATAGATAAAACTGGTAAAGTCCACTTGAGCTTGGCAAGGCAACATCAATGGTGTAGCGATAGTAAGAACCGCCGATGCTGGAGTCAGAGATAACACAGTGTGGAGGTGGAAGAACACAGCAGACCAGGCAGCATCAGAGGAGCCAGAAAGCTGACGTTTTGGGTCAGGTCTGAAGAAGGGTCCCGACCCGAAATATCAGCTTTCCTGCTCCTCTGATGCTGCCTGGCCTGCTGTGTTCATCCAGCTCTACACTGTGTTATCAATGGTGTAGATCTTCTTAACAACAATATGTTTTGACAAAGGGGCCACTCATTAAACGTCAATCCAGCTTTGTGTCTTTATTTAAATCTTACATTAATTGCTCTAGCATGAAATGTAAAAATTTTGTTTTGTGCGCCAGAAGGTGATGGTGCAATTGCCCCATAGCATCAAAGATGAAGTGCGCTATATTGTTGGTTTACAGATGGCTGTTGTGTATTTCTTCTCTGTGTACTTTATTTACTCTGCATAAGCATCAAGGTACCAACCATGCATAAGGGGACGGTGAACACAAAATTACATAGGTTCATTTAGGGAGGACTTGAGAATTTGTAACGGTTGTACATGTAGGGTGACTTTATAGATGTTTATAAAATCTTATGGGGCATGGACAGGGTGAATAGCGAAGGTCTTTTTCCCAGAGTAGAGGAGTCCAAAACTACACGGCATAGGTTTAAAATAAGAGGCGAAAGATTTAAAAAGGGCCCTGAGGGGTAACTTTTTCATGCAGAGGGTGGTGTGTGTATGAAACAAGCTGCCAGAGGAAGTGGTGGAAGCAGGTACAATTACAACATTTAAAAGGCATCTGGATAGGTATATGAATAGGAAGCATTTAGAGGGATATGGGCCAAGTGTTGCCAAATGGGACTAGATCAGTTTAGGATATCTGGTCGGCATGGATGAGTTGGACTGAAGGGTCTGTTTCCGTGTTGTATAACTCTATGACTCTATGTCCAAGTTTGTAGTTTTACCAGAACAGACCTGAGACTAAGTCTGGTTCACATGATACATTACATTATTTCCCCTCCACTGATGTATGCAGGAAATGACCAGACTCACTAAAAGTTGTACTGCCATAATGGCGCCCAAACTCTTAACCAACAAACGTCAAAAAACCTCCCTTTTGAAATACTACAGGAGAAACAGACTGGAGATCTGAAAATAAGACACTCCAGCACCTCTGGCAGCATTTATGGACAAAAAAACACAGTAAGATTCGAGGTGTAATTGGATTTAAGGAAGTGAACGTGGAGGGGAAAGCTGAGAAAAAGAACAAAATGGGAGGTCAGAGATAACAAGGTGTAGAGCTGGATGAACACAGCAGGCCAAGCAGCATCGGAGGAGCAGGAAAGCTGACGTTTCGGGCCTAGACCCTTCTTTAGAAATCATACTGGTGCTCAAGTATTAGGGTCAACGTGGGTAAAAGACAGTTTATGTCTGGTAAATGTTATGGTGGTACCAACATCTAGCACTTTGTGTTGGGATAGTTAACTGCCACCAATGCAGTTTCCATGCTTAGTCTAGGGCATGCTTGGTTAAAACTGGCAGAGGATAATCCAATGTTGAGTCTGAACAAGAAGAGGCATTTATTTTAACAAGAAAATGTAGTTCATTGCCTGATAGAAATAGGTACAAGCTTCATTGACTAGTTAAGCGTAATTACAAGCACTATCAGGAGGAGCCAGAGATGATGACATGTCTGTCTCCATTGGGACCTGTGCTACATTGCTTCATCTCTACCTTAAGGGCAGTATGGTGGCTCAGTGGTTAGCATTGCTGCCTCACAGTGCCAGGGACCTGAGTTTGATTCCACCCTCGGGTGACAGTCTGTGTGGAGATTTCATGTTCTCCCTGTGTCTGCTCTGGATTCCTCCCACAGTCCAAAGATGTGCAGGTTAGGTGGATTGGCCGTGCTAAATTGCCCATAGTGTCCAGGGATGTGCACGCTAGGTGGATTAGCCATGGGAAATGTAGGGTGTAGGATGGGATGCTCTTTGGAGGGTCTGTGTGACTCGATGGGCCAAAAGGCCTGGCCTCTACACCATAGAGATTCTATGAAAGACTGTGTGACATCATTGGATTGTATGAAACATAGTGCAGCTTCAATATTAACTCTTTCAGAACCATTAGCTTATACAAGTTTCTCACATGTGTTTCTTTTTTTGAAATTTAAGGGGTCAACGTGTATCAGGCTGCACCTTGCATCGGTGCCAATTGCCACTTTGTGCCATCTTTATTGTCCTTACCCTTTCTCATGTTGCCTTCTCACCTCAGCAGGGTGGAAGCAGTATCCAATATGGCTGCTTCCTAACTTGACTACTGGTACCAGACAGAAAGCTCCTATCTCCTAGAGGTAATTGATATCTCTAACTGGATGCTAAGCTCACCTCCTCCTCAATCAGTCCATTTACATTTAAAGATAGCACTGTGAGAGTGAAACAGTTCATTGATGTGTCAGGCCCCTGCTCTGTGATCCCACTCTGAAAATCCAGCCTTTCATGACAATGACCTATCATTGGCACTTCTGATATAGCACCTTTACACCCTCAGAATGGCCCAGAGTGTTTCACAGCCAACAAATTATGTTTTACAGTGTAACCATCTTTTTCAGCAAAAGCGTGCAAGCCAAAACACTAGTCAGATAAATGACCAATTAATCTGAGTCGGACCATTAATGGATGGATAAGTGTTGAGTAGGATATGGGGAAAACTTTAAGAAGTACTCTAGAATGATCTATATGAACCCAAGGGCAACAGAATGACCTCTATTCCATATCCTCAGATTCGGAAAATGAAACAATGCTGCACTCCATTAGTACCACACTGTACTGAAATGCTGGCCTATGCCACATGCTGATATCAAGAAGTGTGATTTAAATCCATAATCTTGTAACTTGTAGCTGAATTGCACAAAATTACACAGGATTTGCTGCACCAGAATAGGCCAAAAGTTCTGTGCTAGTATTAGGTTCCATGCAAGCCTCCTTCTAACTAACTTCACCTCATATTATCAGCAAATCATTCTTTACTGCCTCATGAACTTCTGTTTTTCTTTATTGGTTCATGGGATGTGGGCATCACTGGATAGGTCATGCTTGCCCACCCCTCACTGCCCTTTGAGCTGAGTGGCTTACTAGGGCCATGAAGAGTTGACCACATTTGCTGGGATTTTGGAATTACATGTAGGCCAGACCAGGTAAGGAGGATAGAGTCCCTTCCCTAAAGGACATTAGAGAACCACATGGGTTTTGTTGATGGTGGTTACATGGTCCCCTTTAGGCTAGCTTTTAATTCCATATTTTTATTGAATTCAAATTTCACCATCTGCTGTAGCAGGTTTCAACCCTATATCCCCACAATGTTTGCCCAGGGTTCTGGATTATTAGACCAGTGAAGTTACCATGACACTGCAGCCACCCTATACCATCCTCCTAAAACATATCTAAACTGTTCATCTCAACCTGTCTTTGTGGTCATAAATTTGACTGTCTCACCACTCACTGAGTGACACTGCAGGTACAATTATTTAATGTATTCAAGCAAAATTCCTTCAGAAGAAGAAGAGTTAAGATTTTTAACATTACTGTGTACTTCAGCCGCAGTAACAAATATGTTAAGCACTTGTGCTTGGCATTTCACAGAGCAATTTTGAGGCCTATAAAGGTTTTCTGAGCTGGTTAATCTCAACTGAGGTGATAAACAAGGATGAGGGAGATGCTGAGAAGGGAGGAGGAAAATGGCTAAGATGGCGCTCTTTAATGATAAAATGATGATTGCTGCCTTCCGTGCATGCTGGAGACTGACAAGAAAATAACTGCATCATTGATACCTCAATGGACATTTTATTCCATTGGGCCATGGGATGTGTGTGCCTCTGGCTGGGCCAGTATTTATTGCTCATCTCTAATTGCCCTGGAGAAGGTGGCGGTGCGTGGTTGTTGATGAAATGTTGGTGTGCAACTGGCAGCAGTGGAACTGGGTCATAACATGAGTCCACCCTTTTCAAAGGGGATGGAGGAGAACTGGAGGATCAAAACTAAAGACCAATCTCTACAGCATTCTTCAAAGGAGATGGAAAGTTCTTGGTCATATGCGTAACTAACCACTAACTTTGACTTTGTGAAACTCATTCGAATTATTGACAGGGTTAATGTTGAACCTATTGATACTATTAATGAGTAAGGTCTTTAGAAGAGTATTGTAACTCAACTCTTTTCAACTTGTCCTTCAACATAGGTCTTGACCTATTCAATGTGACTACTCAATAGAACAACGTGTTGTACAAAAATGTACTCTTTCTGAGATTGGAATCAAAACAGAATTACAATGATTGCAAAGGTTACCTTTAAATCAAAGACATATTTTGACATATTACCATATTCTGGTTGATGTATTAAACATTTTGCATAATTAGTACCTTGAATTTCCATGAGACAGTTAGAGAAGACAGATTTCTATTTACATAAAGACTTCACAGACAATGAATTAATTTAAAGTGCAGAGATTGCTGAAAGAACAAAAGAAGAAAAGAAAGAGGTAGGATTAGGAACTCAAGATATCACTACAGGAACAGGCCATTTAATTCCTTGAGTCTAACATTCCATTAAACTAGCTCATGGCTGTATTTCCACCTCTATGCCATTTTCCACACTATCACCATATCCTTTGATACATTTAATGTCTAGTAATGTGTTGATCTCTGTCTTGAACATATTCAATGAGTATGATGATCCTCCACAGTGCTCTGGGGTAGAGAATTCTAAAGACTCACCACTCCCAAGTGAAGAAATGCTTTCTGATCCCTGTCCTACATAGCTGCCTTGTCCTTCTCTGACAGTCCCTCAGAGTTGAGGATGACTTAGATCCACTCCTGGGGGATTGGGGGTTCTGTGGTACCTGAATAATCCAATCCTGGAGCCACAGATTCTGCTACAGGTGGGGCGGGTTGTGAGAAAGTAGGACACTCTGGATTCTGGGCACTCTTTCTGCTGCTTGTGCTTGGCCTCCCATATGCTCCACTCGGTGATGTTTGAGATGGTTGGCATCCTCACGGACGGTTCTTCCCCAGTTTGTGTGTTCTAGGGCAAGCAATTCCCACGTCAGTGGAGATGTTACATTTGGTTAGGAATGTTCTCAGGGTGTCCTTGCAGCATTTCCTCTGTCCTCTTAGTGATTGCTTACCATTTCAGAGCTTGGAGCTGAGAACTTGTTTAGGGAGTTGTGTGTTGGGCATGCAGACAATGTGGCCAGTTCATTGCAACTGGTTGTGCCTGATCAATACCTCAATACAGGGGGTACTGGCCAGGGAGAGGGCACTCACATTGGTACACCTATCCTGGCATTGGATTTATAGGATTTTGAGTCATACCTCTTTAGGGATTTGGGGTGTCTGCTATACAAGGTCCATGTTTCTGATCCATACAGGAGGGTCGTGACTAGGTGGTGCTGGGTTTGCGATCTCTGGACTTTGAACATTCTGTTCCTCAGGTGTCCAAAGGCTACACCAATACATTGGAGTCTATGTTGAATTTCATCATCTATCTCCTGGTTCTAGAAACAACCCATTCCCCATCAACCTCTCCAAGCAAGGGACAAAATGCTTCCTGCAATTATCCTGCCAAGTCGAAAGAATTTTGTATGCTTCAATAAGATCACCTATCATTCTTCTAAGCTCTAGAGAAGATTGACTCAGTCTCCTCAATCTCTCTTCATAAGACAGTTCTACATCCCAGGATTTAGTGAGGGCTGCTAACCTGTCAGTGGTAGGTAGGGACAGAGATCTTAAGGTAGTTGAAGGTCTATTGAGGCATCCTTGGCTGACTGGCTTCAGCTGCAGCCAGAGGCTACCCTATGCCTGCGCTCTCCCCACCCCCACCTCCAGAATAGTAAGCCTACATACGTTTAGTATAAACATGAAGAGGTTGGAAGGTGGCAGCCGCAAAGTGAAGATAACCTCTCGGTTGCTTATCTAATACAGCAGCCTCCTGTTTTCTCACTGCTAGCAGGTCTCCTGTTGGACCTCCAGCTGTGAGAGCAGATGCAGCCATCCTTAACCCTCTGGCCATTAGTTGTATTAATTGGTAGCTGTGGGGATAATCTCATTGACAAACTGTTCCTGGCACAGTTCTGCTTCTGACTCCATTTGGCGAGGTTCAGAAGCCCTTGTGGAAAAGCCTGCCTTTGGGATCCCATTTCAGCAATTCTATCCAACACGGTAAGCCCTCTCGGTACAGCTCTGAACTATCAGTCTAGGGTTGTATGTTATTCTGGTAAACATTCATCTACAAAGGAGCAGTTCTCTCTTCCACATGGGTTTATGTACACGACCCAGTGCAGCATAAGCACTTATTCTTCCTCCTTTACCAAAATATATCTTTGCCAAAACTATAAACATGGACAATTTTCCCTTTCTACAGACCAGAACCACGCATGACCCCAAGAATCTGCTCTTTATAACAACAATGTAATGAACCTGACTGGACATGTTATGAAACACCTCCAGGGAAATGAACCCATGCATCTGTCCCATAGATAGGGACACAACTTGCACCATACAACCCCTTTATTTGTGCTACAAGATCCACCGCCGTCATGTGCACCAATATTCTCCCAATGAATACAATTGCTTTTAACGCAGTTACAGCATGCACGTAGACAAACACAATTGATACAGCATTTGCGAAATTCACATTTAACTCAAAGTCTCCCAGTGGAGTCTCCGATCCAGAAGCTGGTCAAGCTAGCACAGAAAATTTAATCGCTAACATTAGAGATCCTGGAGTTCGGAGTGATCATCAACAACAGGCCAAACACGGTAACAACACATGGTGAGAGCAGCATGACAATTCTGTCCGCAAGCATTGTGAATGTAGATTCGTTTCAATTTCTGGGGTCAGAAGTAGCCACAAACGGGGAGAGCCGCCCTGAAATCAAGACAGGGGAGCCATTTCCCACTCTGCAGCTCACCATCCAAGTGAAATATGGAGGGCGTCCAATCAGCCTGAACTTGTAAAAGCAACTTGCAAAACCCCTGGTTTGAAGCCTGCACTACATTCCTCCAAGAGTCAGAATCTCAATAAAGTGGATGGGAAAAGAACTGCAGCTTGTGAAGTGTGGCTGTGGTGAAGCTTCAGGCCTTAGAAGCAACAGCACAGAGTGGAGAACCAATGAACCACAGACTTTTAGCCGCAGCAGGGAGTTGAGAAACCACGACCACCGAGAAAGGTGTTTGAGTCTGCTGCTGTCAACAATGAAAGATGAGACACCAGGAAGGCATAGGCCTAGTTGGAGAAGCCCTGGATGTATGGCCACCATTAGAAACTGGAGGGAGGAAGAACAAACGTGGTCCACAGGATTGCAATGAATAGAGAGCATGCCTACAGCTCCTTGGCTAATTATGATGATTAGGACTTCCAAAGGAGTCCAGCTGCCCAACTGTGCACCACTCACATATGTCAAACTCATGTTTGAATTCCATAGACGGATCCATGCTGCATAACCTCTAAAGGAAACCTCAAATGACCATCAAAACTTAAAACCCTCCACCTCCCGTCGCTAACTCAGCATTCTTAATAAAACAATGGTGTCATTGCAGCCAATGGACAGTTCACTGAGAATGGTGTCACAACCATTGCATTACATCCAGTTTTAATCAGGGATAGAATTTCCCTGCAAGTGGATCTTTTCTGATGAAGGGTCTAGGCCCGAAACGTCAGCCTTTCTGCTCCTATGATGCTGCTTGGCCTGCTGTGTTCATCCAGCTCTGCACCTTGTTGTCTCCCATCTCATTGTGTTCATTCCTCCTCTGTTTTAAAAAAGGACCAGAGAGACAAGAGAAGCAAGTTCCACTTGTTTTGAATACAATGGATTCCTTTTTGGCTTCAGCTAGCTATACATTATATTACGAGAAAGCCTACATTTTCACTCATAATCTTTAAGAAAAAGACACCGTGCTTGTCAGATTTAGTATAATGATCGCTCTCCTGTTGACAAATCAGAAGGGTGTGACTTTAAACCCCACACAGGGTGTAGAAACACAGAAGCGTAGAAATGTACAGCACAGAAAGAGGCCATTTAGCCCATCACTTCCATGCTGTCCAACAAGAGGCTGTTTGTCTAATCCTACTTTCCAGCTGTGGGTGTATTGCCTGTTAGGTTACTGCAGTACATGTACATTTGGAAGTATGTTTTAAATATTATGAGGATTTCTGCATCAACCACCCTTTCAGGCAGTGCGTTCCAGATCTCAACACCCTATGGATGAAATAATTCCCCTTCAAATATTCTCTAGATATTCAACATCTTACCCTCAATCTATGCCCCCATTAAGCAAGGAGAATAGTGCCTTCCTATTCTCTCTGTGTAAATTTCTCATAGTTTTCCATTTTTGAATGGATCTCCCCTTAGCCTCCTCTGTTCTGTAGGAAACAACCCTAGCCTATCCAACTGCTCTTCTCTCTCTTTGGACTCTATGCTATCGTTTACTCCCTACCACATCCCCTTCCCTATTTTCTGCATATAAGCCGACATTTTCCCAGGTACCATCAGTTCTGAGGAACGGTCACCGGACCTGAAATGTTAACTCTGATTTTTTTCTTCACAGATGCTGCCAGACCTGCTGAGCTTTTCCAGAAATTTCTGTTTTTAGCCTACCCGACCTTTCCTCCAAACTAAAACGTCCCAGTTTAGGCAACATCTTGCTATATTTTCTCTGTGCCATCTCTAATGATGTGTGTAGCGAATTCCCTTGGGGAGGTTCTCCTGATCGCCTGCTATAACCTTGGCTGAAATCTCCATGCTTTGGCTCCACAATTATCAATCCACACCAAGCCGATTGAGAGAATCCTTCACAAAATACTGAGTTGTTATTGAACCTGGTTCTTCAACCAGTGCTAGCTTGTACATTCTCGATCAGATGAGACACTAAATAAAAGGCCCATCTATCTGTTCCAGATTACCTCCCTTTCGATGAACAAACTAGAAATCCAAAATATATTAGACAGTTTTTACTTTTCATTCCAATTTTTGTTGGAACGAGGACGGCTTCCAAAAGCAAAACTGTGGATCGAAATTCAGTGATTTTCTGGTAAGTTCCTGTTGGAAGCCCATGGAATGTTATACATGTAAAGTGTCAAGGAATCCTCAAACAGGGAGAAACGTAACAAGAAAAGATAATGAAGGGTGGACTATGTCCCTTCTTAGCAGCAAGCCATGTCTTGCTGACATGTCTATTTTACTCTCCAGGAATGTGCAAAAAAAAGTTAAAAACTGACTGCAGCATAGTCTGTATGCGTTACTGGCCAACGTCTTAGTGTGAACTAAAGTGTTGTGGAAGCCACAGTTTTGAGAACCACCATTTTATACAGCCCTAAGCTGTAGGTAAAACAAAGCAAAAGATTCTCTCTCACTCTGAATGTTGAAATCCAGCTGCTGTTGAAAGGAATCAGAACAACAGAATTGCAACCAAACTGCAAAACCAAGAATCTTAAAATTGACTACTCAACTGCTAATATCAACGTTACTGCAGCTACCCATTAATAGCCATAATGCCTTTGAATCTGCTCTTCACAGACTATTCGGAAACTGAACAAAAAGAGAAGTTGCTGGAAAAGCTCAGCAGGTCTGGCAGCATCTGTGAAGAAAAAAAATCAGAGTTAATGTTTCAGGTCCGGGTCCGGTGACCCTTCCTCAGAACTCAGAACTGCCAGACCTGCTGAGCTTTTCCAGCCACTTCATTTTTGTTCCTGATTTACATCATTCGCAGTTCTTTCGGTTTGTATTCAGAAACTGATCAGTATATCTTTGTTACTTTTATCTTTTTGGATTCATAGAATCCCTACAGTTTGGAAACAGGCCATTCGGCCCAACAAGTCCACAGCTGTGTAGTTGTGCTGTATTACTATTTTTTCTTGCATTTAATGATTAATAAACTCACTCTATTTGTAAATTCAAGGAAGTCTGTTTAAATTGGCTTCTTTTAAAACGCAAGTTCATTTGGGTCTGAAGGTAAGTTATCTACAAGGGCTCCTTTCTAAATTAACCTTATTGGGACTAACGGAACATTTGGCTGAAAAACCAAAGACAGGCAGTTCATCCATTCTTGTCCTTGATCCTTAACGATTTGGAGTATCTGTAATAAATTGGAGAACATCACCCAAGGTCTGGACATAACATATCAAAGATCTTGTGGAACCATTTTTTTGTAGAATAGGGAGAATTCTCCTGATAGCCTGGTCAACAGTTTCTCCTTGATGTAGAACATCACCAGAAACATAAAAGTTGTTTGTTTCTCTTACATGCTGATTTGGGATTTTACTGTGTGTAGATTATCAGCGGAGAGAAGATATCATTGTGTAATATCACTGAATTGGTAATGCAAAGGGCCAGCCTCATGCTCTGGCTCAGCACTGCAACTCGTGAAATTTAAATTCAATTCATAAATGTGGAATATAAAGCAAGGCTCTGTAATGCTGACAGTGACAACATTGTAAAATCCCATTTGGCTCTCTAATGTTCTTTGAAATCATAGAATCCCTACAGGATGAAAGCAGGCCATTCATCCCCTTGAGTCCACACTGACCCTCCAAGGAGTATCCCATCCCTGTAACCCTACATTTCCCATGGCTAATCCACCTAACCTACACACCCTGGACTCTATCAGCAATTTAGCATGGCCAATCCAACTAACCAGCACATCTTTGGACTGTGAGAGGAAACCCGTGCAGACACAGGGAGGATGGGCAAACCCCACACAGACAGTCACCTGAGGGAGGAATTGAACCCTGGCACTGTGAGGCAGCAATGCTAACCACTGAGCCACAGTGCTGCCCCAACATCTTTAGGAAAGGACATCAGCCATCCTCAGGTAGTCTGGCCTCCATGCCCACAGCAATGTTTTTGACTCTTAACTGCTCTTAGCAATATAGTTGCCTCTTGACTACTCAAGGTACTCACTCCCAGGGCAATTAGAGACAGGCAACAAATAGTCAGCAATGTCCAAATACCATGGAAGAATAAAAAAATCCGGAGACTACAGGATAATCCTGCAGGATTATAACACTAACCCACCCCATATTACCATATTCCCTTTAACCCTTAAATGTATTGATACAATCTGTTTCAACCACTCACTTGAGGGGAAGATGGGGCTTCAGTTTCAATTTTTACCCAGAAGACATCTCATCTGCTAATGTGACACTCCCTCTGCACTGCTCCAGTGTATCAGCCTGGACTTTGTGCTTAGGATTTCAAAGAGGGGTTTACACTCACATCTCTGATGCAGAAGCAGCTAGGAGAGCTATCAGAGCTACAGTTTTTATGTATAGATTACCCCAGCAAGAGCGTTTGCAATGAGAGATAGTAGGAACTGCAGATGCTGGAGAATCCAAGACAACAAGGTGCAGGGCTGGGTGAACACAGCAGGCCAAGCAGCATCATAGGAGCAGAAAGACTGACGTTTCGGGCCTAGACCCTTCATC
>NC_063357.1:14489982-14497323 GCF_021869965.1 Rhincodon typus | reverse complement strand
TCTGCACTGCTCCAGTGTATCAGCCTGGACTTTGTGCTTAGGATTTCAAAGAGGGGTTTACACTCATATCTCTGATGCAGAAGCAGCTAGGAGAGCTATCAGAGCTACAGTTGTTATGTATAGATTAACCCAGCAAGAGCGTTTGCAATGAGACCATTTGGAAATTTGAACTCCTAGTGACACACAATTCCTAACACAACTGTGCTTTCAAAATCTGAGAAATCTGACACAAAAGCAGAAATTGCTGGAAAACTCCGCAGGTCTGACAACATCTGTGGAGAGAAGAAGGTCCTTCTTCAGACTGATCACTGGACCCGAAACATTAACTCTACTTTTTCTCCAGCAATCTGTGATTTTGTTTCTGACTTTTAGCATGTGCAGTTCTTTGATTTGTTTTAAGTGAGAAATTTGAGTTAGCTATCTCAAAATATTGAGATTTTATTTGAATGGGACCAAAAATAAGAGAAATATTTGAATGTGTACGGGGAATTTAAGTCTTGAAATGTATGACCTTTAGGAATCTTTACTGTGAATCCTGTCTCAAGTGATAGCAAGTAGGGAACATGAATCAGAATTAATGGAGCACCAGTTGGATCTAATGTGCTTTAAACTAAACACACATTGGAATAAGATACTTGATAACATGATCCTAAAGCATGCTGAAAGATTTATTTGTCCCCAGACACGTTATATAAATAATTGCTTCCTCTTTTCAGTACAGGCTCCCTGGGCACATTACACAAACAAAACATCCTCACTGATGAGGCCATTGAACGACCTGTGACAGCCCCGTAAAAATATCTTGACACATTTTAAAATGGGTGAGTAAAAATTTCAAGGTAAGTCAATATGCATAAAACTCCAAAGCCATTCAGTAAAACTATTATTGTGAGTCAGCAATATCTGAAAGTTACTCACCTCAGCATTCAACGTTTGAGATTTTGAAAGCACAGTTGCGCTAGGAATTGTGTGTCACTAGGAGTTCAAATTTCCAAATGGTCTCATTGCAAACGCTCTTGCTGGGTTAATCTATACATAACAACTGTAGCTCTGATAGCTCTCCTAGCTGCTTCTGCATCAGAGATATGAGTGTAAACCCCTCTTTGAAATCCTAAGCACAAAGTCCAGGCTGATACACTGGAGCAGTGCAGATGGAGTGTCACATTGGCAGATGAGATGTCTTCTGGGTAAAAATTGAAACTGAAGCCCCATCTTCCCCTCAAGTGAGTGTAAAAGACCCTGTGGCACTACTCAAAGAACAACTGTGGAGTTCTTTCCTGTGTCCTTGCAAATATTCATCCTACAACCAAAATCATTGAAACAGATGAACATGTCAATGTTCTGAAGAAGAGGCACTGGACCCGAATCATTAACTTTGCTTTCTCTCCACAGATGCTGCCGTGCATGCTAAATCTTTACAGCAATTTCTGTTTTCATTAACAAGTTATTAATGTGTTGCTGATTGTGGGATCAGACTGTACACAGATTCATGGCTTCTTACATTAAGGTGCTTCAAAAGCATTGAATTATCTGTAAGGTGTCCAAGGTCATGAAAGGTCATATATAAAAGCAGGTTCTTTTGGGACTGGGCCTATGTGTTATGAGGTTCCAGTCTGAGATCAAACAGGGCTTAAGAGCAGTTGTGGAAATGCTGGCACTTATTAAAGTTTAAGTTCTTATTTTGATGTCTCTTGAAAGTGACACATCCCTTCTATAACCCCAGGACAGTGGAAACGTGCAGTCTCTGAAGTCTGTTCCTCACCACCAGGGACTTTTAGCACAACAAGCTGCTCACCATACTCTGTAGTGACCTCTCTGAGCCTGACAAAGCCTGCATCAGTCAATAAATAAGGTAATGTTTCCTACCGAGCTAATCACGTTTGAAGCTTGGCTGAGTTACTGGAAGAGATCACCACAAAGGAACAGAATCAGAGAAGGAGGCCCTTTGTGATGTGTCGGCTTTCTCCAAGAGGAACTCAGTCAATCCCACTCCCCATTTCTCCCGTGGCTCTACCAACCTAATATTTGATTAAAATGGAGCAAATTGTTCACAAGAAAATTAAAAAAAAAGAAACTTTCAGGGCAGGAACACCTTAAAATAGCCTTGCACCTTTGTGTCACCTGTGTCAATTTTCTAGGATGCACAATGATTTCGAAGCAATTATCCTTTAATTAGTTGACTGACGTATAAATAAAAATTATGAAGAGCTGGACAAGAGTAGTTGCAGCAGGAAGAAGCTTATAGGTGAATATGAAACCCATTAGTTTAATTCATCTGCTGATGCTGACAGAGACTGAAAATGAATAGCTTTCTACAGAGATCTTCCTCTGTGATAAATTTCACTGACCTATTTCCAAGGTTGATGCTAATTTCACACTGTATTACCTCCAATACTGCTCTCAGGAACAGGGCTGAGAAGGATGGCAGTCTTGAAGTCAGTTGCTCTATTTAGTTCCAATCCAAGTATCTTTGATAAACTTCATTCCTGCCTTTAAAGTGGAACAGGACGTTACATGAGTGTTTTTGTAAAGGATCCATTTGAAGAAATATCCTCGCTACGGGTATCCCATTGTCAGGTGTTTAGGACCCGTTGACTATACACACAATTCCCTATACTCAAATGTTAAAGTTGAAAGTTCAGTTCTTCCTGATGTGCAGTGTGCTCATTGTGGCTGAGGCTAGTGTAAACTCAACCACATTTTACAACTAAATAAAAACCAAAAGAACTGCGGATGCTGTAAATCAGGAACAAAAACAAAGTTGCCGGAAAAGCTCAGCAGGTCTGGCAGCATCTGTGAAGGAGAAAACAGAGTTAACGTTTCGGGTCCAGAGACCCTTCCTCAGAACTGATGGTGGCTGGGAAACCGTCAGTTTATATGCAGAAAATAGGGAGGTGGGTGGGGTAGGGAGTAAACGATAGGATAGAGCCCGAAGAGAGAGAAAGACAGTTGGACAGACAAAGGAGTTGCTAACGATCAGGCTGGGAGGGTGAATAGTTAATTTTACTACTAGTACATTTTACTACGACTGCAGAAACCCAGATATTAAGAACCACAATGAAGGGTAACCTTATTAAGCAACATTTTAACATCGTTCATTGATGCACAACATTCTCAAAGGGGTTCATGAATTGGAGTTGGGTGGGGGAGGGGGAGGTCAGTTAGCTCAGTCTGATTTACAAATGTACAGTGACACTAACAGTGCAGGTTCAATTCCTATATCAGCTGGGGTCACCACGAAGGTTCTGTCTTCTTAACATCACCCCTCACCAGAAGCATAATGATCCTCAAGTTAAACTCACCACCCGTCATCTCTCTGTATGAAAGGGCAGCACTATAGTGCTCTGGGACTCTGGCAATTTTACCCAATTGGACCTACTCTCATCCTTCCCATAGGGAAAAGAGTCACAAAGATTAAAATACTTAGGCACTTGTATTCTACATCACAGAACTGAAGTGGCAACTTTTCAACCAATGTAATGACTGATGGTGAGGTTAACATGGAGCTTGATATTCGTGAGAATAACAAAGAAGCTGCAAGGTTGTTAGGTGAAATGAGTTGTGTGTCAGCTTGGCTTGATCAGTAGCACTCTTGACCTTTGGTCAGAGAGTGATAGATTTGAGGTCTGTGCTCAGTGTTTTGTTTATAAACTGGGCTAACACAAGTGCAACACTGAGACTGCATTGGCACAGGTGCCATTCTTCCAATGAGACATTGGAGAGAAATTTTTATCTCATTCAAAACCCACACAGTTACAGTCGGGCTCAAATTGAATTGCTAGCCTGCCTGCCAGTTTTGGTGGTTTAATTAAATGTTAAAAAGAGCAGATATATCTCCTAGTTTCCCAGTGAATATTGTTCTTTTAATCTACAATACCAAAAACAGATCTGTCATATAAGTGCTACTTAGATGATCACTTTGTATGAAAAATGGCTACTGTATCTGTCAACCTAATAATAGTTTTTTCAAACAGAAGTGACTTAAGATGTTTCTGCGATACAACAACATATGATACAAACACCAGCCTTTGCTCCTCTGAAGCTACATCAAGACAGTTAAAGCAAGCCCTAAACTGCGATTAAATTCTGTCAATGTGTATAACGTTATACTGCTGTGGATCACTGGTCTCATCTCTGAGCCAGAAGGATTTGGTTCAATCCTCATTCCAAAGCCATGAAGGACAAAATCTAAGCTGCCTCTGCACTGCAGAATTGAGGGAGTGCTGCACTGCCAAAGGTGTTGTCCTTTACAGAGATTAAACCAGGGCCCCCATCTATCCTCGATACAAAGGTGCTGCTGTTGGACTGGGGCCGACAAGATCAAAAATCACATAAATTGGACTATAACAGGTTTATTTGAAAACCCAAGTGAGGCTCCAAAAGCTTGTGTGTTCAAACAAACCTGTTGGACTATAACTTGGTCTCATGTGATTTCTGAGTCCATCTATCCCCTCAGGAGCACTATTTTTGAAGAGGAGTACTGGCAAACCATTATCTCTCAAACAGCATTATCTGCTTTTTGTCACACTGTGAGACACTGGTGGGGGTAAATTAGCTGATGCATTTCCTAGATTACAACACCCTTCACCCATCACATAATATCGTTCTTGCCCCTTGCCCCCTCCCCTCCTTCAGTCTCCTTGAGACCCTCCCCCAAAACTCCACCCATGAACCTTGCCACATATTCAACATTCTCCCGGACCTCGAACTCCCTGAGGCCGAACGGTCTGTCCTCAGTAAAGGGCTCACGTTCGTGCCCCTTCCCCCCCACCTCAATGAGTTCTGTGCCCACCACGATGTGGAGATCTTCTTCCACCACCTCCATGCCTTCTTCTTCAATTAAGATTCCCAACCACCCTCCAGGGACCCCTTCTCCTGCCTCCAACCTTTCCCCTCCCTTTGACACTCCCTGCCGGCCTCTTACCCGCCCCGCACCTCTTCATTGCTAAATGCTAACATGACATCGACCTCCTCGATTCCTCCTCTCCCCTCCCCCTCACCCACTCCAATCTCTCCCGCTCCAAACGTGCAGCACTCCACTCTCTCTGCACCAATCCCCGTTTCACTATCAAACCCGCCGACAAAGATAGGGCGGTGGTAGTCTGGGGCCGAATGTCAACTCTCCGACACCACGTCCTACCTCCCCCTTGACCATGACCCCACCTTGGCCCATCCAGCCACCGTCTCCCACACTGTCCATGACCTCATCGCTTCCGGTGACATTCCCTCCAGCCCTATAGACCCCCAGCCCCACACTGCCTGGTTCTACCTGCTCCCCAAGATCCACATTGTTTCAGCCTACTCCTGCCCCACTGAACTCATCTCTTCCTACCTTGACTCCATTCTCTCCCCCTTGGTCCATGTCCTCCCCACCTACATCTGGGACTTCCAGTTCCCTGGCCTCCAGCGCTTCATCTTTATCATGGACGTGCAACCCCTATACACATCCATACCCCTCTAGGACGGCCTACAGGCCCTCAGTTTGTTCCTCTCCAACAGACTCATCTAGTCCCCCACCACCAATACTCATCCCTGCCTCGCCGAACTATTCCTCACTCTCAATAACTTTTCCATCAATTCTTCCCACTTTCTCCAAATCCAAGAGGGTTGCCATGGGCGCTCTCATGGGCCCCAGCAACGCCTGCCTGTTTGTCAGCTATGTCAAACTGTCCCTCTTCAATAAGTACACTGGTACTGCTCCCCAACACTTCCGCCTTTACATCGATGACTGCATTGGTGCTGCATCCTGCACCCGGGCTGAACTGGAGCAGTTCATTGACTTCACTAACAACTTTCACCCCACCCTCAAGTTCACTCGGTCTGTCTCAGACACCTCCTGTCCCTTTCTTGACCTCTCCATTTCCATTTCTGGCAACAATTTACAGACTGACATTTACTATAAACCAACAGACTGCCATAGCTACCTAGTCTACACCTCCTCCCACCCTGTATCCTGCAAAAACTCCATCCCGTTTTCCCAATTCCTCCGTCTCCGTTGCATCTGCTCTGACGAGGAGACATTCCACTCCCAAGCATCCCGGATGTCCTCCTATTTCAAACAACGCTCTTTTCCCCTCTCTGTCATCCAGACAGCTGCCCACCATGCCTCCTCCATTCCCCACTCCACACCTCTTAACCATCACCCTGCCTCCAAACTTAATAAAGATAGGATCCCCCTTGTCCTCACATTCCACCTCACCAGCCTCTGCATTCAACATATCATCCTCAGACACTTCCACCAATTCCAATTAGACCCCCCACCCGGCACATCTTCCACTCCCCATCCCTCTCTGCCTTCCGCAAGGACTATTCCCTTCACCACTCCTTAGTCCATGCCATACTCCCCACTCCCCACTCCAATCTGCCCAGTACCTTCCCCTGTAACTGTGAAAGATGCAACACCTGCCCACACACCACCTCCCTCACCCCCATTCAGAGCCCTAAACAGCCCTTCCAAGTGAGACAGAGCTTCACCTGCATCTCCTCCAACCTAGTCTATTGCATTTGATGCTCCCGATGTGGTCTTCCCTACCTCGGTGAGACCAAATGTAGACTAGGTGACCGTTTTGCCGGGCATCTCCGCCTGGCCCATAACGACCAGCCTAACCTCCCAGTCACTGCCCATTTCAACTCCCCATCCCAGTCCCCCTCCAACATGTCTGTCCTCGGCCTCCTCCAGTGTTGCAGTGACTTGTGATGCTATTTTGAAGAACAACACCTTATCTTCCGTCATGCTGGGCCAAGAGACCACCACACCGCATCAAGACACCAGCACACTGCACTGGGAGACCACCACACAGCACCAAGACACCGCCACCCGCACTGAGATAACACTACACCTCACCGAGAGACCGCCACACTGCACCGAGAGACCACCACACCGCACCGAGAGACCACCACACCACACCGAGAGACTGCCACACCGCACCGAGAGACCACCACACCGCACCGAGAGAATGCCACACTGCACCGAGACTGCCACAACTCACTGAGAGACCACCACACCGCACCGAGAGAATGCCACACCGCACCGAGAGGTCACCACTCCGCACCGAGAGACTGCCACCGCGTACCAAGAGACCACCACACTGCACCGCGAGAACGCCACATCGCAACGAGAGACCACCACACCGCACCAAGAGACCGCCACACCGCACCCAAAGAACGCCGCATCGCGAGAACACCACACTGCACCGAGAGAACACCACACCATACCGAGAGAACGTCACATCGCACCGAGAGACCACCACACCGCACCGAGAGACCGCCACAATGCACTGAGAGACCACCACACCGCACCGGCAGACCATCACACTGCACGAAGAGAACACCACACCGCAC
>NC_063357.1:14476081-14489972 GCF_021869965.1 Rhincodon typus | reverse complement strand
CGCACCGGCAGACCATCACACTGCACGAAGAGAACACCACACCGCACTAAGAGACCACCACACTGCACTGAGAGAACATCACACCACACCGAGAGACCACAACACCGCACCAAGAGACCACCACACCGCACCGAGAGACCACCACACTGCACCGAGAGACCACCACACCGCACCGAGGGACCATCACACCGCACCGAGGGACCACCACACTGCACCGAGAAACCACAACACCGCACTGAAAGACCAGCACACTGCACTGAGAGACCACCACACCACACCGAGAGACCACCACACTGCACCGAGAGACCACCACACCGCACTGAGTGACTGCCACACCAGACTGGGAGACCGCCACACTGAGGAATGAAGTTCCTGCCCTGAACTAAAACCTGCCTGATATTACATTAAATTATTTGTGTGCCAGTATAAAATCTTCCCTTTTTCTGCAGTTGTGTGACCGTAGCTCAGTGAAAACAATGTGAGGCCAACTCACAGATTCTCAACTGGTGGCAGACAGCAGTTAGAGACCTCACCTCTCACCAAAGACTGACCCAGGAACTTCAATCTCTTGCACACATTTACATTTTCAAAACCAGGCATATGTGCAGCGAACATCCCATTGCACAGCTTGAAAGAACTGAGAGCCAGGTACACCAGGTTTAACACAGAGCAGTTATTTCAGCAATGCCATTCTTTGAGGCTTTATCAAATTTAAGTTTGACTAAGAGTGTAGGAGGGACTGACTATGGAGATGTGTTAACTGCTTAGAGAGATTTGTATGGACAATATTATAAGCAGGGATCGCTTTTGTTTTAACATGCTGGAGGAGTCATGGAAGTCTGTTGAGGCTTCACATCTTAAAATGCTGACTTCTCCGCAGTCCTGGACCTCTTTCATCTTTTGATTTAATTGGAGATTTCAACCAGAGAAAGGTAAAAATCTATCTGTCTGCCCTGAAACCATTAACTTTTCTCATTCATCATTCACAACAATTCATTCTTAATGACATTTTGTAAGATGTTCCTGAACAGGTTCCTTGAAAAAGCAGTGGGAGGGCAAGATGTCCGGGGATAAATTACTTCAGTCTTAGGAAGGAAGATTTTGAAACTCCAATATCCTTTCTTATCAAATATAAATGGCAAAAGAAAGACGGGATAGATCATAATCAGTTATTTTGATCAATCAATAGGTTGCTGTTAAAACCAATTCATTCAGTTAGACAGTCTACTTCTTACATTGTCTTACGTTGTGACAAAATTAATTATTTAGCAATCTGGATTAACAGCATAGATAACACAATAAAGCGAGCATTCAGTGGTCAACAAATTTGAATTGTCAGTTGATTCAAATGAAGTGACTTGGAATTAAGAAGAGTAAGCTGTATATCCTATTTATATCACCAAGTTCCTCATGGGGTGTTGCCGTATATAATGTTCTTAGGTTGTTTTTTTTTGCTCATTGCACATTCACTTCTTTTGAATAATGGAGCCAACACAGGACCATTTTGGATTCCAGTCTGAAATGGACCCTCACAAGTGACATGTGCCATTGCTCATAAACTATCGTTGAAATCTTAATCTATTATTAAGCACTGATAATTCATTATTCAGAGGATGTCTCTGTATTCATCCCTTAAGAGATTGTGGTTAAGGGATTGGGACAAACATTACCCTTCCTTGCTATTCACGCATCTTTACTCAGAGGGTGGTGGGAACCAGGAACTCACTGCCTGTGAAGTTGGTGGTGATAGAAACCTTTGTATCTTTAATAATTATTTGGAAGTATACGAGGCATACAAGGCTAAGGGACTAGTGATGGAAATGGCATTCGAGTCATTAGATAGTTGCTTTTTATCAACACAGACATGATGGGCTGAAGGGTCTTTTTCTGTACTGTAGATCTCAATGACTCCAAGACCCTTATTACCAACTAACAGACTCTTTCTAATATAATATAGGATTAATTAAAGAAAAGGATTCTAGTTTACTCTATAAACCCTCCTGTTGCCCCTTTCTTGTCTCTGAGACTAGAAACCTGGCTGTATATCTGGAAATGAATAAGCTAAACAGTGACTTTTTTAAGACATTTTCTAATCACAGGTAAATTGTTTAAAGAGAAATAATTATAATGCTAAAGATACCAGTGGAAGAATCATGAGCGGAATTTAAAACACATGATGCCTGAGGCAATTTCAAAACAGCAGTTTTCATATCAAGAGCCTTTCAGGTATTTTGATCAAATCTTCCTGGTTGGATCGAGAGGATTACAGTACCCCCTTAACTGCAGTGACTGTCTTTTACAAGACACAGCAGGACTGATGTTAACACCCTTCACTGGGCAGTAGTGGGGTTAACATCGAAATGGGGGATTTATCAGTCCAATTCCACTCCCCTGCCATTGTCAGTGGGGTTGTTATATTAAGTTGCTCAGGGGGCCTGCCTGAATCAGGGTGGCCTGCAGCCAGCAAGCCTTCCAGGGACTGCAACTCACTCACAGCCTGGGGCTGAAGCCTGACCATCAAAACAGACCAGGCCCCATGCCAAAGGGATGTGTTGATCAACTCTCACATGCCACTGTTGGGTAACTATGGAGAGTCAAAGCTTCTCTGCGTACGATACCAGCTTTCCAGACTATCCAGTTCTACTCAGGCCCCCTGTCATCTCTCCCCACGTAATTCACGCTTTGCGTCCTGGTTGGAGGCTAGTGCGGCAGCCTCTGATTCTCCTTTCACCATCTGCATGCAAATGAAATACGTTACGGGGAATTTTCGCTGCTGCACTGCAGTTTGCGATCGGAGCGGTTTCGTTTGATATGATTCATCCCGCAGCTAAGCTGCTGCCTTTAAGGGCAGCACAGTGGCTCAGCGGTTAACACTGCTGCCTCACAGCACCAGGGACCCGGGTTCAATTCCACCCTCAGGTGACTGTCTGTGTGGAGTTTGCACTTTCTCCCCATGTCTGCATGGGTTTCCTTCGGGTGCTCCGGTTTCCTCCCACAGTCCAAAGATGTGCAGGCTGGGTGGATTGGCCATGCTAAATTGCCCATAGGGTCCAGGGATGTGTAGATTAGGTGGGTTTTAGGGGGATGGGTCTGGGTCAGATGCTCCAAAGGTTGGTGTGGACTTGTTGGGCCAAAGGGCCTGTTTCCATACTGTAGGGATTTCATGATTCTAATTCCATCAGCATAATCCTCTAATCCACTCTCCCTTGTCTAGCTCCCACTCAAAAGCATCTCTACTATTCACTTCACCCACTCCCTCTGGTCCAAATTTTCACCATTCTTTGGGTGAGATTGTTCCTTCTGGATTTCTCTTTGTGTTTCTTGTTTTTCATCTTACTTTAATGACTCTTCCCCACAATAGGAAACATTTTCTCAGATACCATTTGTTATGGAGCAGACCAGAATACCCTCAAAAGATTTCAAGAAGCTAGCCTAGTCTAACTGTTTCTTATTTTAAAGGCAAACATAAACTGCGATGTTCCAGGTGCAATGTGACTGGTCAAACTACTTGATGTTTAGCAAAACACAATTTATTTGACACTATAGTTTAAAATATGACAAAAGAAAGAGGAATTTAGATTAACTTAACTCTACGGGAAAACTTAACAGAATAATAGATACAGTAATCATTACTAATTAACTGTTCCAATATAGTAACATCCCATAAACACATCTCTTGGCAAAAAGGCAAATTCAGAAAAATGGATTGATTTCACTGCAGCTTCTAGCTGCAACTAAGACAGTGTATAGATAGTTTCTACTTCTTCAAAACTCCAGCAGCTTCTCCTGAACCTAGAAGCTAAAAAAAACTAGAAATCCTAGTCTGTGACAGCTGGCCACACCCAGCCAAGCTGTTTCTATTGTTCCAGTTTTTTAAAAAAAACCCAAGGCCTCATGAGCTGTTTGCTTTACTGGCAATCCAAATAGACAGCTTATCACCTCTGTCTTAAAATCTCTCTTTTAAAAAAGAAACAAAACAACTTCTTAAAGCCATAGCATCATAACACACTCTATCAAAACCTTTCATTACTCAAAGCTCTTTATTCGGTTATGCTTCAACTTTCTGTTTTAAAAAGAAAGAGGCCCTTTCCTCTTATATGGACCCACACATTGCCAATATAATATCATCTTTGCAAGTTTTGTCTGCATTCACTTCAGACTCGCTATATCTTTTTTATAATATCGCAACTGGAACTGCACACATATTCTAGGTATGGTTTAACCAGGCTTCATTACAAACTTAGCATAGCTTTGCTACTTTGCAATTTCATCCCTCCAGAAACAGATCCTTCATTCTTGGTTTCTCTTTTTATGGCTATGGTTCAATTTTTGGTGATTGTTGTGCATGTACTGAGAGATCCCTTTGTTCCTCGACCTCACTTGATCTTGTCGCTTCCTATTAACAAGTGAGCTCAGCAGTGCCTGTTGCTAAACACTGGCTGTTATGAAATTAAATGTAGCGGTTGATATGAGCAAGCACAAAGTCCAAATCAATGAATGGTCGAGCTAATTTTTATTGTTGGTGATCCTGGTTGAGAAATGAATGCTGTCCAGCTAATAAAACATTGCTCATGCTCAAGGAAGAGAAAGGTAAAGCCATAGTCCTACCAGACCATAGGGATGCTCTCTCATTAGAGAGAGACAACGGGTGACGGTTTAACCTGAAGGTCACCAAGCCTCAGGCATGGGGAGAGGTTGAGAAGGAGAGCCCTTCATGGCAATCTCAGCTGGTGTGGGAACTGAACCCATGCTCTTGGAGTAGGCAACTCAGCCTCTGCTCTGCCATTCAGTTCGAACATTGCTGAACTCATCTCGGCCTCAACTCCACTCTGCTGTACACTCCCCATAGCTATTCAACCCATTACTAATTAAAAATCTCTCTCTCTATCTCCTCCTTAAATTGACCCAATGACCCAGCTTCCAAAGCACTGTGAATTCCACAGATTCATGACCAATGGAGAGAAGTAATTTCCCCTCCTCTCTGTTTTAAACCTGACACCCCTTACCCTAAAACAATGTCTCTCATTCTAGATTGCCCCTGAAGTAAACTTCTTCTCTACATCTACTTGGTCAATCCCCTTCTGCATCTTATATACCTCACTTAGATCTCCTCTCATTCTTCTAAACTCTAGAGAATATAGACCTAAACTGCTCAACCTCTCTTCATGATACAAACTGCAGACCCACAGCAATGTAGCATCATAGAATCCCTACAAAATGGAAGCAGGCCCATTTGGCTCATCAAGTCCACACTGACCTCCAAACAGCATCTCACCCAGATCCATTCCCCTATCCCTGTAACTCTGCATTTCCCATGGCTAATCCACCTAATCTGCGCATCCCTGGACACTACAGGCAATTTAGCATGGTCAATCCACCTAACCTGCACATCTTTGCACTGTGGAGGAACCTGGAGCACCCAGCAGAAACCCACGCAGCCGCGGGGAGAATGTGCAGACTCCACACAGACAGTCGTCCAAGAGTGGAATTGAAGCCAGGTCCCTGGCGCTGCAATGCAGCAGTGCTAACCACTGAGCCACCGTGCTGCCCAAGTGGTTGACTCATAACTGCCCTCTCAGCAATTAGAGATGGAAAATAAATGCTCACATCCTGTGAGTGAATTAATAAAAAGACCCCCCACCTCTGGAATCAATCTAGTAAATCTCCAAATAACAGTGATCATGAATATCTGGCCGATTGGGCAGACAATGCCTTGGTTTAATGTTTCAGCTAAAGGTGGCTCCACCAATCCAGTAGAGTCTCAGCTTTGCACCAAAGTAAGTTCTTTAATGATCTGCTAGGATCACCAAAAATTGAACCATAGCCATAAAAAGAGAAACCAAGAATGAAGGATCTGTTTCTGGAGGGATGGAATTGCAAAGTAGCAAAGCTATGCTATGTTTGTAATGAAGCCTGATTAAACCATACCTAGAATATGTGTGCAGTTCCAGTTTATTATAAAAAAGATATAGCGAGTCTGAAGTGAATGCAGACAATATGACTCAGATCAGAGGCACACGTATTATGCCAAAAGAGCCAGATTCACACTCAGCAGGAGTGATTTTGATACAGTCCACTAGTGGAAATGGGGCAATAGTTGAGTAAGCTTTGACATGCCAGACTTACTAGCCCATTCCGCTCCGCTGCCATTTTAACTGGGGACCTTCCGTTAAGTAGCCCCAGAGCTTGCCTTAAACAGAAGGGCCTGATTTGTTTACACTGTGTAAACAAGATAGGAAATACTTCTGATTCTCCCTGAGTTCTGATGAAGAGTCACCAGACCTGGAACGTTAACTCTGCTTTCCCTCCACACCTGCTGCCAGACCTGCTGACTTTCTGCAGCACTTTCTGTTTTCGTTGTAGATCATCTTCTCTCATTGAAAAACTTTTGGTAAACTATTGAGTATGCTCCTTCCACGCGGTTTAGTTTCACTCTGACATTTGACCTGTTTTCTGGCGGGGTGAGAGAGGAGGGTGGGAGAAAAGGTCATTGCTTATTATAACAGTCTCTACACTTCATTAGGCTGTAGGGCACCTTGGGATGTCGAAATCATGAGAGGCCCTAGATAAACCCAAAGCTTTCTCCTTTCTTCCTTTGTAAAAGCCAGACAACACATTGTAGTTTACAGCCTTGTAATCAAGGTCAGGGATTTTATAATCAGGCTGCATAAAGATTGAAAACAGGAAGCTATGTGTTTCACCACCGAAAGTAACTGTGAGCTCTGACATTCCATGCGTCAATCTATATCAAACAGCTTTACGTTTATTACCACCTGGTTTTATAGCCTTCCTTGGGGATGAATTTCATGGAAAAAGAAAACAGCTGTTAAAATACTCATGTCACTTTATGGCATTTGATAGGAAAACTATCAACAAGGACAAGTTCCTGCAGTAAATGTGTCCAAAAAATTGAAACAGATACTTTTAAAGCAAGTGCAAGGCCTCCTTGGATGCCCACTTTGAATTGTGCCTTTATGGGATTATAAACCCAGATAAGTGCTTTTGAGTGACAGCTTAATTTGCAAACATTCATCTGGAATTAGGCTTTTTTTAAAAAGTACATTAAACTGGGTGGTGACACAGTTTGAAAGATTGGGCTTAGTTTAGAATCAAGCTAAACCCACTCATCTTAGAATTAGATGTTATGGTCACGTGTACTCGAGCACAGAAGTACAAGATCCCAGTGAAAAGTGTACAAAGTTGTCTTTCCCAGTGCCATCTTAGGTACAAAATCTTAGGCACAAAGTAAAAAAATAAAGAAACAAAGTTATAAGTTAAACATTACATTCCTTCTTAGTATGAAGTAGAAAAATAAAGAAATAAAGTTAAAAGTTAAAAGTACAGGTTAAAGATTAATTCAAACACCTAATTTAAACAGAAGCAAGCAAATATTTCCCAACAAAAATAAATTAGGTTATAGATGGACTGTATTTATTTTTTATTCTATGAAGGTGATACTTAACTTTTAACTCTGCTTCTCTTACTACTTTGTATCTAAGTTTTTTGTACTTAGGTACCTCAGTACCTAAGATGGCACCATGAGTGGTGTCATTATACGCTTTTCACTGTATTCCTGTACATATGTACTTGAGTACCCGTGACAATAAAATCTAAATCTTAAATCTAAATCTATTAAGCCAATCACCAGTATATGTCGAAGTAAATAGGTTAATCAAAATATGAATACTTTGTCCTTTTTCTCCACTTAACATATTGTTTTATTGTTCAAACATAAATGCTTAGGTCTACAGCGAACACATTTTATTTGTTTTTGGAATCATATGAATGTAGAAATTTGGAGTAGGAGTAGGTCACTCAGCCCCTTGAACGTGCTCCTCTGTTTAATAAGATCTGATTGCTCCACATTCCCACCTAACCCCAATAAACTCTCACCCCCCTCACTTATCAAGAATCAATCCACCTCTGCCTTAAAATATTCAAAGATGCTGCTTCCTCCACTTTCTGGAGAGTTCTATAGTTTCACAACCCAAAATGAGAAGAAAAAATCTCCTTATCGCTGTCTAAACGGCCAACCCCTTATTTTTAAACAGTACCCTGTAGTTTTAGAATCTTCCACAAGAGGAAACACCTTTTCCACATGCACCCTGTTAAAACCTCTCAGAATCTTATATGCTTTAATCAAGTTAACCCATATCCTTTTAAAATCCAGTGGTTACAAGCTTAGCTTGTCAAACCTTTTGTGACAAGATAACTCACCTTTCCAGTGTAGTAAACCACTGAATTGCTTCCAGCACATTTATTTCCTTTCTTAAACAAGGAGACCAGTACAGAACATAGTATTCAGATGTGCTGGAAGCCTTGCCTGGAGTAAATGAACCATAGCTTATGTATTCAATTTGCCTTGCAATAAATTCCATCAGATTTCCTAATCACTTGCTACATCTGCATACAAGCTCCTCTGAGCTAGAACATTTGGATTCATGTTCTACCTTAGGATACTAGGTGATGGAGATGTGCCAAAATATGGACAAGTCGGGTGATTTGAAAGCAAAACTCTTACAATGCACCCAGACACCAAGATCCCTCTGCATCTCGGAACCCTGAAATCTCTCTCCACTTCAATAATATTCTTTTAAATTCTTCTTGTTGAAATAGACAGTTTCACATTTTCCAATATTGTACTCTATTTTCTAGACCTTTGCTCTACCTCACTTTGTAGCCTCCTATGTCACCTTCATAACTCACTGTCCAACCTATGTTTGTGTCTTCAGCAAATTTAGCAACCACGCCTTTAGTCGCTATTTCCAAGTATTTTGCGTTGTTTACATTGTAAATAGTTGAGGCATCAGCACGGTTCCCCAGTCCCATGGGACAACACTCATTACATCTTGCCAACTAGAAAACGACCTGTTCATGCCTACAGTCTGTTTTCTGTTAGCTTGTCAATCATCTACCTATGGCAAAATGTTAGACCCTGCATGATGAAGTTTAGTTTTCACAATAATCTTTAATACATTTAACGGTGCTACATCCATCATTTTCCCTTTATCAACAGCACATGTTACTTTTCTAAAGAACTCCAATAAGTTGATTAAACTTTCCTTTCACAAAACTATGCTGATTATGTTGAATTCCCTGATGCGACTATTACTTTATAGTGACGATTGATGCAAATTACCTGTTCAATTCTTCTGCCATCTCCTTATTTTCCAATGTTAGCTCTTTTTTTAAAATAAGAATAGAAGCCCTTACTATCTGTTGTACATCTCTAGCTGGCTTTCTTTCATACTCTAATTTTCTCCTCCATATCAATCTTTTCTTCAAACTTTGCTATTTTATATATTTTGTCCAATGTTCTGCTCTGCACCCTCCTTCACATAATTGTATGCTTTTTCTTCAGGTTTGCCACTATCTTGAACTTTTTGAGTTAACCATGGAAGGTGGGTCCTTCCCTCGTAATTTTTCTTTCTTAAAGGACTATATCCATTCTGTGTATTCTGAAATGTCCCCTGAAATATCTGCCCGTGCATTTTCATTGACCCATCTGTTATTATAATTCACCAGTTCACTTTAGCTAGCTTTGCTTTCATATCCTGCTATTTAAATTTAAAATACTAATCTTGGAGCCACTCATCTCTCCCTCAAACTGAATATAAAATTCAATCAAATTGTGGTCATTGGTGCCTCGAGGTGCCTTCACTACAAAATCTTTACTTAATCCTACCTCACTGCACAATATCTGATCTAGTATACCCTGGTGTCTAGTTGGCGCCATAATGGGCTGTTCTAAGAAACAATCCTGAAGGTATTCTATGAACTTCTCATTTGGCTACCTTTGATTTTTCCAGTCTATGTGAAGATCAAAGTCCCCCAATGAACATTGCATTACCTTTCTGACAAGATACTGTTATTTCTTCCATTAAACTCCATCCTACAATGTGATTACTGTTAAGGTACTGGTACACTACACCAAAAAGTGACTCCTTGCCTTTATCATCTGTCATGATAAAGAGGGGAGGCAATGGCCGAGTGGTATTATCATCAGACTATTAATCCAGAAACTAAGCTGGTGTTCTGGGGACCCAGGTTTGAATCCCGCCATGGAGGAATATGGAATCCAATAACAAAAAAGTTGGGAGTAAGAATCTACTGTTGTTTCTGAAAATGTTGCTCATTGTTGGAAAACCCCATCTGGTTCACTAACAGTTCTTTGGGGAAAGAAATCTGCTATCCTCACCTGGTCTGGCTTACATGTGACTCCAAACCCACATCAATGTGGTTGACTCTCAACCGCCCTCTGAAATGGTCTAGCAAGCCTGGTTCAAAGGCAGCTAAGAAGGGCAATAAATGCTGCCCAATCAGTGACACCCATATCCCACGAAAGAATTAAAAAAAATCTCTTCATAATAGTTTCTACAACCTGGTTTCCTGAAAATGGATCATACATCTCTATTGCATTAAGACCATCATTAATTAACGGAACCACTTTTTCCTAGCTCCTGGCTTTTTGAGGTATCCTGTGCCCATCAACAAGCAGGTCTCAATCTATATCATCCTGCAGCCATGTGTCTGTGATAACAATCAGACCATATTTGTTTATTTCTATTTTTGTTATCCGTTCATCTATTTTGATTTGAACATTACTTGCATTCAGATCCAGAGGATTTATAAGTTTTTTCCTTCAAACAGTTAAAGGATTTATTGAGGCACTCAGGATTGGAATGTTGCCCAAAAGCTGGAAAAAATGAAATTTTACAAGAAGTGACCAATGGTTTACAGGCAGAGACTGAGGATGATACAATGAATAGAGGAGCAGTGACGAATTTAAAATTGGAGCAATGGAAATTAGAATTTCAAGAACGAAAGACAGAAAGAGGGAAGGTAAAAAGAAAGACAGAGAGAAAGAGAAGAATGAGAGAGAGAAAAGTAGAAAAGGGAGGCAAGTTCAAGGACAGAATAGAGAACATTTCAGGAAAATGGCAGGAGAATGAGTCTGGACTCAGACACCCCGAGCTAAGGAGCAGATTATCACTTGTAGCAGTGCAGCGATGACAGGCACTACTTGGATTCCACTTGGACCTGACCTAAAACTGCAATAGAAATGTTTGCAACATGATTACATTCAATTCAAGGTTCAGAACAAATATATCATGAATTATTGACATGTATAAATCAATGCAGTAAAACCCTTCCTTTCAGTAGATTCAAATATTAATCTGACTCAACAATATTGTATCACACTTGCTTCTTCTGGGTGGAGAGAAACAGCCAAGGGGTAAAACTGATAGTCATTGTGGCAGTAATTGGTGATATTAACAGAAGGTACGTCTTGAACATCAACAGGAACAATAACCAATTGTTGACGCTGTTATGAGTATAGAGTGTTATGGCAGTGGCCAACTTCTGGATTCAGTTCATACATTCACACAATTCCATTGCTATCTAAACTCCTCAAGTGTGATATTGGCTTAACACCTCCAGCCATTGTTTAATACGTGTTGTATTGATTGGTTACAACCCATGCATTCACCACTTGAACTGATGTTCTGTCTACAATACTGATATAATGAGCTGTGTGAGAGGAAACACCAACTGTGTTATTAGATATTTCCTTTGTTGAGATAATACCTGTAGTCCATCATTGTGCAGAAGCTTCTGTTGGTGACAGTTTATAAGCTAACAGCACAATTGGTAATGCAACACTATTGCTAATGCTTGCTACCCAATATTGTAGGTTTGCATTTACAGTGCATGTGGGATATTGCCAATTAAAGGCCAATTAAGGAGCTCACCCTGATCCCACCGGTATTCTGCCTCTGGGAGGGAAAGGCTCAGATCATGCTGGCAGCCTTGCAACGTCAGCTGCACCAGCTAGTGTCAAGCAAGGGGTGAAATGGGGGAGGGTGTTGTGGGGGAATCATATGTGGATCCACTAGGCCTATCATAAACACTTCCCTGCTCCCCACCCCCATCAATCACCAAAGCTATCCCACCCTCACTTCCCTTTGAGGTTCTCCTATGCTGGCTAGAACCAGAGAAGGCAACAGGGAACGTAGAACATAGAACAGCACAGCACAGGAACAGGCCCTTCTGCCCACCATATCTGTGCCAACCATGATGCCATTTTAAATTAATCCCATCTGCCTGCACATGGCCCCTATCCCTGTATTCCCTGCCTGTTCATATGTCTGTCTAAATACCTCTTAAAAGTTGGTATCTACCACCTCCCCGGGCAGCATGATCCAGGCACTGACCACAAACTATAGGCAAGCTCCCAGGTAATTCAAACTGGGCACCAGGTTTGAACAGATTCTTTGTATTTGCAGAGAATGGGTCCCTGTGTATGAATGCATGTTGCTTCTAGCAAATGTAAATGAGCCACATAATGAGTCTGACTGATTCTCTTAAATTGTGGAATCTACAGCTGCCTGTTACTTTCACTGCGGCAACACCTTGGCCAATCAGTATTGGCTTGCCAACCAATCAGCATCCACCAATTCTCCTGTAGCGCATATTGTTGCACTTATTCGAAGCTTGTCATTCTTGCATTAATTCTGACGAGTCAAGACAACATGACTGCCTTTTCATGTGAATGCTTGCAGGTGGAGTGAATGCTTCAGCTATTCACCATCTCCAGAAAGTGTCTGTTGAGTCTGGGGTCAGCGCAGTTGTGTGCTGGATCCCTGAGCAGGGGGAGACAGTTGGAGCTGGAAACGAATGCTGTAAAGTTGGAGCAGCTCCACGCCAGCACCAGCAGGATCTTTAATCCCTCTTGACAAAAGCCAAAGTAAGCCCAGGCTTTCTAACCACAGCTGCACAGAGCTCCAACACATTCAATTGCTGTGAATACACATTTACTCTATCTTCTCCAATCATGCACTTTTACAAAGTCTGCTTCAGCAATAATTAACACGCGACTCCCTTCAAAACAAAAGACTTCCAAAGTTCTCACGGCACATGTTGGACACAGCATTATGTTTATAATGGGTGTTTTCACTTAGGGTGTTTGCATATGCATCCACTTTAAAGCTATACACAGAGTGTGCAGCTTTTGGGAAAAGCATTGCCTCTGACACATCTGAATGTCTAACATTCAAAGGATGATGTTCTCCCATGAAAAGGTGTACCAGTTCTGAGTGGAATGTGAGCCTCGCAGAGGGGGTTAATGAGTTGAACATTTAGACCAGTTGTTCACACTATGACACTGCCACCAGCTCCTCAATAAGAAACTTTTTGACGGCATTAAAATGAGCATGGGTGAGTTAGGTAGGGGGGTGAGGGGCCATAATGTCCACACCCACTCTCCCCCAAGAGGCACGCTGGTTGCAGTGGCAGAAGCCACAATGTCCAAGATTCTATATTATCTGTCTGACATAGACATTCAGTCTCTGCAATATGCTAATCAGTGTCCCAACATTTAGCACAAACAGGCAGGACAGGCCTAGGCTTTACAACCTACCACTGGGATGTCAAACAGGCACCATAATGGAGTTGACAACTGTAATAGAAACTGCCCTGTGTTTGCTTCCAGTGGCAAACTGGGCAGCTAATGTAATTGGTTCATGAGCTCACAGCTCTCCTGCAATGTTGAAATTACTCTCAATCAGCCCCATTTCTGTATCCAACCCCAATCTCATCCATTTCAGTATCTAACCACAGTCCTGTCCATTTCAGTATCTGACAACAGTCCCATGCATTCCAGTATCTAACCCCAATCCCATCCATTTCAGAATCTAACCACGGTCCCATCCATTTTAGTATCTAAACCTGGTCCCATCCATTCCAGTATCTAACCCCAATCCCATCCATTTCAGTACCTAACCACGGTCCCATCCATTTCAGTATCTAAACCCAGTCCCATCCATTTCAGTATCTAACCCCACTCCCATCCATTTCAGTATCTAAACCCGGTCCCATCCATTTCAGTATC
>NC_063357.1:14451499-14476071 GCF_021869965.1 Rhincodon typus | reverse complement strand
CACAGTCCCATCCATTTCAGTATCTAACCACAGTCCCATCCATTTCACTATCTAACCACAGTCCCATCCATTTCACTATCTAACCACAGTTCCATCCATTTCACTATCTAACCACAGTCCCATCCACTTCAGTATCTAACCACAGTCCCATCCATTTCAGTATCTAACCACTGTTCCATCCATTTCAGTCTCTAAACACAATCCCATCCAATTCAGTATCTAAACCCGGTCCCATCCATTTATCTCAATTGCAGTTTGTCCCAAAACATGGTTGAGGCAAATCTGGAAAAATTGGAGTCACTACTTGAAGAATCAGCTCCATAGTGCACTTGGGAGTGGTGCTAAGGAAAGTGCTGGCCGTCCCACAGAGATGCAGATGATCTGGTGAGCTAGCCAAGCATAAGGTGGAATTGATATGCAGGCTGCAGGTGCAGAGCCCATGAGGTCTACGGAATGACACAGACCTACAACAGAGATTGATCAGAAAGAAGCTCTGAGCAGAGGAAGACGAGGATGAAGAAGAGAAGCAGATGACAGGCCTGCTGAAGGTGAGGTCAGTTTTGAGGGGACTTGATTCAGAGCTGCCACATAATCCCAACCTGCTGTGGTCTGCACAAGTGGAGCAAGTAAAGAGGGATGTGGTAGACTCTGAAGAGGTGGGAGAGGGGTATCAGTCTTCTGAGGACGATGGTGAGGATATTGAGCAGAAGGAACATCACCTTTTCCAATGATAAAGTGCTGTAGTATCAGAAGCAACAAGCTAGATAGAACTTAATTGGCACCCAGTTCCAGCAGATGTAAGCTGGGTGCAATGAACAATTATTATTGTAATTGTGTTGCTGCTCGAAAGACAAGCATTCCCTGGTGTAACCAGTAGCAAATGAAGCTTTTCTTTGTTTGCTTATTCTGCATTTTTGCTGCTGCTGAGCAGAAGTGCATGACCATTTTAAGGTTTTTGAGGGTGCAATGGATCCACATGGAAAAATAAGATGACGTTAGGCTGCATTGGACATTGGGGAAAGAGTAACACTCCTTAGACAGGTTTCTAAAGTGGGGCTGATGCTGAGTATGGGGAACCTATGTAGCTTGGTTCTTAAATAGAATTATGATGACAAGTGCATGCTTGTATTAGCACTGCAGTATCGGCTGTGCCACCAGAATGCCCTCAGAGGTGTTTCTTTTTAATTGATCTATTGATTGATTGTCATGTGTACCAAAATTTTTTTTATGAAAAACTTTGTTTATGAGTGATACTGGCAGATCACAGCAAGCAAAGGATGTACAGATAAAAATATCATGGCATACAGGTTACATTGCAGGTTACATTATTTGAGGCTAGAGTCCATTCAACAGTCTGATAATGGCCAGAAAGAAGCTGCTCCCGAACCAGCTCATGCGTATCATCATCAGTATCTTCAGCCTGATGGAAGAGGCTGTAGGAGGTTTTTACCAGAGTGCGATGCGTCTTTGATGATGTTGGCTTCCTTTCTGTGGCAGGTAAATATAGTCCATGGATGGAAGGTTGGCTTCCATAATGGTCTAGGCTGTGCACACCACCATCTGTAGCTTCTTACTATCCTGGGCAGAGCAGTTGCCATACCAGGCCATTATGCACCCGGACAGTATGTTTTCAATGGTGCATCTGTAGTGGTGAGAGACCTTATGGACATGCCCCTTTCACTGTGTGCATGGTAAATGAAAACTCCTGCCCTGGTGCATGACTGGGTTTTAGAGATGGCACCAATGCTGGGAATTCCCAGAGGCCCCAGCAGTGATGAACACTTCTGCTGTTGGCAAAGGTAAGGCAGGATGAGCCAGAGAGGCGTGGTGCAATGATAAAGAGGTGAGTTGCAGAGAATAGCACCAGAAAACCTGCTGGGCTCACAGAGAGAAGTCCTCCATGAAACTTGCCAAGATTGACACTTAGTCAAGCCATGGCAATTTCATCAACTTGTGCAGGCAGGTAAATCTGCTGCTCCCATAACCCATCTCGGGGGGAAGAGACCGGGTGCAGAATTGGGCTGGATCTATTTTAGATCCCAAAAATTTTCAGTGTCACTGCATCTGCTCCCTCAGTCCAAACATAAAGCAGATGATTATTTTTCCAGCTGAATTCAGGATTAGTTTCTGTCTGGCTAATGTAATCATTCTGAGACAGGAGGAGACCATAATTTAAATGATGTAGTTCTCAATATTCAGTTGGATTCTACTTTCCTGTTCAGAGGGCATATTAAGTGTTAAAATGATTGGTATGAATGACTGAAATGGATGTTGGCATCATTAATCTGTTTGACTGAGTTATCCTGAAGTAGAATACATAGCGTGAGTGGGTTTTCCACATGTTCACTTTGGAAAGTGAATTAGATTTGTGGTTTAACCGTTTGGAAGATCATTGTATTACTTAAGTACTAAGTTGATTTTTATCTCCTTGGAGATTTGCACCATAAATATAATGAGAAAAGATATTGCTTGCATGGCTACATCTTCTTAGCATGCTCTCTAATACTTTACAACCAGAAGATTACGTTTCTACACTGTTGCTGTGTGGGCAAGTACACAAGGCCCTATTTATGGCACTGCAGAAATTACTACATAAGATCTTTTTTGTTTTATGTTGTGCTGGTTGCCTGAGGAACATTGGACAAGACAATGGACGAATTCTTCTTGCTTTTACTCAAATAGTTAGGGATTTTTATTTCAGAGATAGTAGGAACTGCAGATGCTGGAGAATTTGAGATAACAAGGTGTAGAGCTGGATGAACACAGCAGGCAGGGCAGCATTTCTGAAGAAGGGTCTAGGCCTGAAACATCAGCTTTCCTGCTCCTTGGATGCTGCTTGGCCTGCTGTGTTCATCCAGCTCTACACCTTGTTATATCAGGGATTTTTATTTATTTTTTTTCCTTTATTCATTAATGGGATGTGGACGTCACTGACTGGGCAGCATTTATTGTCCATTCCTAATTGCCCAGAGGGCAGTTCAGAGTCAACCACAAGCTATGGGTCTGGAGTCACATGTAGGCCAGATGATGTAAGGATGGCAGTTTCCTTCCCAAAAGGATATTAGCGAACCAGATGGGTTTTTCCCAACAATTGACAATGAATTCATGGTCATCATTAGAATCTTAATTCCAGATATTTTTATTGAATTCAAATTCCACCATTTGCCGTGGCTGGATTCAAACCCAGTTCCCCGGAATATCATCCGGGTCTCTGAATTAACAGTCCAGTGATAATACCACTAGGCCATTACCTCCCCATTGTCAACCTGAACAAGCAACTGAGACCTCCGTTAAACATCTCATCTGAAGATGAATCATTTGACAATCCAGCAGGTCTGTCAGCACTTGTACTGAAACATCAAGCAGAATCAACAATAACATTCATGAGCGAATGCCTCAGAGGGGAAAACATGCAAGGTTGAGGGGTGTGAGCAGCGGAGGGGACTCATTAGGTAGCTTTCTCATAGTGCCAGAACAGACAAGATGAGCCAAATGGCCTTTTTCTGTGCTTTAAGATTCTGTGCTTAAATTGACAACCTTCAGTTTCAGTGGTGGAATTACTACCAAAAGCAATTGTATCATTCAATCTGTATTTTAATTCCAATGGTCCATAGCCAGGCAAGTGACACTACGATGGATTCTTAATTAACTTCTCACGGGAAATCTTACCTCTACTCAACTATTTTAATTATTCACCAATTGTGGGCATCATTGCCAAGGCCAATGTATATTGTCCATCCCTAATTGCCCTGATGATACAGTGTTGGGCTGCTGAACAAAACCAACACACTCACTAGACCATTTCAGAGGTTAGTTAAGAGTCAACCATGATCGCTGTGAGTACTTTAGGTCAGAACAACAATTGATTTCCTTCCCAGAAGAATACCAGTGAACCAGATAGGCTTTTCTGACAACCTTGCCGTTTCAAAGTCAACTGTACTGCCACAAGCTTTTTATTCCAGATTTATTTAATGAGTTGAATGTAAATTTCTCAAAGGCTGTTTCGTAATTTGATCTCCTGCCTTCAGATCATAAGCCCAGGCCTCTAGATCATTAATCCAGAGTCGCAGAGTTATTCCAACTCATAGTCACTTTGAAAAGAACATACAGTGCACACCCTGCAATAAGCTCAAGGAAGAAACAATGTTTAGTCTATTAACATCTTCCTTGTTTCTTCATGCACAAGTCAAGCTACTAAATTGAAGGTTAATTTTAAATCATTCTCAGTCCAACTAAACTTGAAATTATTTGGACAAATTCAAAGTTGTATAGATAAGAAAACAAATGTGTGTCACACAGCATGGTGCTGAACTGAACCGGTGTGAAACAAAAGCATCTATCACATCATGTCAGTGACTTCAGTGAGCTCCAATTAAACTCAGTGTGCCTGATTAATGATGAGATAGGCCAGCAACAGTGATTAGCTGTAAATGGAAAAATAGTTTAGAGAAGCATCAGCAAAATTCCAGAGTGAACTGAAATTAATGATTCTATGGGTTGAACCTTACAGTATTTTGGCGAAGTGTCAATTTTGTCGAGTTTCGTGGAGGATTTCTCTCTGCGAGGCCAGATGGTTTTCTGATGCTATTATACAAAAAAATACCCCGTAACTTCTTACCCTGATAATAGACATAGAATTCCTACAGTGTAGAAACAGGCCCTTTGGCCCAATAAGTCCACCTTGACCCCTCAGAGCACCCCACCCAAACCCATCCCCCTAATCTACACATCCCTGGGCACTATACCTAACATCTTTGGACTGTGGGAGGAAACCGGAGCACCTGGAGGAAACCCACGCAGACACGGGGAGAATGTGCAAACTCCACACAGACAGTTGCCCGAGGTTGGAATCAAACCCGGGTTCCTGGCGCTGTGAGGCAGCAATGCTAACCACTGAGCCACCGTGCTGCCCTGGTGACTTACGTTGGAAAATGACTTACCCTGGTAACTTATTTCCTCCGCTCCTGTGGCGCCCCTCTTCTCCTATTCTACCACTCACTGCAAGAAATCCCAAGTGCCGGGATATCCCTCAATGGACTGGCATCCCTGGATCCCCGGTGCTGTTCTGTAAAGGCCGTTTTGCACCCAGACAGACACTGTCAGCCTGGAACTGCCCTGCACACTTCCTTGGGACTGGTCCCGAACGGGGCAATTCAGGTGAAATTGAGTTTCTCCCGCTTTGTGACCGGGTACCTGGAAGTGCTGGTGGAAGGGCTGATGCAGAGGAAGGATACCCTCTTACCCAGGACCGGCAAAGGAGACACCGACACCAGACCCTGCCAGCCTGGTCAGAAGTTGCCACGGGCCTCAATGCAGTTTCAACCACCAGGAGAACCACCCAGTAGTTTCTCCGATCCACAGGACAATGACAGCGATCTCTCCTCTGCTATCTCAGAGTAACTCCATCTCTGTTACTGCACTCATCTGCCACCAAGGCTGATTCTCCACCACTCTCTGTATCGCCGGCAACATCTTTTCTCATTCACTATCACCCCCCAAATTCCCAACCCCCAAGCAGGAACTGTGCATGCCCTCTGTGCTGCCTACTCCCTCAGTCTGGTTCCCTCGCTAGCTCCAGCACTAATAACCGTCCACCCACATTCAGCCCCATAAATCCCTCCTTTTCTCTCATTCCAGGAGAAAACAGCCCACACAGTACTGCAGAAAGAGTGAAGACGGGTGGTGAGCTGCCCAATATTCAGTCCCTCGCTCCCTACCAGGAGAGAATCCTGACCCTGACTGCCCCAAGAACTGACGGACCATGTCCACATCCCTTGACTTACTCTGCTGTGAACTCCTGATTAGAAGCTGTCTCCTCTGACTTGACTGAGGGCCTGCTGACAACCAGGACAAGCTTCCTGGCTTTTTGCCTGTACGGTACTAAATGGCAAGGCAGTACAGCAGTAACCTAGCTGAGGGGCCATGCCACAAAAAGGAAAGGCAGAGATGCAATGAGCATCCAGGTAAGTGAGTGAATGCTGAGAGAACAAGTGAACAGCTCTGAGATGCAGCCTGCTGGTGAGCTGGTGTTTGCCTTTGTGGGTAAATTCTCCTTGCAGCAGCATGAAAATAATAGTTGCCAGTGGGCCCCAAGTTGCAGCTTTGAAGTGAAGAAGTGCACTGCCATGATAATGTAGAGACTGGCAAGTGTCTAGTGCCAAGGTCCATGCTCATGATGCATGTGAAGCCAATATGCTGGTACTGGATGTCCAAAATGGAGGTTCTTAGGAGTTTAAAAAGGAGAAAGTGTCCAATACTGACAGGAATAAAAAAAAATACACAATATAAAAGTCCTTAGAGTCCTTTGAAATTTTCAGCATGAGACCATTATTGTTTAACGGTTGACCTGTACCCTCAGCAGTAATGGAATCTATAGATATCTTCCAGGTCTCGGTGAACATTTGTTTCTCCAGTTTGCTTTTTCACCAGGCGTCGTTTTCAAGATGCTGAGAAGAAAACATGGAAAGTGAGAAACCCAGTCCTTGCTGCTATTAATCCATATTCCTTTCTTTCTGCCTGCTGCTCTGACCAAGCAGCTAGTGAAACATGATTCATTCCTGTATTTCTGAGTCTCGCTCCATTGTCTTTCTGAGTTGGATAGTTGCATTCCATATCCAATACGTGCAACTTGTCATGCAAGTGTCAATTAAAATAGGAGATGCAAGTTTCTTGACACCTGACTCAGTTGACTCATTTTAGTATCTGCATTTGATTAAATGATTACTTCAGTTCAGACAGTTTAATTTATCCCACTTTGGTTTCCTGAATTTGCCTCAATCTGTGATCAGGTGATCTCTGCAGCATTTGAGGTCAATGTTTGTCATACAATCAAACAGTCATACAGCACAGAACAGACTCTCTGTCCAACCAGTCCATGCCGACCATTATCCCAAATCAAAGTAGTCCCACCTGACTGCACTTGTCCCATATCCCTCCAAACATTTCCTATTCATATACTTATCCAAATGTCTTTTAAACATTGTAACTGTACCTACATCCACCGCTTCCTCTAGACATACATTACACACACAAACTACTCTCTGTGTAAACAATTGTCCCTCATGTTTCTTTTAAATCTCCCTCCTCTCACCTTAAAAATATGCTCCCTAGTCTTGAAATCCCCCACCCTAGGGAAAAGATTCCTGCTAGTCACCTTATCTATACACCTCATGATTTTATAAACCTCTATAAGGTCACCCCTCGACCTCCAACGGTCCAGTGAAAAAAGTCCCAACATTTCCAGTCTCTCCTTATAATTTAAACCCTCCATTTCCAGCAACATCCTGGTAAATCTCTTCTGGACCCCCTCCAACTTAATAATATCCTTCCTGTACCAGGGCAACCAGAACATCCCAACTCCTACACTCAAAAGTCTGAGAAATGAAAGTAAGTGTGCTAAATGCCTTCTTAACCACTCTATGTATATGTGATGCAAACTTCAAAGAATTATTTACCTGAACACCTAGGTCTCTCTGTTCTACAACTCTACCCAAGGCCCTACTTCTGATTGTATAAACCCTGACCTTGTTTGTTTAACCAAAATGCAATACCTCGCATTTATCCAAATTAAATTCTAACTGCCACTCTTCAGCCTATTGACCCAGTCGATCAAGATCTCTTTGTAATCTTAGATAACCTTCTTCACTGTCCACAATACCAACAATCTTGAGGTCATCCACAAACTTACTAACAATGCCTTTTTATATTCTCATCTAAATTATTTATATAAATGACAAAAAAAAAAGTGGACCCAGCACCAATCCCTGGTAACAGGCCTCCAGTGTGAAAAACAACCCTCCACCATCACTCTCTGTCTCCCGCCGTTAAGGCAATTTTGAATCCAATTGGCAAGCTCACCCTGAATCCTTTCTTAAAACCATTTTAGTCCAGAAAATGTCTCACGTGTATAGAGCAGTTGATGGAAATTGAAAAATTAAAGTCCATATTTTATTGCTATCATGATCTTCATGAGGGATTTATTATTCTGTAACATAGATTTGTATAGAGGTAAAACACTTCTCCCAAAGGTATGATCTAATATTCCAAATATTTCTTTCGCACAACGAGTTACATCTCCAGAGTGTTAAATCCCTGTGTGAAATACGAAATATGGAGAGTGCTGAAGCTAATTATTCACTCAGTCTGGAGTATATGTGTACTGCCTCTTTGCTTTGCACATTCATCCATATTATCCAGGTCAAAGAGTTGAGATAGGTCACAGGTTTAGACTGTTGCCAAAAGTCATAATACAATGCCAACGTTTTAAAATAATGAATATGTTTAAATAATATCAAACAACCTTTTGCTGTCACATCAATCTATTTTGTCATTAAAGGAACAGAAGACAATTTGAAAGAAACACTTTAAACTTTGTACCATTCAGGAAATCTCAAACTGGAGCCAGCAGCCTGCAAAAGTGCACAAAAAATCTATTTTCTCAACTCACTGATGCACAGCCCAATATTCAGTCAGTGAAGCTATTTCCCAAACTAACTGAACTCTCACAACTCTCTCCCTCCACCACCTGAAGAGAAAGAATCATGTTTAACCTCTGTTGAGATGATCTTTGGCAGTATGGTAGTGAAAAGCTTCAATTAGCCTCGGTGCCTTTAGAAATACGAGGGTGGATGGAGGTTCTATTTTTGCTCACTGTGAAAGTGATCTTTGTGCTAGCCAGACTGAATCTTACCAAAAATCACCCAAGTGCCAATTTAGGTGAGTTTTACAGAGACTTTCTTTCCATGAGTCTGAGTGCATTTTCTCACACTAGCTTCCCAAATTCACCTCTTGCCCAATGTACCACATTCTTATGGTGCCCTGCCTGTGACATTCTTTCACTCAATAAGCAAAAGTGCTGGCCACTGCTAGATCTTCCCAGGATTCTCTACATTGGGTCCTTACAAGTTTAAAAAGGAGTAAGACAGAAAGAATAAAGGCTACAAAATGAAAAAGTCCTCAGAATCCTTAAGCTGTAGATTTTCAACATGATACAGTTATTGTTTAATGGTTGACTTGTATCCCCAGCAGTAATGGAATCTATAGATATCTGTCAGTTCCCAGTACATATTCATTTTTCCAATTTGCTTTTTCACCAGGCACTATTTTCAAGATGCTGAGAAGAAAACACAGAAAGTGAGAAACCCAGTCCTTGCTGGTATTACTAATCCATATTCCTTTCTTTCTGTCTGCTGCTGTGACCAAGCAGCTAGTGAAACATGGTTCATTTCTGCATTTTGAATCTGGCTCCATTGTCTTTCTGAATTGGATACTTGTAGGCAAGCCTTTCATATCCAATATGTGCAACTTGTCATACAAATGTAAAATAAAAGCTTTAAAGCCCAGTCATGCACCTGTTCAAGTGCCGGAACCCTACAGTCACTTTACACGCAGCATGCATCTGCAATGTTGGTGACTGATGGATGTCTGGAGGAGGAAGTGGCGAACTGAAGTCATCAGGTTACTGCTGTGTCGGGAATTGTCATATCTAGTTTCTATCTGGCTGCTGGGAAAATGGGAAACTGCACATCAATGAGGCAAGATATTAAAGCTGATCTCTCTCTGCACCTTCTCTGTAACTGTAGCACTATATTCTGCATTCTGCTCTATCACCTTCATATACTTATGCATGGTGTGATTTGTCTGGATAGCACGCAAAACAATACTTTTTAGTGTATCTCAGTTCATGTCCCAGTATAAAATCGAATCAAATCAAAGATACTGTAACAAAGAGAATGTTAATGCATGCTGATAGGTCTCTCAGCTCTCACTAGTGAGTCATTAAACACTTGGTTGGAAAATGCTCTCGATGGGAAGCTCCTCACTGGCCATCCCATCCTGTTTTCCCAATTTTCTCACCAATACTCAGGCTTGATGGAACATATAGTCTTTTGGTCCTTTTCTGAATATTTTTAAGCAACAAGAGACCAACATGGATTGAAAGTATAGACCAGGACACACACACAGCTGTATATAAATCTGCATGCAAGCATTTTCGATCTGTTAGCAATGGACAACTTTGTTGTTCTTAGATACATAGATTTTTTTTTATTATCCTCTTGTATTCAACTCTGAGGGTGCTTATGGAGATAACATTGGTGACTTCCTAACATTTATAGTTCAAACTCACACAGGAAGCAAGCTTTACTGGTACCTTCATTATTAGACTTTATATATTGCCAAACGATGGAGTTGCAGAGATTTATAATGTTGAGTGATTTAAAAAAAGAATCTGTCCAAATGACAGACTGGGGCTTGCAAAAACTGTCTGAAATGCTAAGGGTCTCTGTGCCTATTGTGTGCTGGTAGCTGGCTTTTCATCAAGGGACATATTACTCCTGTAGCTGGAATGGAATTATTTGTATGAGCAGACAACTTGGCAAAGTATCACTACAGGCTGGTAAATGATTTTCTGAGCTTTGTTTCTGCATTGTCATTTTGTTCTGACATAGCCCCAGTCTCAGCAGCATTTGTTCAATGCAAGACAAGTGAAGGACTTCAGAGGCCTGACTGAAGTTTTAGCTTTGATCTCACAAATGCTTTCATGCCAACGTTAATCTTTGGATTATGGAGCGGGTCTCTGAGAATTTCTCCCTAGTTGTTTCATTTTTGCTAAAAACCCTGATCAAATTGGCTACATTGCAAATTGCACTTTGGAAATTTGGGGTGTTGGTCTTGCAAATGAAAATTTGGTGTATTAGTAAGTTTAAAGAATGAAACAAATGGCTTGTCCTGATGGTCTGCATCCTTGGATCTTAACGGAAAGTGGCATTGATTCTAATCATCCAAAATTCCTGAGATTCTGGAATCCATAGTTTGGAAAACTGCAAATGTACCACCATTGTTAAGAAACAAGGGAGCCAGAAAGCAGGAAACTGCGTACCAGTTAGTCAAATATCTGTCATTGAGAAAGGGCTGGAATCTATTATCTAGCAATCTAGACAGATCACATCCATTGTCTCTGCCCTATTAATTAGGGGATGCGATCCAATCCAATAAATTAGTCAGGCATGATCACTCCTGAAACTGTGCTGCCTTTCTTGGATTAGCCCCCTCTTGTTGCCCAACACCCCTCACAATACTTGCAGAAATTGTTCCCATCCGTGGAAGAAAGGCAAGCTGGCCTCTAAACAGATCTTGTATCCCTTCCCCTCTTCTTTGAGGATGGGAGTCACGTTTCTTACTGTCCAATCTCCAGAGGTTGGACCTAATTCAAGAAACCTCTAAAAAATATTCACCAAAGGACTTGCAATTACTTGTGGCAATTATCTCATACCTTACCAACACAAGGAGAGTTTCTGCCTGCAATTGCAGTGAAAGTTATGGTGTCGAGTTGGAGCAGCTCCGAGAACATTCCTGGCTACAGTCTTCACTTACTCGGCAGGATAAATAATTTTAAAAAACAGAGAACACCTTCTTCACACAAGCTGCAATGAGATTTGACCATACTCTGCTCCAGATATCAAGAAAAGGAACATCAACCAAGTTGTTAACATGAAGATGCTTGCTCAGCAAACTAAGCGATATCAAGAAACATTGGAGAATTACTGTTAAAAAGATAGAGCTCTCATGTCTACAAAAGATAGACTTGACTACACAGAATTGATCCTGTTCCTATTTGGATTGATTTGCGGTCGGTATAAAGTTGGATGATTTCACCTGGGGGTTACAAATGTATTGCAATTGATCTCATTTCTTCTAGGCTTAAGGAGTGGGCAAAATATTTAAACTCTATGGATTTTCATCTTTTAAATGCTCTAAGAGTCCAAAGAACTAATTTAAAGATAACTTATGAGCAGGATTAGGCAGGTAACGCTGGCAGGATTCTTTTCTTTCCCTTCTCATACAAATTGGCTGAAAATCTCTTCCATGCTCGAACTAAATTCAAATTGAAATTGAAATTGAAAGCCCCCGATTCAGTAAATGATGTTCTCTAGAAACAGTGAAAGATTACATTTCCAGTGTTGGTTGAATTAACTGACCTCAGCGGTTTTAGTCACTAGTTTGGATTTACACATGGCCTGCATTTCATCATCATCATAGAATCCCTACAGTGTGGAAACAGGCCCTTCGGCCCAACAAGACCACACCAACCCACACAGCATCCCACCCAGACCCATCCCCCATAATCTACACATCCCTGAACACTACAGGCAATTTAGCATGGCCAATCCACCTAGCCTGCACATCTTCGGATTGTGGGAGGAAACCAGAGCACCCTCTAGATGTGTTTGGGGCAATTCACTGATACAACAGTAGGATCCCTTCAAAATGGCTTCCTGTTCAACACACAATATGATTGTTCCATTTAACAGATTTTCATTTAGTTCCTCAATTATCATATACTTATGAAGGAGTGAATATTGGCAGGCTATTTGACTGTGGTCAGCATCAAAGCTCCAACCAATCACAGAATGCCTACATTGTGGAAGCAGGCCATTCAGCCCATTGAAAAGCATCCCACCCAGACTCACCCGCTACCCTATAACCCTGCTTTTCCTGTGGCTAATCCACCTAGCCTACACATCTTTGGTAGCTATGGGCAATTTAGCAAAACCAATCCACCTAACCTGCACATCTTTGGACTGCGGGAGGAAACTGGAGCACCTGGCAGAAATGCACGCAGACACAGGGAGAATGTGCAAACTCCACACAGACAGTCGCCCGGGGTGGAATCAAACCCAGGCCCCTCACGCTGTGAAGCAGCAGTGCTAGTCATTGAGCCACCGTGCTGCCCAATCCTAATGAACAAAGAGATAAAGTGCAGCGCTAAGAAAAAGAAACTTGCCTAAGAATCCCACACTGCTACTGATCAGCTGTAATCACATCACATGGGCAAAAATGGCAACCATTCCGTTGTCCACTAGCAAATACAGAACGACTAGTAATTCTTCTGTTTTATGACACTATTTGTGGGTGGAATTTTGACAAGGGCTTCAGATGATGTTACTGCTGTCCTTTCTCATGACAGCTCACATTTTTAAGTGATCCTTACATGAAAGATGACATCCCCACATGACACCACAGTGGAGGAATCAGTAACCCAATGTTCCCCTCTTTCTCTACCTCCATACAATGGATGGTGAGCAAGGGAACTGGACAAGTGGAAGTTGGATATAGGTTTCATCACTCAGTTTTGAAAGGACTATCAATATTGGGAGTTTAGAGGTTTTTGAGTAGAGATTTCCAGAGGGTAACAGCTGACTCAATGGTTGCATTGTGTGATTGGATTAGTTGAATGGAACAATGGGATGAAGAGATGTCTCAGGTTAGCGGAGTGGATGAAATATGCAGAGACACAAAAGGAAATCAGGCAACCTGACCATCATCTTATGGCATCAAGAGCCAGTAAACCCTAAGAGGGGCAGGGAAATGGAAACATAATAATCCAATTTATACCATGAACTTAAATAGGAAGTTGGTTCAATGCCTTATGTGAGGAACTGCAATTGATAGCGCCCTTTCAATATCTCATTGAAAGTGTCGAGTCCTCGAGCAAGAACTAAACCAACAACTTTCTAGCTGATAGGGAATGCTACTATCTGCGGAGTCAATCCAGCACACACACACAAATGCACAAACACACACATGCACACACACATGCACGCGCACACACACACAGAGCTGTATATCACCTTCATGCACAAAGAAACTACCCAGCAGTATTTTTATGATATCAGTAGTTACCCATTGTATAACAGACAGCCACTAAACCAAATACTGGAGAAGCAGATGTGCTGTTAAACTGCTGTGATAAGGAGATGATGTTGATATATTTTAAAGTAATTGCACCAGTCTATGAATAGACTAGCTTGACAACTGTGTAATTATTCACTCTGTCATTTACTTCTTTATTGTATTTCTCTTCCTACATATTTTAAAATGAAGATTTACATTTTATGCAAATAAACTGTGATTATCCCAAAATCAATGGTGCAGTTAATACGGTTTTTTTCAGCGTCTAAGTTCAATACCTTAGAGGATTCTGTCTTCAATTAAAATATTTCAGAAGGTAATCATTTAAGTGCAGTTTTCCATATTATATAATTACATATTTATAATTACATGCTTATTAAATGGAGAGTATACAATCAGTAAACAGGATCAGGGGCAACCCTTCATTTAGATTTAATCCATTTGCAGGCCACTTCCAGGGAGAAGGCACCGAGCAAGTTAATGGAGGTGACACTTTGACCTTCCTACCTACATGTATTTGTGCATTTGCGAGTGTCGCTGGTGGAAAATCCAAACGCACCTACTACAGGTAGCAAATGGAGACCAGGAATCTGGATGACACAATCAGCGGGCAAAGAAATAAGGTACATTTGAAAATGGCAATATTATACTGATGATGGGTGGGATTGCAGTTGTGGTCGAAATTTGGAAATCAGCAACACACAGAGCTCCTCTTCCCTCCTTCCAAGTTTCTCTTGCTGGGTAAACACAGCTAACTTGCAGAATACTGCGCAGATTAGAATTATCCCAGTTTTGATCGCTTTTTTATTCTGAATGAGCTAATCTTGAGTGGGTAACAATGATAACTGGCCTCGGCATTCCAAGCTGAGCAAGAGGAAACAGAAAAGGGATTGACCGGGCTCCTGACTGGCATCCAGTGTCAGAAGGACATTGCTGATTGTGGGATGAGGGAAAGGGTAAGGTTCCACCTTTATTTAACCCACTAGACACCCCGTTGCACGCATGATAAATGCCAAATAAACAGAGACACATGCAAAAGATGAACCGAAGCATTTGGGACGGTGGGGAGTGGGGCAGAAACAACATCTGTGCTAAAGGTTTTATCAGTGGAAATCAGGAGATGGCTCAGAAATATCGTCTACATGTATCCACAATTCCAGTATACTGGTGATAGCTAATTAATTAGAGTTAAATAGAGTCTTCCTATTAAAAATTGCATAGATCCTGCTCATGAAATTTACTTCCTCTGTCACAATGTCACAATTTTCAGGTGATTTATAGCGAGAGGGAAAATGTGGCATGTCAGAGGCAACTTCTGTCCCATCTACACTGCCTCTAAAGCTGTTTTGCAACATTTGGTGAAGTTATTTTTATTCTACAGTCCCACATGTTGCAATGAGAAGTCTATAGTTTGGGGGCTGCAGTTTTACTGCTATCTGGTACCATGAAAATGTATGGTACCTGACTTTGTATTAAATGGTTTTCAAGGAAGCCATTTTGTGCACAGCAAGATCTCACAAACACCAGTGCAACAAATGACCTCCTTTCTGATTTTGATCGTGACAATTTTAGAATGATGACACCCCCTCCCATCAATGATTCCCAAATCACAGGGATTGTCTTTTTCTTTTTAACTTGTTTAAGTGGTATTTGTCATTTATACTCCTGGGCATTGAGTAGCAGTGAACTAGCTGGAGGCTGGGCCTATCCTTTTCCCTTATCTCCCATTCATTATCAAAGCCTTCAGGGTTTAATCATCCAGCACTTGGCTCGTAGCCTTGTATGCTATGGCCTACATGTGACTCCAGATGTGGTTCACTCTTGACTATGCTCTGGGCAATAAATGTTGGCCTAGACAGCAATGCCCCACATCCTATGAGCAAATTTTTTTAAAACTCTGTAATATTCTATTTATATTGACATATGTCTTCCAGCCTGCAAATTAACTTTCAAACTCTGGCACCCCAGAAATTGTGTTTACTGCATGTTATTTACTCCTGCACCCCTCTCTTTGAAGTCATGTTTGCCACTGTTGTCATAAATTATCTTGTATCACTCAATAGTAATTAGCCTTTGCCCAAAATATGTCAATCTACTAAGTGCCTGCAAATCTCTTTCATGACATTCATATCTTTGAGGCATTCTCAGCGTTAGATATTTCATTTGTAATATCTGGCTTCAAGGTCATAGCATTTATTAATGAATAACAGAAGTCAGAGGCCTACTCCCTGATGCCTCGTTTCGGTACTGCTTGGAGCCTTGCCACCGACAACTTCCCTCTGCTGCCTATTAATCTAGTCCACTCAATATCCAGTTTACACTTCCATGCTGCAATCCATGAGCTTTTATTTCAGTATTGGTTGTTCTGTCAATGAATTCCAAACTCAAGGGGAACAGAACTGAACTCAATTCCTTGGTCCCATTGAGTTTTCTGCAGGCAGAAATAGCTTTCGCTGTTAACCCTCCCACCTGCACAGAGACCCATTCACTTTAATAGGCTGAAAGCCCCATAAGAGAGTACATTTTGTTACAAGGATTGAACCCAATATTTCTGACAATGATGTCTGATTAGTGCTTCTTCACAATGTGAAAAGGTGTCTCTTCTAGTGACTGTATTACATTCCAGAGTAGGCAAGATGGGCTGAATGTCATCCTCCTGTTCCAGTGACACCAACTGTCTTCAAAGAGCAAAAATGGATTCACTCATTTCTCACCAAAATGAAACCAGGTTATTTGACAACCTAACAGTTAAAGCATTCATTACCCCAGAAGATAGATGAATAATCAGGTATCAGAGACACCAGAGGCATTAAAATGTGAATACTGATTAAGCCAGGCATTTTCAATACTTGTAATCCAAATATCCAGTCTTCAATCCATTAAATTACTGGTTGGAAACTCATTGCTTAGGAACACAGATATTTTCCAGTGTGCTCCAGAAGATAACCACATAAGCTAATGCACAGGAGGTTGGCTTTCAGCTCTATCTGAAGACTGCATGAGCTCTACTTTGGCCCAATTTCAGCTGATGCTTCACCTAAAGCCGTAACCTTGGCAGCTTCTTTGTCAGTTCAGCCTTGCTATTGCCTTCCCTCTCTAAGGGGCAGGAAGTTACCAGTTCTGAAGAAGGGTCACTGGACTCGAAACACTTACTCTATTTTGCACCCTCCCACTAAGTTTCTCCAGCAATTTCTGTTTTTGTTTCTGAGTTCACTTAGCCAGGGCAGGAATCGAAGCCACATGCTCAGTGTTGTTATGAACCTCAGACCAGTCAAATGAGTAAATGGACCATGGTTTCCAGGGACACAATCTGTTCTCATGCTTTCAGCGCGATGTGCAAGATAAATTGTAGAACTGAGAGAAATTCTTGATTGAGGAGCAATCATGTGCAAAATCTTCCATTTGCTGCTCTTATTGCCTGACAAAAACAAACTGATTATGAAGCAGCATAAAACAGCAATTTTCTGGTCCTTAAGCATGTGTTGAGAGTGTAATAGAGACAGAGAAAAACACTTTCATAATTAAGAAGAACTTGAACAGCTGTAGGATTCTAATGATTAACAAAGAAAGAAGATCTCTGTGTGAATAATAACACTTGGTGATGCAGTATTTGTTTAAGAAATATGTGATTTATCAGACAGTCCTTGCATTTCTAATCTTAGCTGAACAGATCATCTCAATGCAGGACAAGATGTTACTTCTGTTAATATAACACCTCTGCTTTGGAGGCTGTATTTTCTCCAATTACTCTCAGCCCCTTGTGTATAAATAGCACAAGCACATTCTGGGAATATTAGCTAAGGACACCATGCTAATGAGAACCAATGAACCTTCATTAACTATTTACATTACATACAGAGAGGTGGCTGATCTACAATTCACTAGAACTATCTTCCATCTGGTTCCTGGTGATGTGAAACAGTTTGCACCTCCTTTATCACACACTTTAATCTGACAACATCTGTGTCAAGCATCCACCCAATGTATGTCAATTTATCCTATAGTACAATTTCAAAGTTAATTTTTGAAAGTCAGCACTGAGTTACCTATTGGGTTCATTGCTGCTTACACATTAGGTTAGTGTACTTGTTAGGACTCCTCTGTGACTTTACAGAAATCCGCCAGGAGTTACTAGCACTCCCCTCAAGGTAATCTCCCTTTAGCACCTCATCGGCCTTAGGAATGGATAGGCAAGGCAGCTGGAGGGAGAGTAGGAGGACAAGCCACATGCTGAGGTTTAATCTCACTGGGAGGCGATAGCACAGGCCAGAATTCCAGGTCACCAGGAGTCCAGAGCCCTTGGATAGGGGACCTCCCGTGGTCCAGCAAAGACCTGCTCCCGAGGCTGTCAGATTACAACGGTACAACCTGCATCACCTGATACCAGCAGTCGAGCTATTAGATGGCTATTAATCCCACAAATCACAGGCGCAGTGGCAGACCATTTGGCCCCTCGAACCTGCTGTACCATTCAATAAAATCAATGCAAACCTGTTTGTGTTGGAGATGTCACATTTCTACCTACGCCTGATAGTTCTTGATTGCCCTGCCCAACAAGAATTTATGCACAATTAAAAGCCAAACACTGCAGATTCAGGAAAATGAAATAAAGCCTCTTCTGAAGAAGATGGGATTCGAAATGTTAATTTTGTATGTCTCTTCACAGATGCTGCCAGAGCCACACAACCTTCAGAGCAAAAAGAAATTCTCCTCATCTCTGTCCTGAAAGGGTGAGCCCTAATTTTAAACAGTACCAATGAAATAAAGGCAAGAATTTCAATAGCTTTCTTGATTGCATGCCAATATTTTGTGACTCATCAACCAAAATACCCTAATTCTTTTGCAACTCAGAACTCTGCAGTCGTTCTCTATTTATTTAATTCTCTTTTTTTCATTCTTCCCGGCAAAGTGAACAACTTAACATTTATAATAAATTATAACTTCACATTTCATAGAGTCCCTACTGTGTGGAAACAAGCCCTTCAGCCCAACATGTCCACACTGACCCTCCGAAGAATACCCCACCTGGACCCATCCTCCCCACCCCTCCCTGTAACCCTGCATTTCCCATGGCCAACACACCTAACCTACACATTCCTGAAGATTATGGGCAATTTGCATTGGGCAATCCACCTGGCCTGCACCTTTTTGGATTGTGGGAGGAAACCAGAAACCCACGCAGACACGGGCAGAATGTGCAGAGTCCACACAGACAGTCACCCGAGGGTGGAATCAAACCTGGGTCCCTGACGTTGTGAGGCAGCAGTGCTAACCACGGAGCCATCATGCCGCATTTATATTCTATCTTCCAGATTTTTGCCCACTCTCTCAAAATGTGTCTGTAATGTCCATATGACTTCTTTGCAACGTATTTTCCAACCTATCTTGCTGTTGTCTGTGAATGTGATTACCATGCCTTCAATCCCCTCATCTAAGTCATTATGTAAATTATGAAAAATTAATGCCTCAGCACAGACCTTTGTGGGATTCCACTCAACACAGCCTGTCAACCAGACAAAGATCATTTATGCATACTCTCTGTTTTCTGCTCACCAGCCAATCTTCTAAGCATGCTAATATGTTATCTCCTACACCATGAGTTTTAGTTTTTCACAATAACCTTCGATATGGTATAATATTAAGTGTTTTCTGGAAATCCAAGTACAGTGTCTCTATAGGCTGTCCTTCATATGCAGCACACATGACCCATTCAAAGGAATTTCAGTAAGCTGTTCCTACATGACTTTCCTTTCACAAAACTATGCTGACTCTTCTTGATTACCTGGGGATTTTCTAAGTGTGCACTTATAACTTCTTTAATGATTCATTCTAACACTTTCCTCATGAGAAATGTCAAGCTAACTAGCCTATAATTTCCTGTCTCCCTCCCTTCCTGAATAGAGGGGTTATATTGCTACTCTCTGGTCCAGAACGTAGCCTGAATCTATGGAATTTTGGAAAATCAACACTAATAGGATCTACTATCATATTAGTCACTGCTCTTAAGACCTTAAATTCGAGTCTGTCTGGACCTAGAGGCCCTTAATTCAGTAGCTCCATTAGTTTGCTCTGTACTGTTTCCCTTGTGATTATAAGTTTGTTAAGTTCCTCACTCTCTTCAACCTCTTGATTTACAGCTGTTACTGGAATTTTTATTGTGTTAAAGATAGAGGCAAAATGTTTTGTTTATTACATCCAGAATTTCTTATTATCTACTGACTAACTTCCCAATCTCACTCTCGTGAAGACCAACAATCATTTTATTTATTCGTTTCCTTTTTAAATTCTTTTAGACACTCTTACTGTTCATTGTTAATTTTGCTATTGTAGCTGGCTTCCTCTTATATTCTAATTTCTTCTTCCTGATAAACCGTTTTGTCATCCATTAGTTTATTATGTTCTGACCAATCATATGACCTGTCACTCATCATTGCGTGGTTGTATGCTTTAAATTCGATGTTTCCCTAACTTCTTTAGTTAATGGTCATAGTTTACAAATTATGTCTTTAGATTGTGTTTGTGGCTGACATATTCTAGACAGTATCAAGCCTTTCAAATTCCCATTAATCTTTATAGATTTTAAGTTGCATGAACTGAGTTTAATATTCTGCTTTACTATTTATCCACTCTTTCCAAAACTCCAGCCTACGAAGTTCTAACTGAAGAAATCAGAAAAAGAATGGGAAAAAGCAGAATTAATTTTTCTTTGAGCCAGATTGTGAGGATTTGGGGTTATACATTTCTTCGCTGACTGCCTTGCGTGGACCCTTGCTCTTGATGCAGCCACCAGACTACCTTTAAGTGCTTGCCTGGAGGCTGTTCAAAATTCTTATTACCACAGTCCATTATTAATTTATTTATCCAATTCACAAAAGGTTGTTTCAACTATGTCATTTATTCAAGTTGCGTACATGAAACAGCTGGAGGGTCTTAATCTGAAGATCAAGAGTCTTGACATATGCTTTTATCCAGCTATTGTCGCGTTGGATTTGATCATGAAATGTTTGATCAGCTTTTGGTGACAAGGCATTTTACACATCGGTGAACAGTCGAACAAACTTTACCTTCTTTGATACAAAGTGCTCTGCATTGAATTTGACCTCATTCTCTTTACAGTGAAAACTGCTGTGAATATGGCTACTTGGGTATAATGAGCCAGCTCTGTGCCCTGATTTCTGAAGCATGCAGAGGGCAAGGCATGACTAGGGGTACAACAGTCACTGTGCATCTGCTTGTGACATCTTGCTGTGCATAAGACGGTTCGCACATGTGCCAACACTGCAGCTGTCAGTGCTTTTTGGTGCAATTTACTGCACAGTCCTTGAGAAGATTGTGAGAGATGTGATAATGTACATTGTGAAATACAACTCTTTCGCTTCTTGCAATGCAAGCGCTAATTAGATCATCAAAGCAGCAATTATTCATCGTAAAGCAATAGATTTATTTACTAGTTTAAGTAACACAGAACCTGACGGGTCTATTTCGTTTAATTTGTTAAGCTCCCAGGTATGGTCCAAGAATGACAGGAAGTCTTCTCATCTTTAGTATTCCTAACAGCTTTTATATCTCCTCCAATCATTCAATAAAGAAGGATTTGTTTCAAAAATACAGGCAAAACGAGCGATGGATGATGAACAGTTCCATAAATGTCGATGCATTCACCATAAAATGGGCAATTTGAACAATCTTTCCAAGGGTTTTGTAATTGGTAGCTATATACAATATTCTTTCAATGGGGAGAAAAGAGAACATATTTGCAGCAATCTCTGAATGAAATATTCAAACCACAAGATTGATTGTGCATTTCTAGAAAGCTCACACACAAAAAAAGCTTTGAACTTTTACAGGAGCAAATGCTCAAATCTTTTAATTTGATGCACTTTTATCATTTTGCCACGAGGAGATTTTTAGGCTGGAAGCTAAGGTTAAATAAAGTGACAACAGAGAGCATTGTTTGCTCAACGTCGCCCTAACAGTCTGGGTTCCTCAGCCCACAAAGGCATAAGGTGGTACCAAATGGTGTCAGAGCAACTTCCTCCCCGACCACCTCTTGGGAAAGGGGGGCAGAGGGTTGGTATATGAGGAACAGACGAGGGTGGACATTTGTAAGGGACCATGTATTTTTCTATTTTTGCACTATAAGTTAAAATGGAAGTTGGTCTGCTCTATAGCTGCAATATGGGGGAGCTCTGCAACATGGAAAAAATGAAACGTTTGCACAGTTTCAGTTGAATATGACGATGTTGCAGCAATAAGACTGATACTGTGACACGGAGTAGCAATAAGAGTCATTGAGTTAAGGAAAGTGTGCCTGACAACAGCTCTCCCATTTGTTGAGCTATGGTTTGTTACAAAGTTGTAAGCCCAGGACAATTAGAGACATCCAGAGTTTGCAAATTAAACCCATCTCTCTCTCTCTCCCTGTCTCCACTCCGTCCCCATGTTGGTGAAAAGACAGCAAAACCAAGAAAGCTTCCCAACAAGAAAAGGCCTAGGTCTAAGGAATTAACTATTGAAGTGAAGAATAACCATCCCTTTCTTTTCTTTGTCTTGCGGTAAAGTGAAGTGTATTACAATAAATGGAGTTATTTTACAAAGGAGATTTGGCGTGAATAGCTTTTGGCCTGATTAGCAGTCAGTCAGGCAGATCGGTCATGTTGGTAATCTAGTTGGAATTTTATATATTTTATGACAGCTCATGGAACAGTGGGCCACGATTATTAATGTACTCTTCCCAGTTAAGTTGTGACATTAAAAACAAAAGAGAAGTATCATCGCCCAGTACAAAGCAAAATTCGCACTGGTCTGGCACTCTGTAAATTTTGAATCTTATTGAAGCTGTATATCACTTGAAACTACACTATTTCTGTTCAGCGGTCAACTTTCAGAGAGTACACCCTAGAGCAGGAAGCCTCCAGTAATTCCACTTTTAATTGCTGCCTGTCAAACCCTAGCTCGAGAAAATAGGTTTGCAAGTAGTGAGTGAACTAACATGGGTTTCTACACCTAATTGCCATGCTTCTGAGATACAAACACTCCCATTTGCATCAGCTAAACTTTGCACCTTATTTTTCTTCTTAGGGAATATTTCACACTCATGCTTCAGTTGTGTCAGTATCACAGATGGATATCTGTATTCCACCTACATGGATAGGACTGATAATAAAGACTTTTAAGTGGACGTAATCTAAAGATAGGGTGATGTGCAGCTATTGGATGGGCACACTTTACTTCACAAAACGTACACCAGCTGCCAAATTTGATGACAGCAGATAATCTTATAACATGAGCACTAAACTTCCAAAAATATAAACACAGCTCACGGTCCATATGCCCGACAGAGGTGCAATTAAGCGCAGGAGAGCTGAATTGCTAAAAATATATTTTCCAGTGAATTTATTGAAAGAAACAAGAGATGCCTCTTTCTGTTGTACATCTTCAAATCTCTGATTCATGCCTCAAAGAGCTCCATGTACAATTCATTTGTTTGGAAGCACAGCTATGTATTTTGAAAGCGAGTGCAGCAGCCGTGTTGCACACACAAACTGTGATGAGATGAATGGACAAATCCATTTGTGGTGATGCGGCACTTGGTCGGAAGAACATCATTCTTTTCGCTGACGAATACACGATGAGATCTCTCATGCACTCCTGAATGATCAATACTGGCAGAAATTGTCATCTGTAGGACGTTACCAGTCAATAACAGTCACATAGTCATACAGCATGGAAACAGACCCTACAGTCCAACTATTCCACTGTGACAACATTCCCAGACTAAACTAACCCCACTTGCCTGCCATTTCACCCATATTCCTCCAAACCTTTCCTTTTCATGAACTTATCCAAATGTTATTTAAACATTGTGATTGTACCTCCTTCTACCACTTCTTCAGCCCTCATGATGTGGCAGCTTGGATTATGTACTCAAAGCTCCAGAATGAGGTTTGAACCCATATCTTCTGAACTCAGAGACATGAGTCATTTCAATTCAGCCAAACTTATCAAGGTAAGGATAGAAATGCAGGAAAGCACACACTTTTCCATTTCTGCAATGTTCGATAACAGTCCTGACACTAAGAAACACTGAAATGCTAGTATCAGTGTCTTTGCAATGTCCTCATTTCCTACCGAATCCAATGCGTCTCATCCAATGCCAACTGTAAGTACAGACAGTCTATCCAATAACTCTTTATCAATGTTAAACACTTCTGGCCACAGATTATCCTCCTGTTTCACCATGGTCTGGGTAACATCTGCTTCCCAGAGTGAAAAGCACACACAGCACAAGAAAATCAAACGGCTCACTCTTGACATGTATTGAATTGATTTCAGAGAAGGCAACAAAATACTGCAACAGTTGACCTTGGTGATCCTGGGTTACAGGGAAGGGAAGATGATAAAATAAGAAGTAAAGATTTCTGAGATTCTGTTCCATGAGCACAGTGTAGGGTGGATACCAGCCTCTTCTTAGTTCATTCCAGCATATTGTGGGATAACCAAGATAATCCAGCATGTTGGGGCACAGTGGCTCAGTGGTTGGCACTGCTTCAGGGACATGGGTTCAATTCTGCCATAGGATGACTGTCTGTGTGGAGTTTGCACACTCTCCCCGTGTCTGCGTGGGTTTCTTCCGGGTGCTCCAGTTTCCTCCCACAGCCCAGAGGTGTGCAGGTTAGGTCGATTGGCCATGCAAAGTTATCCAGAAATGTAGAGGCAGGATGGATTAGCCATGGGAAATGCAGGGATAGGGTAGGGGGTGGGTCAAAGTGGGATGTTCTTTGGAGGACCTGAATGGCCTGCTTCCACACTAGGAATTCTATGATTCTCATCCAGTTCACCCCTTTTCACCCAGCAGCTTAATGGTTTGACAAATTCTG
>NC_063357.1:14427061-14441499 GCF_021869965.1 Rhincodon typus | reverse complement strand
AAAACCCATTTCTGAAGAAGGGTCTAGGCCCGAAACGTCAGCCTTCCTGCTCCTCTGATGCTGCTTGGCCTGCTGTGTTCATACAGCTCTACACCTTGTTATCTCAGATTCTCCAGCATCTGCAGTTCCTACTATCCAAGAGAAAGAAACCTTCAGGTTTCCATGAGTCAACACAATGCTCAATTTATATGGAAATTGCTTTGCGCATTTTGGTGCTTTGCAAACTCTATACTCAAATTAATGTACAAGTAGATGGTCCTTTGCTTTGTCTGCGGTCAGTCAATGAATTATAGGTGCTTTTGTTTTCAAATGTGCAAGATGGTAACAGATTTAGGAGACAATAGAAACTTGCTCTGCAGTGTCACTTTGTGGCCAGGAGCTGTAACTACTGTGTGACAATAGAAACAGCAAAGACAAAAATTATTCCAAAATTATGTCAAAAGGAAATAATGCTTGTGGGTAAGAGGCATACATTTTGCACAGTATCTTTTTAAGAAACATGGATGACAATTGTCATATTATCTCCTTGTCTCATTACAACCTGACTGCAATGCATTGTCCACTTAATTTGCCTTCTGCATCTAGAGAATTGATTTTCTGAGGAATTTCCTGCTATGACTTTGTGCGAGAGTTTTTTAGCCATGATTTTTGAGGAACTTTACTGAGAACAAAGACTCAGAAACGTTACGGAGATCTAGCATTCCCAGCCTCACAGAGAAGGTAACAACAAGTTAAAACTTACCAGCTCCGTTTCATTCTTGATAAATTAATGGAGGGTTTCTCTCTGTGAGGCCTCACTGGTTTTCTTGCACTATCTTCCCAAACTCACCTCAGGACCTATGTACTACGTCCCTATGGTACTCCTCTCTTCCTAGTCTCCCACTTGCTGTCGGCAGAGGTATTTGTTAAAGGTGGGACATCCCAGGCTCCTGAGACCAGTGCCATGTTTAAAAGATGGTATTGCGCCCCGTCACTGCGCTGCTGTGCACGGGTTGTTTTATTTTCCCTAAACATGGCAGATAGGTGCGCAGTTTTGTGCACAGGGACCTGGGTGTCCTGATGGAGAGGAGGCGGTCATGCAGAGGAGGGTCACCTTCTTTCCCCAGGACCAGCAGAGGAGGCCAAGGGACCAGACCCTGCCAGTTTGGTCCAAGTGTGCCAGTCAGGCCAGTGAAGTCACCACGGTGCAGAGAGACGTGCAGCAACACTTCAAAAAGTTCAATCACCTTCTCCTCTCTGTGAAGCTAACTGTCTGCTACCAAGGCTCATGGTCTACCATTCTCACTGCTGCATGCAACAATGTTCCTCATTTGGTTTCACCCACACCAACCCTCCTACATTTCGAACCCTGCACACCCTCTGCACTGCCTACTTATTCACTCTAGATTCCTCACCACCTTTCCCCAACTAGACCAGGACTAACAGCTGGGACCACTGCGCTTTCATCTCTCACTCAACTCCTCTCTTTGTCTCACTCGAATAGAAAACGGCTTGCAATGGGATGAAGAAAGCCAGGACGGGTGATGGGGCACCCAACTTTTGTCTTCGCACCCTCTATGGGACATCTTCTCTCTGTTGTCTCCTGCGGGCATGAGTGGCATCGACACAGTGTCAGTGCCCGAAAGCCTGGACAAGGAACACACCGGCTTCTCCACCTCTTTGGTAGAAACCCCAGATGCCTCAGAGGATGCACCAGCAAAATCAGCTCCAGCATCCCCTCAGTTGGCAGCCGGATTAAGGTTGGGGTGCCTGTTGATGGGCACTTCACTGCCAAGTCTCTCTCCCCCTGCCCCCTGGATGAAACATCCAGTTCACTGGCACTCAAAGGACTGCCAAAGGCCAAGCATTGCTGAATCACAGGCTCACGTACACACACACGTTGGTCAGGGCACTGGGTAATTGACGCATAAATCACAGAATCCCTACAGTGCTGAAGCAGGCCATTTGGTCCATCAAGTCCACACTGACCTTCCAAAAAGCATCCCACCCAGACTCAGCCCCCGACCCTATCCCTGTAACCCTGCATTTCCATTGGCGAACCCACCTAGCCCACATATGGCCAATCCACCTAACCTGCATATTTTTGGACTGTGGGAGGAAACCCGCACAGGCATAAGAAGAATGTGCAAACTCCACACAGACAGTCACCCAAGGGTGGAATTGAACCGGTGTCCCTGGTGCTGTGAGGCAGCAGTGCTAACCGCTGAGCCACCGTGCCACCCAACAAATGAGATGTCAATGTATACAAATAGGCCTGCAGCAGCTCACCAGTAAAATCTCATACGACTGCTCAACATTTGATTGGAAAATCACGTGAGATCATTCTCTGCAGCAACACTTTGATAGATAAGGTGAATGGCAGATGTCTTTTCCCTAGAGTGAGGGATTTCAAGACTAGGGGACATATTTTTAAGGTTAGAGGAGAAAGATTAATAAAAGATAGTGGAGCAAGTTTTTTTACAGAGAGAATGGTTCAGGTGTGGAATGAAGCTCCAGAGAAAGTGGTGGATGCAGGTACAGTTACAACGTTTAAAAGACATTTGGATAAGTACACAAATAGGAAAGGTTTGGAAGGACGTGAACCAAGCACAAGCCGGTGGGACTAGCTTAGTTTGGGAACATGGTTGGCATGGGCTGGTTGGACCAAAGGGTCTGTTTCCGTGCTGTGTGACTCTGTGACTTATTGGGGTTGTGGTCCACGACAAGTTAATGAATTACACTGTGACACATTGCCTTGATCAATATCAAGTAGGCTGAATGCACATTCCTTTATGAAGCAAAACTCATTCCAGTCGATTATATCTTATCTAAAGGAGCTGAATTCCAATCATAGTTTCACTGCAATTTTCTTTTGCCACCTTTTCATTGTCAGTCTCCCTATCTCTTCTGATCTCAGAAAGTTATTTTTTACACTTCCCTTCTGCCATCTATTGCTCTCCTTCTGTTTAATCAAGCTCCAGGAAATATTCCAGCGATATTACTTCAATCCCAGGCCACATTCAAATAACCCTGTTTACATTTGGGACAGCTAAATGTCCAACTGGAAAATAATGCTCACAAATGGCCTGTTTTTGGGAATGCATGGTTGGGCTACAATTTGCACCTGTTTAGTTGGCAGTTAAACGTTTTCTCTAATGTTTTGTTTAAACAAGCTGCTCACCTCATTTATAGTATTTACACAATTTACAGTATGCCAGTTCTTTCGGTTTCTGTCCACTCATTAATGCCTAAAAAAAAGAAACATCTTCACCTCTCAAGGCAATGAGCCTGTGTCCTGTTTATATCACTGCAAGGGTTCAGTTTGTGCTGGAGGACCCCTCAACATTTAGATTTAGCTTTAGGTTTATTTAATATTGTCACTTGTACCTAGGTACAGTGAGAAGTGGATAATGTTGCCACATTCTGGTGCCATTTGGATTACAAAATAAATCACTGAATACATTGTATAAATGTTAAAATATTGAATGAATTAATATTAAATTGATATTACAAAAACTGAAACAGCTTCAAAAGTTCATCTTTCCTTTTCCTTGGCCTTCACCCTCTCTGCTCCTCCGTTCACTGCTGTCCAATATTGTCCCTGGGATCCTGGCAATGTGCCCCTTTCCTGCCATGATGTGAAGATGCCAGTGTTGGACTGGGGTGGACAAAGTCAGAAGTCACATGACACCAAGTTATAGTCAGGTGAAGGGGCAGTGCTCTGAAAGCTCGTGATTTCAAATAAACCTATTGGACTATACAATTCTAGATAATTATTCACTGATGATCTTTCATAGCTTACAGCATGATTGCTGTATTTTTGGTCCTAGTTTGCCAATTGCTTTTAAAAAAAGATAAACTTTTACTTGCCAGGTGCAAAGTGCTAGGTTTTATATCGGAGATAGTAGGAACTGCCGATGTTGGAGAATCTGAGATAACAAGGTGTAGAGCTGGATGAACACAGCAGGCCAAGCAGCATCAGAGGAACGGGAAAGCTGACGTTTCGGGCCTGGACCCTTCTTCAGAAAACCTTCTTCAGGTTTTATATCGGTCCTGATTAGACAGGGAACAATCATGTCTGAGGCTAAACAAGGACCGTCAGTAAAGTGTTGGAAGATGTCATCAACAGTGTTATCGAACAGCACCTGCTCAGCGATAACCTGCTGTCTGATGCCCTGTTTGGGTTCTCAGCTCTGACTTTGCTCCTTTTCTGCCGCCACCGGCATTGTCGCTTCGGTGGCCACCATCTCCGAGCTGGAGACAGTCACGCTGCACAGGTTCCACACCTCCTTTCTCCGACACTGGACAAGGCATCTGACGGGGTCCTGGCTCCGAGTCGTCCAAAGAGGTCCTGGCTCATCTTCCAACGCTGTCACCAAAGACAGAGTGGGAATTCTTCTTTTCTTTATTCATTCACGGGATGAGGGCGTCTCTAGCTAGGCAGCATTTATTGCCCAGAGGGCAGTTATGAGTCAACCACATTGCTGTGGGTCTGGAGTCACATGTAGGCCTGACCAGGTAAGGATGGCAGTTCCCTTCCCTAAAGGACATTAGTGAACCAGATGAGTTTTTCCTGACAATCAACATGAATTCATGGTCATCATTAGACTCTTAATTCCAGATATTTTATCAAATTCAAATTCCACCATCTGCCATGGCAGGATTCGAACCCGGTTCCCCAGAACATTATCTGGATCTCTGGATTAACAGTCCAGTGATAATACCACTAGGCCATTGCCTCCCCATAATAAAGATGGATGGGGCACTGGCCTCCCACAGGCGGACAAAGAAGCAAAAATGTTACCGAGCTGGAAAGACACGATGAAGCTGTGTGGAAGCGGCAGAATCTGCCACAAGAGCAATCAGCGGCCAAGCCCCACACTCAGAAGCCAAATGCTGCTGACCCCATCCCTGCCATCTAAGAACCCCCTTTGTTATTATGTGCACTACCTTGTTACTATCCTGTGCCAGGCCATGTAAACAATATAGGAGTAGGTCCTTCATGCCATTGGTACCTTCCACTATTTAGTTAGACCATGGTTAACCTCTAACTCAAGTCCACTTACACATCTTGGTTCCATACTCCTCAGTACATTTACAGATGAAATATCAATGAATGTCTGGTTCGAGGTTTTCAGTTGACCTGTATTGGGGGGATGGAGTTTCAGATTTTCCCTGTCCTCTGTGTGAAGGAGGTGCTTCCTCATATCACCACTGAGTGGCCTAGGTCTAATTTTAATGTGATACTGCCATGTTTTGACCTCGTCCAGCATATGAAATAGATTTTCTCTACCTACCCCATAAAATCCTTTACTCATCTCGGTTAGATCACCTTGTGAGCTTTTACATTTGGCACAATAGAATCCTACTCTAAATGGCCTAACATTGTCATTTTGGCCCCTTCATTGTCAATGTTCTCCTGGTGGATCTACGCTGCTGGTTTGCAGTGGTGGCAGAGCTACACATACGCAGTAATGTACAAGTAAAATATAAATACTGTAGTGTTTGATTAACGTGTTGTGGCATGTGAAATGAAGGCCAGTGCTTTAATAACACATGGCCTCAGAGGCCTTTATGAGATTCGTTGAATTGACCTAGATGCTCGCAATGCCATTCAGCTTTCTCTTTGGATTTCAGCTTCAGTGAAAATTTAATTGGATCAAAACAACATCCTTAGCACCCCTTGATTTCTTTTATGATTGGGTCAGATCACCAATAGCTAAGATTTGTTTTCTAAACAATATTTTGTTCCCACCTGACACATATATCAGCCCCTGAGGGCCACTCATTTAATAGAGTGAACACATTGAACATTGCTGATTCAACAATGAGCTGGTTCACACTCAATGTAAAAGTTGCAATAATTCTCTTTAGAGCAGAAAAGGGACAACTTAATGGAGATGTTCAAGTTCTGTAGGGTTTTAGAGGGTAGTTGGGAAGAAATTGGTTACATTAGCAAAAGAGTTTGTAAACAGAATTTAACTCAGATTCAATGTTGGCAAAAGAACTAAAGGTGATGAGTGTAATAACGGGTTAATTCCACGTGTATAATATCTAGTTAGGCACGGTGTGCATTATATGGAGTAAAGCAACATCACATGATCTTGCCCTGTCTTCAATAACCTCTTTGTAGCCCACAGTAAAACATGTTCCAATGTAGCTCTTGTTTGCCTTACCTCAGCAGACTCTGTATATATTCTGTATTAGCCTAACAAAATTAAGGATATTAGAATAAGCAGATTATTTTTCACCCCTCGTGCTGTTAAGAGCAGTGAGCACTTTCAAGTAGAAGCCGGTTCGAGAGTAACGTTCAGCGGGGGATTGAACAAACCCAGTGAGGAAATGCAATTACAGGACTATGGGGAATGAACAGGGGACTGAGGCTAAATTAGATAACCTTATAAAAGTGCCAGTACAGGGATGACGGGCCAAATGGCCTCTTTCTCTGCAGTATCATTCTATGATTTGACCCATGCAAGCTGGCATGGCTTTGTATTCAAGCCAAAATGTAGATGTGGCCCATCTGAGGCTGAGGGGAATGAGTACAGCTCGGGAGCGAAATTTTAGTGGGTGGAAGCATGGCACCAAGTTTGGAATATACAACCACCTGCCAGCCTCCACTAAAGGCAACACAGGATCCAGTGATATAAAGTTGTTACAATCCAATAATGAGCTTGAGTGTATGCATGTGCATCTGGTATCCTATTAACAATAGTAATCACAGTTACTGTCCATTCTATTTTACTTTTCTGCCTTTAAATCGACAGAGGTTTTTTTTCCCAGTAAAACAGAGGCAACCCCACTCTAATGTCTCTCTTCTTTGAAGAATGTTCCTTTTCTATCAAATGCCACCACATATACCTGGTCTGGCTCTAATAACTCCCTTGACATTCAGTAGCACACAGAGATCTATACAGCAGAACTAGGTGTGTTGTGGTATCTTGTGAAAATTTAATCTTCAGCAGGAAAATTGCCTACATTTAATGCACTTTCAGTCACACTTAATGATGGATGTCACTCTCTAGAAGACCAAAACTAATAGGCCCTGTGACAATATTGAGGAAAAGTACTTTTCTGTCACATAATCCTTTGATGTGAATTCTCAAAGGTTACAGTTCTCTGTAGCCAAGAGAAGAAGCTGCTTCACGATACATGAATTTTAGTTTCATTCCTAATTTGCATGTACAGTAAAGGTAACAATAAATCTCACCAAATAGATATACAATGCAATCTCAAGTATTCACTGTAATGATGGAGGCGGATAAAAGTAATTGCTGAATAATCGAGATTATACAGAATGTAGTCTTGAAGGAAAAGTGTAAGAAATAAATAGTACCTTAGATATAAGGTAATTATTTTAAATGAGTGACAATAAAATAATGGAAAATTTCAATCGCTTTTGAGAGCTTTTACATATGCCAGTTGCAACTCTCAGAAAAGATCTCTGTGTCTCACCCCCTACCCTTCGGAATATCATTGGAATTTACAGTGAAGTGCTTTACCAGGTTGATTGCAGCAGCTCTCAGGATGCATTACTCGCAAAGCATGAACTCTTTTCTTTCAATTTCCATCTGACATTCTGTATGCTGCAGCACACATTTAGGTTTCAGGGGATTCTGTAACTCACTCAGAAAACAGTCCTCTTGGTTTATGATGTTATCCATAGTTCTCAAGTATCCTAGAACTTTAGTGTACATTTTCAACCACACTCAATGAATGATCTCCCTCTCTCGAAAACCAAAAACTAATGGGCCCTATGACAATATTGAGGAAAAGTATTTTTCTGTCATATAATCCTTGGGTATGAATTCTTAAAGGTTACAGTCCTCTGTAGCCAAGAGTAGAAGCTGCTTCACGATACATGAATTTTAGGTTCATTTCCAATTTGCACATATCGTAAAGCTAACAATAAATCACACTGAAAAAGGCATGCAGTGGAACCTTAAGTATTCACTATAATGATGGAGGTGGTTAAAGGTAATTGCTGAATAATCGAGACTGTACAAAATGTATAGTGCAGCAATGTCCCAGAAGCAGAAATATAGGGACATTATCAGGAGTTATCTTCCTATATCCTCCATGTTATAACAGCGATTATACTTCAAAGGTATTGCTGTGGCTGCAAAGCACTTTGGGATCAGGACCAAATAAGATTTGATAGAGGTGTTCAAATCCATAAATGATTTTGATACAGTAAGTAAGAGGGAATTGTTCCCAATGCCATAAGGCTTAGTAATCAGAGGACATAGCTCATAGTAATTACGGAAAGAATCAGAAGCGACACAAGGAAACCTATTTTAAATAAAAAACGGTGAGTTGTTTTGATGTGGAATGCACTGCCTGAAAGGCTAGTGGAATCAAATTCAATAGCAACATGCAAAAGCCAATCAGATGAATAATTGAAAGGAAAAAAATATTACAGGACCATGGGGAAATGCAATTAATGGGATAGCTTCAGAAAAAGAACTAGTATAGGTATAATGGACTAAATGGTCTCCTTGTGTGCTGTATCATTTTATGATGCCAAGTCTTCTTTCATCCTCTGCCTCTCCAGCTACCTGATTGTTTGATCTGACACTCAAAGTTACCAGCTCAGATACTGCCAGAGCATTAAAGAGGAGCGTGGAGATGTTTTCACCACATAGGCGAGACACCGGGCATAACTACGGCCAGACCAGACGGAAATGTTGGTCTGCGTACCAGGTCACCACCAGGGAGTGAGGCTGCACACAAATAGTGCCAAAGGAGTTGTGCTATTAACCCAGGGACACTGTGATTGCATTCCCCTATCCCTATTGCACTCCCCTATCTCTATTGCACTCCCCTGTCCCTATTGCACTCCCCTATCCCTATTGCACTCCCCTGTCCCTACTGCACTCCCCTATCCCTATTGCAGGCTTTGTGTGGGCAGGCCCTATCTGAGAGGATGTAATAACTCTTCCTGCCAATCCAGAAACTCATGCCAACATCTCCAATAACATCGCTGGGTGCTTGCAGAAATGTTGCAATGGCAGGAGTTGAATGCCTGGCTCTTTAGGTGCTCTTGCTTTCTTGACACTCCTGCAGTTGAATGCTCTTGCTGACTAACAAGTGAATACATTGAATGGACCTGCATGGTCCAGGTTTAGGAACAGAGCATCAAAGCAACTGAAAGTGTGGCTGATGCCATAGCGGTACCACATCAGAGGTGAGTGGTACACATAGGGAGCATCTGCATGTGTGCTCTGGGCAACATGGGGGTGGTGGGTGCCCATACGGGCCACTTGGAAGGCCTTTGGCTTCTGTAGCACTGTTTGCAGTATTTTAAGGATCTGGGTTTCACATCCATTATTTTCACACTTTGTGAAACAGTAATCTGAAACAGCAAGGCCTAGCAGCTAAAAGTGACCAGAAATGGAGAGACAACTAAGTTGTGATCTACTGCTCAAATCAGATGATTGTGATTCAGCATTACTTTTATCCCAGTTTGTTGATCAACTTACAATGCAGATGCTTCACTTTGAGTGACAGCAGTTCAATCATTGATGACTAATCCTTACAGAAGCAGACAGCAGAGAGCCAGTGTCTGAATCACTCAGTAATTAAGTTAAAGATGATTAATTTGTTAACTTAGGCTTATCATTTCAAACTGCCCTATGTTAAAGTCCTGATGATATTCATTGCCATTTATTTTCAGAATCTGATAATGCAACATCTTAGTGACAAGACAAAACTTGAATAACTATGATGTCCATATGCAAATGCAGGTGACCTCCTGCGACAGATGATGGACAATCCATGCCCCTCTGCAACTACCTACCTCCCTCCCAAAGGCAGTGATGCTGCCTGCAAATATTTCATGAAGAAATCTATCATGGAGTGTTCTTATTCCGACCTGAGTAAAGTTGAAACCTAGTAGGGCCAAACTCCATCACACACAAATACAAGCTACCTGCTAACCACTAGGAGGTAACAATGATGAAAGTGAATCAGAACTTGTTGGAAACACATGACAGGTTCATTTCAGATTGCAAACGTTCTCCCTCTTATTCAACTCTGCAACCAGATAGAGCAAAACCTCAATGGCAAATCTGAAATCTTTCCAAGACCGCAAGAAACTACAGGGAGTTGTGAACACAGTCCAGTACCTCACGCAAACCAGCTTCCCATCGATTGACTGCATCTACACTTCCTGCTGCATCAGGGAAGCAAACAACATAATCAAAGACCCCTCCCACCCTGGTTATACTCTCATCCACCCTCTTCGGTCAAGCCAAAGATGTAAAAGTTTGAATACACATACAAACAAATTCAAAAAGAGCTTCTTCTCCACTGTTATCAGACTTTTGAATGGACCTCTTAAATTTTAATGTTGATCTCTTTCTGCACCTTCTCAACAGCTGTAACACTGTATTCTGTGCTTTGTTCTGTTACATTGATGCACTTGTCTAGTACAATCAGCCCATAAAGCATGTAAGGCAACACCTACCCCTCAATACACGTGAAAATAATAAATCTAATCAAGTCAAAGAGTTTTGAGAAAGCTGTATTGACGTTGAACATGTTTGGGCCTGGGTTCAGAATGACAGAGGAATTCAGCATGATGGTGAATAGGCAGCAGAGTGGAGCTGAGGTCAAGGTCATATCAGCCATGATCACATTGAATGGCGGAGTCAGTGTGAGCATTTTTAGGGTCTACTCCTGCTCCTAATGCTCATGTTCTTACTATCACTCAACAGATAGCATACTTCTAAGAATTGAAAATCCTAAAATAAAATGAAAGACATCAATTCACACAGGGCAAGTTCAATTCTGTTGATGAAGGAAGTCGAGAGGTTTTACTGGAACTAGAAAGGACCTGGAAACTTTTGAACTTCCCTCATTAAAATGAATTACTAATAATTGACCTCAGGACTGCGTTGGACCGTCTGCCCATAGCACGTATTGGAGTAGTGGTCTGAAAAAAACCTTTGCAGCTAAAGTATGCTTAGATTCACAACTGCACTAACTTTCATAGCTATACATGAGCAATGCCATCGGAAGTCAGCTAGTGGAATAAAAAGGGTCTTGCAAAGATCACTCTTCAGGTGTAATTCTAGTTCCCAAGTATGGGTGGTCTATTTAAATAAAGTACCAACATCAAAAGCTTCATTTTTAAATTGGGATTTGGATCTCTCTTAGAGTGTTACACAGAGGTTGAAATGATCTGAATTGATAAAGGTTATAGGGCTGATTTTAACTCTGAGTAGAATGGGAAGTGGGACCGGAGAAGGTAGAGGTGGAGGCACAGTGCTCCAGGGCACCCTCCAGCACCCAGAAAGCTGCAGAAGCAAGCTGAGTACAGGAGTGTGGGGGTTGAGATGGTTTCAGTGCTGACAGAGAAGTCAGGACTTATCACCAGACCTCTGCCTTTCCTTGTGGAATCTATCAGCTTACTTCTGCTACTCCTTGAACCCACTACAGAGGGCCTTGCTGGTCTTCCAACAAATTTATTGAGCTAGACCATAAAGTGTACAAACAGAAGTAGGCTATTCAGCCCATCAATTCAATGAGATCATGGCTGATCTGATATCCCTCAACTTCATTCCTCTGTCTTTACCCCATAACCCTTGATTCCCTTATGGATGAAATGCTTGTCTATCTCAGTATTGAATATATTTAACAGTCCAGCTTTGACAGCCCACTGTGGTAAAGACTATCACAGACTCACTACCCTGTAAGAGAAGAAATTACTCCTCATTTCTGTTTTAAATGTGCAACCCCTTATTCTGAGATTGTGCCTTTTGGTCCTAGACTCTTCCACAAGGGGAAACAACCATTGGACATCTACCTTTCAAGTTCCCTAAGAATCTTGTATGTTTCAATAAGGTCACCTTGTCATTCCTTTAAATTCCAACAAGTACAGGCCCAACCTACTCATCCTGTCCTTACAAGGCAGTGCCTCCACATCTGGGAGCAGCCTAGTGAACTTTCTCTGGATTGCCCCCAATGTCAGTATATCGCTCTGCAACAAGTTCCCACTCAGGAGTGGGTGTAAGTAACATCTGGACATTGATCCTCTGAGTTACATGTATTAATGAGACACTCATTGGAGTCTAGTGGGATTCTCATGTCTCCATAGAAACCAATGATGTTAAAATGGAGAATGAATGGGAGAGGAATGAGAAGTGCAGCCACTTGATTTTACCTGCTCTCTTGCTTCCCATGGCTTAGGGACAGCTGCGTTGTCCCTTGTGTAGAGTTTGACAGGTCTTGGAGTTTTAACCTGTGTCTCTCTGCTATGCACTAAAACTCAAGACATCATTCTTAGTCACAATCAGAGAAAGCTGTAAGTAAAGTCATTTTTCAAATTTATTGTAGCCCAGTGGTGTTTCTTTAGCCATTATGCTATGAGATAATGAGAATAAATATTGATCATATTCAACAATAACTTGAATTTAGATCGTGCTAAAAGTGGCCTGACATGCTTTGCAGAAAAGGTATGGGCAAAACTGATAGCTGGTTGGGAAAGGCAAGCTGGAGAGAGCATATCTGTAGAAAGGCTGAAGGAGTGGGTAGCAAGGAGCTGTTTAAAGGAGGGAAGGAAAGTAGAAGGGTGATGGAGCAGAGAGAAGAACAGTCCCTTGTTCATGTGACATTCCCTTGTCTATTGGTTCAACAGAGGCATTAAAACACTTACTTGAAATAGCTTAACCTTGCTGGTAAAATGAGCATTACAGTCAAGTGTTTAAACATTATATTCACCAAATAGAATTCAAGGCTTTGGAACCATCACTTTTGTCTAGAAAATACTGTTTCATGTTGAGGAAAATCAGAAAAAATAATCTGGCATAATTAAATTAGTAGCAATACATTGTGCCTGAAGTCTAATCATATGTTTGCAAAAATCAATTAACATTGCATCAAAAGCATGTGATCTAAATCAAAGAGAGACAAACAGTCACGGCTGTCTCCTCCTGACTTAGTCTTAAAGTGATGAGGTTCATTTCCATAATCTAATTACGCTACATGTGTGTCAGAGACACTGCTTCTTTGAGTATCAACAATGGATTGATTAAATAGGCCCTGTCCTGGCTTCTCCTTCTCTCCCTCTAGACTTCCCTTGACCATCTGGAGATTGACAGGAAGGGTCATGTCCTTTGCTGTCTCTGACCCCCAGCTTTCTGATATATTAGCTGCGATGGTTTGACAGTTTGTCTCAGTTGCAGCCACTCTCGCTCCCATCCCCTCTGTGAGATGTGGACCTCTTCTCAATTGCTCTGGTTAGTCCAGGTCAGTTAATAAAAAAGGAAACAGCTTGGCATAGTTCACAGATGGAAAAAAACAATAGTTTTAATCTAGAAGACTAACAGAAATAATACACATTTCTTGCTCTTAATTTGCTTTTAATACATACGATGTTTTTAAACAGTATGCTGTTTCACAAGAAAATAGGCTCTAACAGAATAAAAAGATAGTTAATTCTTTGAGTGAATGAAGTTTCGTTTAAAAGTCTGGGCATTTTCCAACTTTCTATTTACTTCTAATCCAGTAATCATACCATGTTTAATGCAATCAGAGGGAAATATTTTTCTTACTAACTTTCTCCTCCCATAGAAAGTATCACTGAGTTATTCGGGTCCAGTTCTACAGCTGCCTTTGCCCATTTGGTCACTTTCCTGATACAGTCAGTATTTGCTGCTGACTGTATCGGTGCCATTTCCTACTTCCACTGCCCAATGGAAAATTCAAGTAGCTTGGACCTTCCACTGTTCTCTGTTCTTCACACGCTCAATCTCGGACTCCTTCCTTCCTTTACTCATCTATTCTGTCTCCATTTCCGTGGATTGGCTAATAGCGAATACTTCCTCAGTGGAGACAACTTGTTTAAGTCAGCAGTGTTCAGTTTAACACACACACACACTCTCTCACACACACACACTCACACTCTCTCTCTTTCTCATATACACACTCTCACACGCACACACACTCTCTCACATTCACACACACACACAGACTCTCTCACACACACACACACACACGTACACATTCTCTCTCACACTCACACACATTCTCTCTCACAGTCTCACTTGCACACACACTCTCTCTCTGTCACAGTCACACACACACATAATACACACACACTTTCTCACACACACACACTCTCTCTCACACTCACACACACTCTCTCACACTCACACACACACTCTCTCATACTCACACACACACTCTCTCTCACACACACACGCTTTCTCACACACACACATGCACACACACACGTACACACTCACACACACACACGTACACACTCACACACTCACACACACACACACTCTCTCTCTCTCTCACCCACACACGCTCTCTCACACACACACTCTCTCACACACACTCTCTCTCTCACACACACTCTCTCTCACACACACACACTCTCACACATACACACGCACACACACGTACACACTCACACACACACACACACACACACACACACACACACACGT
>NC_063357.1:14421829-14426961 GCF_021869965.1 Rhincodon typus | reverse complement strand
CTCTCTCTCTCTCTCCGTCCCCATGTCCAGCTCCACTTTGCCGAGACTGTCGACTGATCCTGATCACTTATTGGGCGTTAGCTCAATGACTTACTCAGAGACATTGCCAGAACTTCATCAGGATCTTTTAACAGATATAGTTTGCCAGCATGTCTTTGAGATTTATATCAATCTAATTCCCTTGCCTCTTGAAGCTACCAAATCTTCATTCTCATCTTTGTTGCCACATCCATCCATAGCTCTCTAATCCACCCAAATCTCTAATTCTGTGATATGTTTTACAGCTCTCTACGATATCTGCACTCTTCAAAGTCTCTCCTTTTGTAACCCAGTTATTGGACCCTGATGCGCCCATGCCACACCCACCCCAAACCCAGGCCTTACCTGGTGCCCTCCAGTATTGACAAAACATGAGGTAGCCACCAACACAAAGTACAAAGACCATTGTTTCCAAGGCAGTGTAACAGCTCTAAAGGAAGATTTGCACCAGACCAGAAACATTCACTTTGTTTCTCTCTCCACTGATGCTGCCAGACCTGCTGATTTTCTCCAGCAAACTCTGAGTTTGTAAGGACAACTGAACAGTGGAACAAGTTGCCAAACGAAACAGTCGTGGCTCCATTGCTTGAAACCTGAAAGGCACATCTTCAGATGACTTCAATTTGTAATTTTTTCATCATCAGGGTTTATCCGTATAGATCTTGCTCAGGAACCAAATGAAATTTGGGGGAATATGGTTATTAGTTTGTGTTGACAAAATAACCATAACAGAAGCATAAAGTAGCAACTATAGGTTCGGTGTGGACTTGTTGGGCCGAAGGGCCTGTTTCCACACTGTAGGGATTCTAATTCTAATTCAATAAACAAAAATCGTTCCTGATTTTCCCGTTCACATCTCACAAATGTTGAGGATCACTGTAGGAGCACAATTTGGGATTAGCTGGATTGGAACTGAGGGAGTGGAACATGTAAGCCTTCTTTTAGGCGTAGTAGGCAGGTTTTTACTCATTATACCCCTGGTGGGGGCTAAAGGGGAGGTTAATTTCTCAGTTTCTTGTTCAGTAAATGGAAAGGTGGTAATCGTGTAAGAAACACAATGCAGGAAACTGAATAGAACTATGTGTGGCTTGATTCTAGTCATATGCTGATAAATGATTGCTCCAGAATAGAACTTCAAACACAGTGATCACGTCATTAGTTGCATCAAAGTGAATACCCTAAATTCCTATTAAAAACCCCCAAGGACTTTCCAATGAAAAAAAGCACTCACTTGCAAAAGGAATTCACCTATTTACCTCTTTCAGTATTAAAGGGGCTATATGCAATCATCCAAAGCTCCAGTAATGCAGGCCAACGAGAGTGCACCTTGTCACAATATGACATCTTCAAACAGGAACTCAAACAGGAAAGGGTTTGGTCAGAGGAAGGTGAGGATACTAACAAAAGACACAGATTTTTAAAGAAGCTTTTATAGGTACAGAGACAGAAATGGTGAAGCAGACTGGGCAGGGGAGCGAGTTGTAAAACCCAGCAATTTGACATGAGTTAACGGTTTGAGTGAAATACTTAGGGTCATAGAGTCATACAGCACAGAACCAGACCCTTCAGTCCAACTAGTCAATACCGACCAAGTTTCCCAAACTAAACTCATCCCACTTGCCTGCGTTCGGCCCATATCCCTCTAAACCTTTCCAATTCATGTCCTTGTCCAAATGTCTTTTAAATGTTGTAACTGTACTTGCATCTACCACTTCCTCTGGCAGTTCAATCCACATAAGAACCACACTATGTGGAAAATTTGCTCTTCAGGTCCCTTTTAAGACTTTCTCCTCTCACCTTAAAATCATGCCTTCTAGTTCTGAACTCCCAGCCCTAGGGAAAAGATCTTTGTTATTGACCTTATCTATGCCCCTCATGATTTTATAAAGTCACTTGAACAAGCACAATCGAGAGGGAGAATAAAATTTCAGTGATCTGTTATTAACTGTTTACTTCCACATTTCTGCCACTTTTTCCCATCTTTTCTTTCATCTTGCATCTTCACCAAAGTGTAGTTCCACTGACACCAGTCACCTTTGCATGGCTTTTCAAGTTCATGGGCACAATTTCTTTTCTCCTTATTCATTCAAACGATGAGGGCGTCGCTAACCGGGCAGCATTTATTGTCCAGAGGGCAGTTGAGAATCAACCACATTGCTGTGCATCTGGAGTCACATGTAGGCCAGACCAGGTAAGGATGACAGATTTCCTTCCGTAAAGGACATTAGTGAACCAGATGGGATTTTCTGACAATCAACAACGGGTCCATGGTCAACATTAGATTCTTAATTCCAGATATTTTACTGAACTCAAATTCCGCCATCTGCTGTGGCGGGATTCGAACCCAGGTCCCCAGAACTTTATAGAAATCATTGAAACCCTACACTGTGGAAAGCAGGCCCTTCGGCCCAACAAGTCCACACTGAACCTCAGAGCATCCCACCCAGACCCATACCCCTATAAACCCACCTAATCTACACATCCCTGAACACTATGGGCAATTTAGCATGGCCAATCCACCTAACCTACACATCTTTGGACTATGGGAGGAAACCGGAGCACCCGGAGGAAACCCACGCAGACACAGGGAGAACATGCAAACTCAACACAGACAGTCACCCGAGAGTGGAATCAAACCCAGGTCCCTGGCACTGTGAGGCAGCAGCACTAACCACTGTGCCACCGTGCCGCTGGGTCTCTAGATTAACTGTCCAGCGATAATACCACTAGGCCATTGCCATCCCCTGTGTTAGTCAGAAAAGGGAAATATATGTTCACAAACCTGAACGTGCAAGCCGTGTTCCTGCTTCCTCCAGGCTCTAGCGACGATGGCATGAACCTATTACGTGCTAACTCACATTTGTAGGGGAACAAAGTAGTGAGTGGCATTTACCTGCACTCACTGTGTGTCACTGTGTCCAGTCTCACTTCAGCTTACTGCAGGCAGCCACCTCCTCCCAGGCTGCTTGGCTGCCTTGGTATGGCCACCCACAGCCGTCCTGAGGAAACAGCACATCCACCCTCCATGGACAATCTGCAGGAGCCATTGCTAAAGTGTAAGACATCCATTTCTTGTTGTGTCTGACATTACTGGGGTGGGTGTGATCGATGAGTAGAGATCCACTGAAGCTTTCACAGAGTGAACTGCTGTCTGAGGTGCCCTATAAATATAATGCCAGGTGGTTGAAGGCCAGAAGATCTTGGTGGACCTCACAACTTGCAGTCTGCCTGCGATTAAAGTTTGGTGTTTTATCTGAGCTTGAATATGCAAGTTTATAACGGTGTGAGAAAATGCACTCCATCCCTGAGCAGAAGTCCATCCTGATTTCGAGCCTGCTCCTACACATAGCTGTAGAGATGAAAATTCTGCCCAATGTTCCAGGTTAATGACGTTTCATCAGAACTGAATGAAAAACCTTTGCTGTGAAACTTAACTTGCTGGTGAATCGTATGATTTTTGTTTTTTTGGCCGAGTGCAAGTTGAGTCAAATTTTTCAGAGGGTTTTTGGCCATGAGCCCAATGGGTTGTCTGACTGAATCCTACAAAACCTGCCTCATTAATGATCTACCCCACCCCGATGGTGCTCCTTTCACCTGATTCTAGCACCTTCTTACCAGGGGGCCGTTCTCAAAATGAATTGCCACTGCTGGGGTATCCCAGAATGGACCAGCATCGCTGGTGTCACGCCATTTTCAAAAGGCCATTGAGTGACTTACACCTTTTCAAATTAAAAGAGACCTGCATCAGGAATGTAATCATTGCCTGTTGGAAATCATGTGTAAGAGTTGAGTGGTTGCAGAACAGTTTGTCCTGATTAGCTTCAATGGTCCTTATCTGAGCTCACCGTATTGTCTTATACAGAATTAACCAGATAAGGAGAGACCCCAGTTTCCTCCATCTTTCTCACAACCCCAGAACATTTGAGAAACATTGATGTACTTTTGAGGAGTATTCATTGCTTAGGAAATGAAGGTGCAAGTTCATACAATCATACATTGGTTAGGCCACGTTTGAAGTACTGTGTACAATTCTGATTACCTTGCTATAGAAAGGATGTCATTAAACTGGAAAGGGTGTAAAAGATTTACAAGGATGTAACCAAGAGTTATAAGGAGAGGCTGGATAGGCTGGGATGTCTTTCCCCTGGAATGTAAGACACTGAGGGGTGACCTTATAGACATTTATAAAATCATGAGGTACATAGATAAGGTGAATAGCCAAGGTCTTTTCCCCAGGGTAGGGGAGTCCAAAATTAGAGGACATAGGTTGAGGGTGAGAGGGGTAAGATTTAAAGGGGGCAACTTTTTCAGACGGAGGGTGGTGTGTATATGGAACAAGCTGCCGTAGGAAGTGGTAGAGGCAGGTACAATTACAACATTTAAAAGGCATCTGGATGGATACATGGATTAGAAAAGTTTGGAGAGATATGCGCCAAACACAGGAAAATAGGACTAGTTCAGCTTAGGAAACCTAGTTGTCTGGAAGAGTTGGAATGAAGGGCCTGTTTCTGTGGTATATGACTCTATGGCTCTATGGCTCTATGAGTGCCCAGGCAAACATTATCAGGTTTGGAGCTGCCCTCTCCATCCTGGCATTTGACCCAGACATGATGCTCAAGGGAGGTTTGTCACCTTGCTTTGCAGGCAGGATGCTAGAGATCTTGCAGGAGAGATTGGTATATAGGTGAACTTCCTCTTCCCCCAGACCAACTGAAGAAGCCACAGCCCCAGTCTTGGCCATTTGCAGTAATGCCCAGCAGTGTAGGAAGAAGGTCAATGTCCTTCACCACTCCTCCAGGGTAAGTGCCACCATCTGCTCTCTGATTGCTCACACTTGCTGTATCTCTGCTACTGCACCCACTCCTGTCCGAGGCTCATGACCACCCACTCCTGCTACTGCCTGCAACATCTTCCCAAACTCGCTCTCGTCCACCCCTGCCCCCCTCCAGACCGCTAATCCTGCACATCCTCCACGCTGCCAACCTGAATCAAAGGTACCAGCTGCGCCACACACTGCCTCTCCCTCATTTCAAGAAGGAAACAGTCCACAGTTGGGAGAAAGAGGCAAGGTGAATGATGATAACACAGCGAGG
>NC_063357.1:14397984-14421429 GCF_021869965.1 Rhincodon typus | reverse complement strand
CCTGCTGTGTTCCTCCAGCTCCTCGCTGTGTTATCTCTGACTCCAGCATCGGCAGTTCTTACTATCTCAAGGTGAATGGTGAGCTGCTTAATGTTCAGTTCCTCACCCCACTGATGGAGGCAGCATCCTCACTCTGAGTGCACTGAGCTGCTGACTGACGGTGCCCAAGCCCCGGGACTGGTATTGATGGCTGCCCTTGACTAACTGTGCCAGAACCCCCTGAGAGAAGTCTATCTCCCTCCTCTTGATTGACACCTCCTGACAACCACAACAAGCTTCTCTGCGGCTGTAACGGTATATTCTGCACTCGGTTCTGCTGCACTGATGCACTTTGGATGGTACAATCTGCCTGTAGAGCATGTAAAACAACATTTTTTAACTGTATTTCGGTACATGTGACTACAATAAATCAAATCAAATAAAACGTTGTGTGTGTGTTAAATGGTACAGTAATACTGCAGCGCTGTGAGACCGGTCTCTCTTGCTGAGGGGGAAAAGTGCAAAAGGTCAGTCAATGCAATACTAGGCAGTGATGCTGCGATCATCCAGAATGAACGCTACGACATCAAGTGAAGAGTGTGGAGATGCAGCCTGGTTCAGTCCATAATCTGGCTGGCTGTCCCTGATTGCAAAGTGTCCTTACTATAACCTGACCATGAGAGTCACCAATGCAGCCCGAGGTGCAGCATCGAAGTGTCAGAGCATTCTGTAAGTGGATTGGAGATGTGTCATGAGGGTCCTTAGACGCTGGCACCCCTGCATTTTACCAGTGCCCCCGCAGCATGCCCTGAGATGATGGTGGCCAGGGTCCAACATGGAGGTCCTTTGGAGCAAGCTGGAGCTGAAGTCAGCTGGTACCCAATCTGACTTCCACATCAAGAATTCTCAGCATCTACTTTGCTCAGTGGGTTTGCTGAGGTAGGAAGCTGAACATTAATGAGGTGAGTTATGGCATTAATAAAGATTTTAACAATCAATAATCTCCCTTGATTGACAACTCACCGTGGTCTAGCGAGAAAATCACCTCACAACTCAGTGGATGCATAAATTATGTAGCGAGCTTCCCCAGATTTCGAGATAGGCCTCACTAGACATTTTTGCACAATTTAGCCACAAATCATACCATAGCCCACACTGCTCAGGCAGCACGGAGGCCAGGTAGGGCTAGTGTTGTGGGAGGTTGAGGGTGTGACAGTGAGTGACAGAAGTGAGAACCATATGATAGGAGACCTAGTGGGAGCTGATGGTGTGGCAGTGATACAGTGAGTGTGAGGTGGCAGAAACAGAGTGTGAGTGTGATGAATCTGAGAGAAGATTGCAGCACTTATCCTGGGAGAGCAGGGAAGATTATTAATCTCCTCATGGCACAGCCGGCCATGTCTCTGCACTGTGGTGATAGAACTCACTTGGGTGGTGATCTTGGTCTAGGAAACCAGGGCTTGGTGTCATGGCCTCACCTGCTGGTCTTTCAGAGAGACAAAGTCCATCCTCTGCACCAGCCCCTTCGCCAGGATCTCCAGGTCTCTGTTGTTGAATCATGGGGCCATCTGATCCTTCTCCAACACCTTCACGAATGCCCATCACTGAGTAGGGCAGCTTCAGAATGCCAACACTGACCTGGGCGCAGTCTAGTCTTTTAAGGATGGTATGGTTGCTTGGGACGTTGGTCATTTAGCTGATATAAGGTGAGTGATGAGTGGTTCTGGGAATGGCACACAATAAGATGTGGATACGATTGAACGAGAGGCCTGGGGTGGGGTAGGTAGCTATGAGGCAAGTTTGATAAGATACAGTGAGAAGTCTCATTGGACCTTGTGGCAAAAATCCCACCGTAATACCGAAGGCAGCTCGCACTTAGCCGGAGAAAACACAAGATTAAGCACATAGATTTAAGCAGGAGAGAGAAGTGGAGAGCTTTAGAGGGGGATTTCCAGAGCTCAGGACATAGCTAACTCAAGGCATGACTGCTGGCTTCAGCTATCCTTTCTGCAGAGTCAAGCATAGCAATTTAGATTTCTTTTCTACATGGCAAGGCTAAATTTAATTTGTTTTCCCAAATTAATTCAACTACTGGGCAGCCACAATACCCTCCTCACTTAAAGATCAAGACAGGAAGTAGCTAATTATACCTGTTCAATGGGAGTTATCAAGGTCGAGATAAGCTCAATCAAATTTTAAACATCAGAGATCAGATTCAATCAGATGAGTCTGCTGTTTTCCATTACAATTTCATCAGGATAAAATACAAATAGCGGTCTGCTGTTATTTCATTTGTCTGCTGCTGACCTTATGTAACTTAAATGCTGGTAGCTGTAGGGCACCAACAGATTCAATTCAGCAAAGCTTGTTGGAAGAGCGAACATTTAAACTTCTAAGCCATGCTTCACAATCCAAAGCGATTTACTATAGTTGGGCCCTGAACCAGATAGCTTTACACACAATGTTATCGGGAGCCATTCCCATTAGTTGGCTTTGCAAAGCACAATCTCAATTCAAATCCATCAGTGAGTATCCATAGGTAATTAATCCACTGCTTTGTAAAATGGACAGTTTACACTCCTGTTCCATCTGAATTAATGAGCAATGGCCAGACCCTCATATGAAATTGGCTTTATAAGCACTTTCACATGAACATTCTTCTTAGTCTTTAATCAGGTGCCAATAATGCTTTATTTTTTCTCTGTCCAAGTGGCAGCGGTGTGCAAACTGGCCTTACTCCAGAAGATCTGTGTTCGTCCTTCATTTTAAAAGGTGGTTTGTGGCTGTATTCAACGACTACTCTCTGCTTTCAGCAGGGGTAATGATGGCGTGGGGTAAGTCATAAATTCCTCTTTCTTTTTTACCATTCAAGAATCTCTGCAACCTATGTGTGAAATTTCAGAGTTCCAGGAAATTCTCGGCCCAGTGGCTGAAACTAATGGCCTTCTGACTCTTGCCAATTGTGCAGCCTGATTTATAATGCAGGAGGAACCCTCGCCATAGCTCTCCAGCCTGCTGACAATCCGTGCACGTGGCACAATCTGCTGCCTCTCCATCTGGCTGTTATCACCAAGTGAAGCACGATTCCTGACACCCAGTGTCACAGAGTGGGGTCACTCAGGAAGTCAATCACTAAAATAAATAGCCTTCAACAATAAACAAGTGTGCACGCTGAGGCTACTGTGGATGCAAGGTGGTGCTCAGTAACAGTCATACACACTGGCCTCGGCCAACAGAAAACTTACTTTATTTGAGGGAGTTAAATACAACAGCTGTTGGAAGCATTGGAATGGCCTACTGCAAGAATGGATAACTCAGAGAATCAGTTAGCACCACCCAACATAGTAACTCAATGCATGGGCCCACAATGAAGCTAGGCTGTTTGGAAGATGGACTGGAGAGCTGTTTACATAAGAACCCACCATCAGAAGAAGAGAAAAAAAACTCTTCTCACAATCTCACTATCCTATACCACTTCCACATTAGTTAAATGTACTGGAAGATTATAATTAGTCCAATGCTTAGCTGTTATCAGCTACAATGTACGCTTCCTCTGTTGTGTAATGTTGACACAAGCAGAAAGGTTCATAAATTGGCAACCACCATGCAAAATACACGGTTGTAGATCAACCTTATGGTGTCTATAAAAACAAAACAGCTGGACCTTAGCAAAGGCAGATGTATGTTACTGTGGATAGATGGTACATAAAACACACTGGAACAGGAAACCTATAACACAGATACTTGATGAAAGAAAGTCCATTGAGAAAGACGGAAAAGGATGTGGGAGTGATTACAACCCACTCATTGAAAGTGTACTATTGATATGAATCCACTATCAGGAAGTTTAATCAGGTTCTGGGGTGTTACCTGTGGACATTGATTACAAGATAAAGCAGGTTATTTTAACCCTGTACATTTCATTCATAACATTCTGTTTGCAATATAGTCAATGCTTCCAGGCACAATTTTGTATACAGGACCTCAAAGTAGCAGGGAGGGGTAAGTGAACAGTAACCTGGATAATTTGAAGACAACGCACTGTTTTTATTGGAGTAAAAAGAATGGTAATGTCTTTAAAATATTGAGAAATATGTCTACTATGAATGTACACAGACATTATATACCTTAGAGTATTGTTACATGATCAGACGATTAACATACAAAGCAGGCTTCAGGGTACTTGGAAACCTTTCTGATTCCTGATAAAGCAGCAGGTTACTTTTTATCAACTGTAGAATGTAGATGTCCCTGGCAAGGCCAGCATTTATTGTCCATTATGTCCTTTAACGACAACATAAAAACCATCATTTTCCAGTTCCACTCAGTTCCAAATAAGCATCGTATTAGACTTAAAACATTAAGTCTGTTTTATCTCTCCATAGATGCTACCAGACCTGCTGAGTTTCTCCAGCAATTTCTGTTTTTTTATTTCAGATCTCAAGAATCTGCTATGTTTCATTTTTATTGTTTTACTTTTATTTATTGTCCACCACACCTTCTTGAATAAAGCTGCATGGCTTGCTGGGCCATCTTAGAAAGTAGTTAAGAGTCAACTACATTGCTGTGGGTCTGGAGTCACATATGGATCAGACTGGGCAAGGAATCCAGCTTTCCTTACTGAAAGAAGGTTGGTATACCAGATGAGCTTTTATGGCAATCCGTTAGTTTCACGATCACTAACTTTTAATTCCAACATCTTCCAAATTAAAAGAATTAAATCCCCAGCACCAGAGTTGGATGTGAGCCCATTTCTGTGGACTGTGAATCCAGGCCTCTGGGTTGTGAGACTAACAGTATAACTACTATTGCCTTTACGAAATTGTAGAGTACGTTTTCATCAAAAACATAAATGCTATTAACAGGTTCCTTTAAGAGAGCTGAGCAATTATCCATTTCGATTAAAATTGACGAGAGAGATTAAAAGGATTGAGGATGTCAATGAAGTTCTCAATAACGGTTCTTATGCTTTGTTAGGACCATGCATGAGTGGAATGTTGAATAGTTGATATCATCAATGAATAGTGTCTACTTTATGACTGCATAATACCTTTACTTGACAGAGAAGTATGATGGTACAATCTACAATTTTCACTCCTAACTCACCATGTCCATCTGGAAGCTCCACAGTTGTAGAGTATCCAGAAGGGAGGGAGGTGGATTTGGGTTTGGGTGGAGGAGATTTTGTGTGAAAAAGCTTGTGCCCTGCTCACAGGTTGAACATGGGTGAGGAAGTTGGGTTTGGCTACTTTAGCACATCTATCGATGTAAAGAAACAACAGCTGACTCTCAGGACAGTATCCAACTATTTCTTCAACAATGTCTTGGTTTTGACCTGGTAATCCACCTCTAGCATCCACCTCTTTCCCAACCCCACACAATATGGATGTATATTTCATTTGTTAATCAGTCATTGTGTGAAGAAGAATTTTGTGATATAAGTTCTAAATCTGAACAGCTCAGAGATCGTGGTAATGACATGATACATGAATATAAAAGAAAACAATCAGTCACGTAAAGAAACGTCCAATACACATTAAAAGTGCTCAGTCAACCACTAGGAAGCTGACTAGTCACAGTTCACTAATGTGGGCCGAAGGCTTGACATCAGAGAGAAATGCTAGCATGTCAAAGGTAATATAAATCCCTTGGAGTTTACTGTACAACTAGTCCAACAGTTCAGCCACCATTAGGGGATTTCATGTTATCTGCCTATGTTTGTTCTGCCTTTTGGACTTCCTGCTACAATCTGCAGGAGAAACATTTCAAACATTCATAGCACCATGGCGTGAATCTCTTGCTTTACAATCCAGATAATTTCCAAAGTAGAAAGAGATGGAAGTTTAACCCTTGAACCCAGTTGGAATATGTAGCTTAATTCCCCTTCCAAACCTGAGTGTTATTTTCCTGCTATCTGCAATTCTGTGTAAAAGTGCGGGGTTTGCAGCAGGGGCAAACATTGCTTCAGAACACCTGAGGAACAAGCCAAATTGAAGATGTCTTTGTTATTGCCTCAAAAGCTACTCAGGGGCTGCTCAGTGAGGGGCGCAGTGACTTCTGCAAAGTCTGAGTTTTCAAATATATTGATGTGACATGCTGTTCAGTCAAGATGAACAAAGGAGAGCAGAGATGTGATTCTACCTAAGCAGTTAGAACTGAAATGCATTAACCGTATATGGGGAAATTTGTTCAATTTGTTTACAATCTCAGCTTTTGGAATTTAAAACTACTGACTGTGTCGCTAGTTTTGCAACTTGAATTGGTATGACAATGACAATGACAATTTTCCAAAGGGACAATAAAGGAACATTACTGCAAATCTTTTATTGCAAATTCTCACTGTCACTACCCCTACCCAATACCATCCTGCTATTGTTCAGTTCCCATTGGTGCAGCATTGGAATCAGTGTTAATCATCTATATCTAAGGTCCACCATTTTCTTTAAAAAAATGCAGCACTTTGTTTATTTGTTAGATTATAGCTCAGTGGAAATAACCAACTGTATAAGAAGGGGGCTGATATACTGTATCTCAGTATCGGGCGCTGATAGGCCAATGATTTTCAATTGTACTCCTCATAGCTAGCTCTCTGTGCTCTTCCAATTGTGGCCTCTCAGACATCTTTTATCTACTTCACTCCACCTTCACAGTCATGACTTCCGGTGCTAAGGCCTCAGGCTCTGGAATTCGCTCCCTAAACCTTTCTGCCTTCCTTTTAGCATTCTTTAAAATCTACCTCTTTCACTAAGCTTTCAATCACCTTCCCTAAAATCTCCTCATAAGACTAGGTGTCAAATTTGGTTTGATAATCACTGCTAAGAAACACCTCAGTGTGTTTTCATGTGTTGAAACCCTTTCTAAAATAAAGTCATTGAGTGTTGCTTCTTACTTTTTAAACATACCCACAAGACTGAAACAAGAACAGAACAACAATAGATGGAAATGCTTTTCTGTTGCCCTGCAAAGGCTTTGCAGCCCATATTATAAATTCCTCATCCTCCCTGGCCAAGAGAGAAAGGGTGGAGACTCTGTGCAGATTCACAGAGAAAAGCCTTTTCATTCTGTTGCTAAGACTTCCAAATCACAACCTTAAACCTCAATAATCTTCCTCACGCCTTTCCAATTTGATGATGCAGTCCCATATTCTTCACATTGTGCCAAATTGACGAAATTGCTCAAGATTACTTTCATGCCAATGAGGCAGATGGCTAGCACGGGCAGGTTGAGGGGCAGACTATTGGCTGAGAGACCACACTGCACAATGTGAGCTGAGTGGCATCAGAAAGCTTTGGAAGTTGTATGTAAAGATGCAGTATTTGCTGAGCAAGGTACTCTATATGATAACCATTGCACTGACCCTCATGTGGAACATCCTGATCATTGATCTTTCTTTACTTTGTACAATATTTTTGAATACAAATTTAAACCTAGCAGAATAACCAAACAATTCCTGATTGCTGCCTGGCCTAGTGTGTCAGCTTGGCTCAGTGGGGGCACTTTTGGCCATATACAACCCCATTTGAGTACACAGTTCAGATGGACACTTCAGTGCAATATTGAAGGAAAGCTGCATTGCTGAAGATCCTGTTACTCAGATAGATTTATATAATCCCGTGGGACCTTGCTAAAACAAGTGAGGAAGCTTTTTCTGAAAGTTTCAGTCAACTTTAGTCCCTCATACAGCATCACCAGTATAGATTAAGTAGGCATTTATCTCCTGGAAAATTGGCTGCTGTATTTGTCTACAAAACAACATGATTCAACAAAATCAATGCATGTTCTTCCTGCTTTCTCTCCTGACTGACTTCAACTGGCTGGACTGAGAGAACATGCAGCTGTGAAGCCTTCGAGTTCAAACATTCTTACATGGAGTCACAATATCTGAACGCTTCAGATTTGCGGCATTTTGCTAAAATCTTTGAACTTTGATCATTCTGCTTCTGAGAAAGGGAATCAAAAATTGACAGAAGAGAAAACAGATTTTAACTAATACCAGGTTCTGTTCTGTGATATAATGATTTTTTCTTCTGGTGAAAGGCAATTCTTTACATTTACTTCAATCTTGACTTTCTGGTTAAGAGGCAGAAGTCTTTATTCATGATCGATTTATGAATGTGCTATCTTGAGCCAATATTAAACAGAGTCCTCGATACTTTAATATGCAGCTGCTGGTCATTACAGTGCATTTTGTTTGATCTCCTGATATGACAGGCAAAAAACTGGGTGTGAGCGGAAAAACATTTCATCGTCAGTAGTTACAGATACTGATCAGCAATCTTGTCAGCTTCAGAAACCGAAAGAACTGCGGATGCTAGAAATCAGGAACAAAAACAGAAGTTGCTGGAAAAGCTCAGCAGGTCTGGCAGCATCTGTGAAGAAAAAATCAGAGTTAATGTTTCGGGTTCGTACAGTGTTCCAAGGAAGGGTCACCGGACCTGAAATGTTAACTGATTTTTTTCTTCACAAACGCTGCCAGACCTGCTGAGCTTTTCCAGCAACTTCTTTTTTTGTCAGCTTCAGAGTTTGCTTAAGTCCTACAACTTCAATTTCTTGTCTTAACTGTGCTTTATGGCAGTTTTGATGGTAGCATGCAATATCACAAGGACTTGCTCAAAGCATAAATCCAGTGATTAACGTCATGGAGTCATAGAGGCCTACAGCATGGAGACAGGCGTTTTGGCCCAACATGCCCATGCCGCCCAGTTTTCACAATTAAACTAGTCCCTTTTGTCTGTGCTCCGTCCATATCCTTCCATACCTATCCTATCCATGTACCTGTCTAAATATTCCTTAAATGACAAATTTGTACTCGCTTCCACCACTACCTCTGGCAGCCTGTTCCAGATGCTCATCACTCTCTGTGTGAAGAAATTGCTCCTCTGGACCCTTTTGTATCTCTCCCCTCTCACCTTAAACCCATGCCCTCTAGTTTAAGACTCCCCTACAGTTTGGAAAAGTTGTTGGCTCTCTACCTTATCTATGTCTCTCATGATTTTATAGATCTCCATAAGGTCACCTCTCAGTCTCCTATGCTCCAGGGAAAAAAGTTCCAGCCTATCGAACCTCTCCTTCTAACTCAAACCTTCCAGTCCAGGTAGCATCCCAGTAAATCTTTTGTGCACTCTTTCTAGTTTAATAATATTTTTCTATAGTAGGACATCCAGAATTGCACGCAGTACTCCAAATGTGGCCTCACCACCATCTTGTACAGCTGCAACAAGACGTCCCAACTCCTATACTTAACACTCTGTCCAATGAAAGCAAGCCTGCCAAAAGCAGAAGAAAAAATCTTCACCACCCTGTTCACCCTGTGGCTTCACTTTCAAGGAGCTATGAAACTGTACACCTAGATCTCTTTGTTTTATAGCATTCCCTAGGGCCCTACCAATGACTGCATAAGTCTTGCCCTCGTTTGACCCACCAGAATGCAATACCTTGCATTTATCTAAATTAAATCCAACTTTGAGTGCAGAATACAGGGTTAATGGCAGGATTCTCGGCAGTGTGGAGGAACAGGGGGATCTTGGGCTCCACGTCCACAGATCCCTCAAAGTTGCTAGCCAATTTGATAGGGTTGTAAAGAAGGCATATGGGGTGTTGGATTTTATTTGCGGGGAATTGAATTTAAGAGCCGTGAGGTTATGCTGCAGATCTATAAAACTCTGGTTAGACCACACTTGGAATATTGTGTTCAATTCCGGTCACCTCGTTATAGGAAAGATGTGGAAGCTTTAGAGAGGGTGCAAAGGAGATTTACCAGGATGCTGCCTGGACTGGAGGGCAGGTCTTATGAGGAAAGGTTGAGGGAGCTAGGGCTTTTTTCATTGGAGCGAAGAAGAATGAGAGGTGACTTGATAGAGGTGTACAAGATGATGAGAGGCATAGATAGAGTGGATAGTCAGAGACTTTTTCCCAGGGCAGAAATGACTATTACGAGGGGGCATAATTTTAAGGTGATTGAAGGAAGGTATGGGGAGATGTCAGAGGTAGGTTCTTCACACAGAGTGGTGGGTGTGTGGAATGTGCTGCCAGCAGTGGTAGTGGACTCAGATAATTTAGAGACTTTTAAGCGACTCTTGGATAGGCACATGGATGATATTAAAATGAAGGATATGCAGGGTAGATTGATCTTAGTAGGATAATAGGTCAGCACAACATCGTGGGCTGAAGGGCCTGTACTGTGCTGTACTGTTCTATGTTCTACTATTCCTCAGCCCACTGGCCCAGTTGATCAAGATCTCGCTGCATTCCCTGATAACTTTCTTCACTGTCCACTATACCACCAATCTTGATGTCATCTACAAAGTTACTAACCATGCTTCCTAAATTCACATCCAAATCATCTATATAAATGACAAATAACAGTGGACCCAGCACCAATCCCCATGGCACACCACTGGTCATAGGCCTTGAAAACAACCCTTCACCATCATCCTCTGTCTTCTACTATCAAGCCAATTTTGCATCTAAATGGCCAGCTCTCCCTGGATCCCATGAGATTTAATCTTACTAAACAACCCATCATGCGGTACCTTTACAAAGGCCTTGCTAAAGTCCATGTAGACAACATCTACCACATTGCCCTCATCTACTGTCTTGATTACCCCTTCAAAAAAACTCAGTCAAATTCATGAGACATGATTTCCCATGCACAAAGCCATGCTGGCTATCCCAAATGAGTCCAATCCTCTCCAAATGCCTGTAGATCCTGTCTCTCAGAATCCCCTCTAACAGTTTACCCATTACAGACATTAGGCTCCCAGTCATTTCCCTGCAGCCTTTCTTATATAATGGCATAACATTAGCCACCCTCCAGTCTTTGGGCACATCACCCGTGGCTGTAGATGATACAAAGATCTCCACTCGGGGCCCCACAAATTCCCCACTAGCCTCCTACAATGTCCTGAGATACATTTCATCATGTCCTGGGAATTTATCTAGCTTAATGCGTTTTAAGACTTCCAGCACCTCCTCTTCTATAACGTGGGCTCTCTTCAAGACATCACTGTTTATTTCCCCAAGTTCCCTAGCACTCAATAGTAAATACTTACAAGAAATATTCATTTAGAATCTCATCCATCTCCTGTGGTTCCACACATAGATGGCCCTGTTGATCTTCAAGAGGCCCTATTCTCTCCCTAGTTACTCTTCTGCCCTTCATGTACTTGTAGAATCTCTTTGGATTCTCCTTTACCTTATCTGCCAAAACCATCTCATGTCCCCTTTTAGCCCTCCTGATTTGTCTATTAAATGTACTCCAACACCTTCTATTCTCCTCAAGGAATTTACTTGATCCCAGCTGCCTATATCTGTCATATGCCTCCTTCTTTTTCTCGACCAGGGCCTCAATAACTCTAGTGATATAGGGTTCCCTGCCTGAATTACCCTTCACTGTAACAGGAACATGTTGGCCCTGAATCCTCATTAACTCAGTTTTGAAGGCCTCCCACCTACCAGATGTCCCTTTGCCTGCAAACAGCCTCCGCCAATCAACTTTTGAAAGTTCCGTGGAAGACTATCAAAATTGGCCTTCCCCCTTTTTAGATAATTTTCTCTTGTTTGCAAGAGCCAAAGTAACTGCTAAAGTTTCCATTTCTGGATGGAAAGCCATCAGGTGCTGGGATTCCTGGTTCAAACCAAAAGAGTGCAGAAACTAAGTGTAACCTTCCACCTATGGTTACCATGGGATGGATTTTACTGCAGGATGGATTACTGCATCCCAGCCCTGACTTAAAAGTCATAACAATGTAAGAAACCTAAGAAACAGGAGCAGGAGTAGGCCATTTGGCCCCACAAGTAGACATAGAGTAGATGTTTCTCCTCATGGGCCCGAAATAGAAAGAGAGGTCACAGTTTTAGGATAAGGTGTGGCAGATTTAAAGAGAGATGAGGAGAAATTACTTCACTCAAAGGGTCGTGAATCTGTGGGATTCACTACCTCACAGCATGCCAGGACAAAATTTAAGAAGAGATCGTTTTTAGTTAGTAACCAGTTAAAGGGTTATGGAGAATAGAATTAAGGCCAAGTTGTGATCAGCCATGATCATCTTAATAGTGGAGCAGGTTTAAGGGGCTGAACTGCCTACTCTTGCTCCTAGTTCTTATGTTCTGCTTAAGCCTGCCTCACCGCTCACCAATCTGACTGCCCATCGAAAGGTTGTTGGCCCTTCCCTAGTGTAAAGTCTGGCTGCACTAGGGGTGGTTTTAATCGGCACAGTGTGGAACATCCACACCTCAGGCTCAGGAGATTAGTGCCCAGCACTGACCAAGAATTGAAGATGTTGGCAATTTGGGGAACACACAAGCTGGGAGACTCACAGGAGGGAGGAGGAGGGGAAGGTTAAGGGGCGATGTCAGAAAGAAGGGTCCCGACCCAAAACGTCAACTTTCCCCTGTTCCTCTGATGCTGCTTGGCCTGCTGTGTCCCTTCAGCTCCACGCTGTGTTATCTTTAGCAAGAAAAATACTGCTTTCCAAGTTCAAACAGTGCTGAAGAACTTTGCATTTCCAATCCTGATAAATGCAGAGGTTACCATGTACCCAAATGTTGCCACCAGGATTGAGCTCATCAGCTGTGGAGTTTAAAAAGTTAAGCGATCAGTTGGGAGTGATATTTTCAAATACGGTGACAGAATTTGCCAGGTTGATGAGAGCTGTGATTGAAAGCACCCACAAAGAACTCAGTAGATGCAGATTGTGACGATTTGAAATCTACAAATCAATGACATTTGGAATCATGAGCATTGCAAGTTGCTGAGGTGTGTTTGCTGCTGTCTCAATGTTTATCAACATGTACCATTGCCCATCATTATCAACAACAGCAAGTGTAAAAACTAGCCTGAAATTAATTTATGTTCATGCTTTATTCTAATAAATCACAAACATACAGCTTAAAATTTGAAACAGAAAAATTAAATAATTTACAGTCCAATGCCAACAATCTTTTAAGTGCACCTTTTACTAAAAAAAACTGGAAACAGGAAATTATATGTTGCACATATGTAACATATTCTTAACACAGCAGGCCAAGCAGCATCATAGGAACCTGCTGTGTTCATCCAGCCCTGCACCTTGTTGTCTCGGATTCTCCAGCATCTGCAGTTCCTACTATCTCTAACATATTCTTAACTTGGTTTTACAGAGATGTTGGTCAGTATATTTGTGCAGTAGTTTCCCTTGTTTTGTTTCTGAGGCTGACACTGAGTGGGGACAGCACAGTTTTTAAATATCGTTAAGATCACATGGATGCACATTTCTCCAGGAGTAAATGGAATAGTAATCAGGAATCCAATTATACAGACATTTTTGACCTTTCTATGCTGGTAACAACAAGGCCAGTGGTATTACTTGCTCAATTACCAAATCAGCTGAGATGGGCACATAGACTGGGGAACTGAGATAGATTTAGGGTTATGGTTAGGGAGTATGTGATCTTTATCACCTGATAGCATAAGGTACACACGTCTTTTGAGAACATGTTTTAGATATGAACTGTTGAAAATAGTGCTCTTCCCGGAAAATTAAATTTCTTTGGCTTTGATCACATCATTACTGGGGCAACTTGGAAACCAGAGTGACTGCATGCTTTTGAAATCTGAACAAAGCAACAAAAACATAGAAGCTGCTGCTGCAATATAATTATTTTACATTGGTTAATGTACAAAGAACTATTCATTCCAACACACATATACAAACACACATACATACCAAACCTCAAGGCATCATTTGTTATTTTAATGCAGCTGACCTATATCGTGTCCCTATATGGTGAAGCAAATGATGAAATTGAAAGAAGGCCAAATTACTCCTCATGTTCATTATTCTTCCTGTCTTTCTACATTCTTGGCTTTACCTACAATAAAGACTTTTAAAACTCAGGTTTGGCTCTAGTTAAATATTAATTCCTGATTTATTCCACTCTCTGTTCACCCTTGCTGGCATTGTATGTTCAATGTTTCAGGACCCTTCTCAATGTAAAAGAGAATTTCACTTACATCCCACAACAAGCTTAATGGGGTTCCGGAAGAGTTCTTAAAATACTCAAAATCAGCAATTGAGTGCAAAGTCCGGAATTTCCTCAAATGTTGAGTCCAATAAATTCCTTGAGAGTCTTATTTGTATACCTCAAATGGAAAAACATCAATCAACTGGAAATAAGTGTTCTTGTGGCCAACGTCCCACCTTGCACCCTCCATAAACGTCAGCTCACGCTAAATTCTGCCATCCTTCTTAAATTACACCAAGTCCCATTTACTAAAGCTCCTGTACTTGGATCACTGACTCTGGTTCAAGAACTCCTCTATTTTAAACTTCTCATCCTTTGAGTTCAAATCCCTTCATGACTCATTCGTCCCTATCCCAATAAATTTCTCCCACCTGTTTAATTGATGATTTATTTCTTCAGGAGCAGTGAATGCACTAAGACTCTTAAATTTCTTGGTGTTATAGTAACATAGGAACAGGAGTAGGCCATTCAGCCCCTCAAAACTGTTCCACTATTCACTGAGATCATGGCTGATCTGTGGCCTGATTCCAATTACCTGCCTTTGGCCTATATCCCTACCTTTGCTTAACAAAAGTTTATCTCAGATTTAAAATTAACAACTGATCTAGTATCAACTACCATTTGTGAAAGGGAGTTCCAAACCTCTACCACCCTTTCTGTGTAGAAGCACTTCCTAACATCTCTCCTGAATATTCTGGCCCAAATCTATAAACTATTCTTCTTAGTTCTAGAACCTCCAACCAGCCGAAATATTTTATCTTTATCTACCCTGTTTTTTCCTGTCAGTAACTTGAAGACTTCAATCAGATCACCCCTTAACCTTCAAAACTCTATTGAGAACAGGCTTAATCTGTATAATCTCTCCTCTTAACCCCTGAAGTCCAGGTATCATTCTTGTAAACATACATTGTACTCTCTCCAAGGCCAATACATCCTCCCTAAGGTGGGGTGCCCAGATCTGCTCACAGTACTCCAGGTGGGGTCTAACCTGGGCTTTGTATAGCTACAGCATAATTTCTACATCCTTATATTTCTCCAACTTTTGTTGTCACCAGGCGCTTTGTCCTTCAAGATAGGCATGGGAGAGAAAGAGAGAGAGAGAGATTGAGACAGTTTTGTGAAAGAGGAAGAGCAAGACACAACGAGTGAGACAGTGTTTTCTCTAGTTCTGTGAACACAGATCCATCTTTATTGCTCTGCTGAAAGCAGTCCCCTGAGATACAAGCTGTTTTGTCCATCGCAGTGTCTGTGTTCATTGTTTCCAAACTTGATAATTGTTGGTGATGCCTTTCAGTCCCAATATCTGAAATTTATCACCTGAAAGGTGCTTCCTCCCAGCTCATCGCCCACCCTGGTGGTCTAGTTCCAATGTTGTTTTGTAATCTTACCGCAGAGAGCTATAGATGTTGGCTCTTTAAGTCGATTCAAGGCTAGATTGACAGATTTTTAATTAGCAATGGAATCAAGGATGATAGGGAAAAGGCAGGAAAGTAAAGGTGAAAATTATCAGATCAGCCATGATGTCATTGAATGGCAGAGCAGACTCTGCGGGTTGTATGGCTTACTCCTATGTCTCAATGGTCTTAATTTTTAAAAAGAGAGCACTCCTCCATCTCGAAGCACCCCTCCTCCCTGACTTACCCTCCATTACAGCCAGTGACTCCAGTTAAAATGGGGGGGGTCGCCGACTCACCCTCCAGCTCATGGCCACCATCCTCAATGGGACAGTCCTCGCACTGATTTAAGGGGGAGGCTGCGCCTGTGAAAATCACAACATGTGACTGTTGCCCCAACCCCTGGAGGTAGGCTCAGCGTCCAGAAACAGTCCCAGTTCTTCCACCCTGAAGGGGAAATTCAGCCCTGAGTTGCCCCATCTTTATCTCAAGATTCAAACATCTTAAGAATCACCCCTGTGTTTTCTCAATGTGTCAATGTAATAGACATGTAGCTTCTTCAACATGAGCAGAAAGCCTCAGCAGGTTTTTCTTAAGAAAAGGACTGGATAGTTCATTGCGATTCAAGGCTCTGCACTCCAGACCTACCGCACGAAAATTTTAAGGTCTAAAGGTTTATGCACGCTGTAAAGATTCCTGCATCGATATGTTCGAATCGTATTTTTATGTCGTAGGTGCCTACATCAATCAAGTCCAAGGAAGCTCTTCAAGAAGCCTGCAGCTTAGGTTCCTGGACTTCCCAGAGTTATCACTCTACAGTTCAAATCGACCTTCAACATGGCAGCAGCATGTTTTCCAGCATGAATCAACGTGACTGGTAAGAAACTTCTAGGCATAAAGTTAAATTGCCTGACATTCTTCTACAACAGATTAAAATTTACAATCCAGAAACAGAAGACAGAAAACAGAAACAGGCCTCAAAACAAAAGCTAAATACTACGGGATGGGGATATCGGAAATAAGAACCAAACATGCTGGAAAATCCCATGGACTGATGGATGGCAACTTCGCTCTTCTCTCTTCACAGACACTGCCTGATAAGTTGCCTATTGCCAGCATATTCTGCTTTATTACAGAATCAGGTTGTGTGGCTCATTCAGAATGAGTTTGGAGCCAGGAGCACATGATGTCTTTATGGTTACCAAAGACGACATATTCACAGGCATCTCATAATGTGTCAGGAACAAAAACAAAGTTGCTGGAAAAGCTCAGCAGGTCTGGCAGCATCTGTGAAGGAAAAAACAGGGTTAATGTTTCAGGTCCGGTGACCCTTCCTCAGAACATATCAGGTTCCACTTTCACAGTCTTGGCCTGGCACATGCCCAGAGAAACCTACAGGTGCAGGTACATAGTGCCTTGAAAGTGGTGTCACAGGTAGACGGGGTGGTGAAGGAAGTATTTGGCACACTTGCCTTCATCAATCAGGGCATTGGGTATTGGAGTTGGGACATCATATTACAACTATACAAGATTTTTATAAGGCTCCATTTGGAGGACTGCAATTCTGGTCACCTTGCTATAGGAAGGATGTTATTAAACTTGAATGGATGCAAAAAAGATTTACAAGGTTGTTATGAAGACTGGAATGTTAGAGTTATAAGGAGAGGCTGGATGCCCTGGAGTGTACGAGGCTGAGGGAGACCTTATAGAGGTTTAGGAAATCATGAGGGGCATAGGGAAGGTGAATAGCAAAGGTTTTCTCCCTAGGATGGGGAGTCCAAAACTAGAGGGCATACATTTAAGGTGAGAGGGGAAAGATTTAAAAGGAACCTGAGGGGCAACTTTTTCACACAGAGGGTGGTGTGTGTATGGAACGAGCTGCCAGAGGAAATGGTAGAGGCAGGTACAATTACAATATTTAAAAGACATTTGGACAGATACATGGATAGGAAAGGTTTAGGGGGATATGGGCCAAACACAGGCAAATGGGGCTAGTTCAGCTAAGGAAACTGGGTCAGCAAGGGCGAGTTGATCTGATGGGTCTATATCCATGCCATATGACTATATGAATCTATGGGGTCAGTATTGTTGTGGAGGCTTCATGTTCCATAATGTTTGTGGACTTCAGTTTGAAGGGTTGTGGATTTTTTTGGTTTAAAAAAGTGAATGAGACATCAGTGAAACTTATTTTCTTAAAAGTCCTGTGTCTTGCTTTAACTGTTCATCTACTGCAAACTCCCTGCATGGGTTTGCGATTGTCATACTGTAGCTTCTACTCTGGTGATTGCTTGCATGTTTCATTTGGTGGATAGCCTGGGGAAGGTAAAGTTTGTCCCAGCTCAGCTCTCCTGTTTCAGGAAAATCCCTTGTTGGGAGTTGTATGCAGTACCTGGGAGCCAGTCCAGTTGGAACCCTGATTGGTCTCTGAATAGCTTGTGGAAGAATCCATGATGCTGTGTCTCCTGAGCAAGCTGTGTTGACAAAGATCCCCAGGATACCTGCCCACGTTTAATGGCATCTGTCACTGTGCCACAGAATGTTAACCCAACAATGCTCAATGAGGAGAAAAATCAGAGTTAACGGTTCAGTTCCAGGGACTCTTCCTCAGAACTGTTCTGAGGAAGGGTCACTGGACCCGAAACATTAACTCTGATTTTTCTCCACAGATGCTACCAGACCTGCTGAGCCTTTCCAGCAACTTTTGCTTTTGTTCCTGATTTACAGCATTCGCAGTTCTTTCACTATAGTTTTAATGCTCAATAAGCATTCCACACCTTACACTTTTTCGATTTCATAAGTTAAGACTAATTGGCCACTCGTATTTTCTTCCTTTCCCAAAATATATTTCAGCAGAAAGAAATCAATTATTTTCTCTTTACTTGGTGTGTGTCTGTGCATGTTTGTTTATGTCAATATTCTGAGTTATTTACAGGGATAATCATTTATATTTTCATTACTATAGTCATTCATTTTATACAGATGCTTTGGATGAAGAGACAGTAGGTATAGTGGCCAAATTTGCTGATGACACAAAAATGGTAGGAAAGTAAGTTGTGAAAAAGCCGTAACCTAACTATCTTTTTGTAATCTTGTTAACTGTATGGGCAAAGACCCAGCAAATGGAAATATAATGCAAGAGCTTGTGAATTTGTCCACGTTGGCAGGAAGGATAAAAGAAGCACATTATCTAAATGGTGAGAAATTGCAGAGCTCGGAGGTGCAGAGGGACCTGAGTGTCCCAGTGCATGAATCACAAAAGGTTAGGTACAGCAAGTAGCTAGAAAAGCTAATGGAATGTTATCATTTATTGAAAGGGGAATTGAATACAAAAGTAGCAAGATTATGCCTCAGTAGCACAGAGCACTTGTGAGACTGCATCTGGAATATTTTGTGCAGTATTGTTCACCAACATAAGGAAGCATGTAAATACATTGGAAGCAGTTCAGAGAAGGAATACCAGACTGGAATAGTGGATTGTTTCATGAAGAGTAAGACTAGGTTTGTATCTGCTGAAGTTTAGAATGGTAAGAGGCAACTTGATTGAAACATTTAAAATCCTTGAAAAGATAGATGTGGTGAGGATAATTCCTCTTCTGCATGAATCAAGAACTAGGGTTCACTGTTTAAAATTCAGGTGTTGTCCATTTAAAACAGAGATAAGGCAAAGATTTTCCCTCAGTGGATTGAAAATCTTTAGAGATCTCTTCCTGAGAAGGTGGTGGAAGCAGAGTTTTTGAATATTTTTAAGGCAGAAATAGATAGATTCTTGTTACGTAAAGGAGATGAAAGGTTACCAGTGCTAGGCAGGAATATGGATTGAGGTCCGCATCTGATCAGCAATGACCTTATTGAATGGAGGAGCAGCTTCAATGATCCAAATATCCTGCTCCTAATATGCATAGTTTATCTGTTCATATTACAAACTAACTGTGTCAATCAACTTTGCAGTGTCAGTAAATAAGTTTTATTTATAATAATTTTGCACTTTTTAGAGAAACATGGCTGACAGATTTTCTTTTTACTTTCTGTCTAATATAAAGAAAGCATACAATTGGTCACTTCAGGGACCAGGTAAAATGGTTACATGTACGTTGTGACCAGTGGAGTTGTGGGACTAGTGAAAGACTCTTCCCAAAAGTATCGATAACAGTTTCCATGTCAACAATGCTGCCAATTCTATTTACAGGTTGACAAAGGTGCTTCCAGTAGCTGATGGCACAAGGACTGGTTGAGGTTTTGGACAGAGTAAGATGTGAGGAAGAACATTTTAATGCAGCGAGTGATAATGGCCTGGAACTCACCACGCACCTGTGGTGAAAGTGAAAAGAATGACTGATTTCAAAAGGAAATGGAATGGGCACTGAGGGACAGACTATGGGCCTAGAGCAGGAGAATAGGATTGGCTGGACTGCTCAACATCATAGGCTCAATGGGTCGAATGGCCTCCTTTGTGCCATACTGAACATACTGAACCATCTTTGAACTCCTGCATGAATCCCACCCTAACTGGTCCTGTTGGCAATCCTTCCAGCCCAACCTTGAGACCTGAAGTTGCTAACCTGTAAGGTGGACTTAAGGCCATGCTCTCAAAATCACAAAGGCCTCTTTCACCACAACAACAGAGAATCTGGGCAAAAATCAAAAATTGACCCCACCCCTTACAAAATCCTTCCATCTCATCCCTCCTAACCACCAATAATAAGGAACAGCAACCTTCAGTTGCTGTCAGAAATATTTCAATGTGACTGAATGTGTTTCCTTTTGTCAATAAATCAACAAGACATATGAATGTACATGAATAGGAAGGGTTTAGAGGGATATGGGTCAAATGCTGGAAAAAGGAACTATATTAACTTAGGAAATCTGGTCGACAAGGACAGGTTGGACCGAAGGGTCTGTTTCCATGCTATACAACTCTATGACTCTCTAAGAGGATAGTAAGAGCTGATAGTGTTGGTTAGCTAACTTGGGTTTGGTAGCGTCGTGGTTGTATTATTGGATTCATAACCCGGGGCCTCAATTAATGATCAGTAATCATGAGTTCAAATCTCACCACAGGTGTGGGGCAATTTCAATTCAATGAATTTAGTTAAATCAGGAATCGAAAAGATGGTGTAGTCATGACCATGATAGCATTGGATTGCTGTAATCTGGTCAAAATGCCCTTTAGAGTTGGAGGTACGTGACTCAAAGCCTGCAACAATGTCTTAATTGCCCTGTAAAATTGTGTAGGAAGTCAGTCTGCTGTATTTGAGGAAGCAGCTTAACACCACCTTCTGAAGAACCATTAGGGATAGGTAATAAATGCTGGTCTTGCTAGTGACACCCATATCCTGTGACTGAATAAAACCAACTATTTACATTGGCTGCACAGTTGGTATCCAGAGAAGACAGCTTTAAGATAATTAGCAGCAGAAACCAGAAGAGAAATTAGAGTTCTTTTTTTATCTATGCAACGAGTTTTGGTAAAATGGCCAAGGAGGTTACTGGTGCTACATAAATGCAAGTCATTGCTGTTGGGCTGAAAAAGGTGGGGAAAATTTCAGAATGGAATATAGATTTGAAGAAATAACAAGGTGATGAGGAATGGGAAGTTTGTTCAAATAACTAGTCCAGGTTCAACATGAAAATTGTGCAATAGAACCACAGAGTCATACAGCACGGAAACAGACTCTTCGGTCCAACCAGTCCATGCTCAACATAATCCCAAACTAAACTAGTCTCACCTGCCTGCTCCTGGCCCATATCCCTCCAAACCTTTCCCAGTCATGTACTGTTGTAACAGTGCCCATATCGCCACTTTGTCAGGAAGTTCAATCCACACGCGAACCACCCTCTGTGTAAAGAATTTGCCCCTCGTGACTTTTTAAAATCTCTCTCCTCTTACCATAAATATATGCCCCCTAGTCTTGAAATCTCTCCACCCAGGGAAAAGACACCTGTCAATCACCTTATCTATATCGTCATGATTTTATAAACCTCTCAACCTCCTATGCTCCATAGGAGGGGGGCAATGGCCTACTGGTATTATCGGTGGTTGACCCAGGTAATGTTCTGGGGGCCTGAGTTCAAATCCTGCCATGGCAGACAGTGGAATTTGAAATCAATGAAAATATAGAATTAAGAGTCTAAGGATAACCATGAATGCATTGTCAATTGTCCAGAAAAACTCATCTGGTTCCTGTTCATAAATGTTGCCCAGCCAGCGACACCCTCATCTTGTGAATGAGTAGAAAAAAAGAGAAAACCTCCAGCCTTTCTTTGTAACTCAAACCTTCCATACCTGGCAACATACCGGTAAATCTCTTCTGAACCCCCTCGAGCTTAATAAAGTCCTTCCTATAACAGGGTGACCAGAATGGGCCACAGTACTCCAGAAGAGGCCTATCTCATTAGATAAAAACAATAGAACATGCTGGAAATACTCAGTAGGCCAGACTGCATCTGTGGAGGGAGAAACACAGCTAAGGTTTCAGATAATTGTCAGCAGATGCGTAGTGGAGATGACCGCAAACCATTCAAAAGCATGACTGGTTGCATTCAAACACTGAAATACACATGTTTATACAGTACTGACTTTGGGACCTTAAAAATGATAGAACTCCCTTAAAGAGCTGAAGTGAGATCTTGAAAAGATTTGTTCAAATTGCTGGATGTGGCACAAGTAGATGGACTGCATCCCTGGAAAATCATGAAGTTTAATCATGCAGCTGTGATGAATGGGGATGTAATCCATAAGAAATATATTACAAGGCTTTAGGAAAATCAAAGCTCTTACTTATCAAATGCACACCAAAAACCACTTCTGGCATATGTCACATTATTCATATGATCGTCAAAGTATTTTAAATCAATTCAGAGTTGAGAAGGCCCCTGCACTATGTGAATCGAGCATCTTCTTTATTTATGAGGTTGTAAAAATTATATTGCAGCTCTCGCCCTAAATGGTTTACAGATTTCAGGATGCTTTCCACAGCACTGAATGCTCTTTGACCTCAAGAGGAAATGATTGCCACCTAAAGGGAAGATAAGTGTGTTTTTGATAATGGGTCAAGGATCCAACCCTTCATTGCTGACTCATATTTTATGCTAATATTTGCAACATATATTTTAAAGAGCAAGAGAAAGAAATCAATGGCCAAGTACATTGAAACAAAGAACATGGAAAGACATCAAACAGAGGAAAACGTGCCAGGGACAAAGTGAAAGAAATTCAAGAAGTGAGAGCGCTCAAGACGATAAACAGATGTGTGAGAGAGATAGAGAGAAAGAATAAATGAGAAAAAGAGATCGAAAGAAAAACATACACGAGACAGAAGTCACATTAGCAAGCAAGATAAAGCATTAGAAAGAAAAATTCAAGTATAGGAAATGAAAGGACAGAGCTATAAGAAAGAACAAACTTTTAGAAATGGTCTAGCAACCAAATTGAATTTTGTACAGGATGAGTGATGGAAATGAGACAAAAGTTGTGCCAATATTTGGGGGAGAGAGCGAGAGAAAGAGAGATAAACCATTTCAGTTTTGTCTTTTGAGACAACAAGGTGTAGAGCTGGATGAACACAGCAGGCCAAGCAGCATCATAGGAGCAGAGAGGCTGACGTTTCAGGCCTAGACCCTTCATCAGAAAAGGGGGAGGGGAAGGGGGTTTTGAAATAAATAGGGAGAGAGTGGGAGGCGGATAGAAGAGGGATAGAGGAGAGGATAGGTGGAGAGGAAACAAACAGGTCGAAGAGGCGGGGATGGAGCCAGTAAAGGTGAGTGTAGGTAGGGAGTTAGGAAGGGGATAGGTCAGTCCAGGGAGGATGGACAGGTCACGGGGACGGGATGAGGTTGGTTGGTAGGAGATGGAGGTGCGGCTTGAGGTGGGAGGAGGGGATAGGTGGGAGGAAGAACAGGTTAGGGAGGCAGGGACGAGCTGGACTGGTTTTGGGATGCGGTAGGGGGAGGGGAGATTTTGAAACTTGTGAAATCCACATTGATACCATTGGGCTGCAGGGTTCCCAAGCGGAATATGAGTTGCTGTTCCTGCAACCTTCGGGTGGCATCGTTGTGGCACTGCAGGAGG
>NC_063357.1:14318614-14392984 GCF_021869965.1 Rhincodon typus | reverse complement strand
TTTGCAGAACACCTACGCTCGGTTCGCAACAAACAACTGCACCTCCCAGTCGCGAACCATTTCAACTCCCCCTCCCATTCCTCAGACGACATGTCCATCCTGGCCCTCCTGCAGTGCCACAACGATGCCACCCGAAGGTTGCAGGAACAGCAACTCATATTCCGCTTGGGAACCCTGCAGCCCAATGGTATCAATGTGGATTTCACAAGTTTCAAAATCTCCCCTCCCCCTACCGCATCCCAAAACCAGTCCAGCTCGTCCCTGCCTCCCTAACCTGTTCTTCCTCCCATCTATTCCCTCCTCCCACCTCAAGCCGCACCTCCATCTCCTACTGACCAACCTCATCCCACCCCCTTGACCTGTCCGTCCTCCCTGGACTGACCTATCCCCTTCCTAACTCCCTACCTACACTCACCTTTACTGGCTCCATCCCCGCCTCTTCGACCTGTTTGTTTCCTCTCCACCTATCCTCTCCTCTATCCCTCTTCTATCCGCCTCCCACTCTCTCCCTATTTATTTCAAAACCCCCTTCCCCTCCCCCTTTTCTGATGAAGGGTCTAGGCCCGAAACGTCAGCCTCTCTGCTCCTATGATGCTGCTTGGCCTGCTGTGTTCATCCAGCCCTGCACCTTGTTGTCGCGGATTCTCCAGCATCTGCAGCTCCTACTATCTCTGATTCAGTTTTGTCTTTTGTTGCTCAGCAGTTAATCTATTTTCTTCCAACAGACAGCAGCATTGCCCTCCAAAATGTAAAATAGCTTTATGGCACTTCAACATGATTTAGGCTGTAAATGAATGTGAACAGTTACCAAGAATAAGGTCATTAAACACACAGCTGAACTACTTCACAGACGTACAGTTGGAACAAAAGGGGATGTAAATATAAAAATCTTGGTCTCGTTACGTTGTGAAAGAAAATTTACAGAATCTGCTGAGGTAAGAAAAACGTGAACTTTACTTAATGTACATCTTACCATGGTTTAATCTTACCAGGAGGCTGCAAGACAGAGCACGATCATGTGATGTTGCATCACTTCCTTCAATGATGTATACTCACGTATTACTAGATCACACAGTCAGACTTAAAGCTTTAACGCCTCTGGGACCTCTCTGTACAAGTACTGCTTCATTGATTTCAAAATTACACCAATCTTCAAATCGTCACTGCTGGATGGAGGGAGAAGAATAGGGACAATCTTGGCCAAAGCTTTGTGGGAGAGGAGAAAGAAGATTTGATTTCTATTTAAGCAAAGAGAGGAGAACTGGGTGTAAAGCACAATGTAAAGAAACCATCACAGGTGTATGACAACTAATATGATGAGGAGGTGCTGGACATGGTTATTCACAAACCCAGGCTAATGTTCTAGGGATAGTAGGAACTGTAGATGCTGGAGAATCTGAGATAACAAAGTTTCGGGCCTAGACCCTTCTTCAGAAATGCTGAAGAATTTCTGAAGAAGGGTCTAGGCCGGAAATGTCATCCTTCCTGCTCCTCCGATGCTGCTTGGCCTGCTGTGTTCATCCAGCTCTACACCTTGTTATCTCAGATTCTCCAACATCTGCAGTTCATACTATCTCTGAAACAATTTTAACCCCACTGCGAAGCCTCTTCTAAGGATGCCTACCCTGAAGAAGTTACCCTCCTCCCTCCGGAAAAACCTCAGTGGATCTCTCTCCCACTGCAACTCTCTCGTAATCTCTTCGGCCATTTCTGAAGAAGGGTCTCGGCCCAAAACGTCAGCCTTCCTGCTCGTCTGATGCTGCTTGGCCTGCTGTGTTCATCCAGCTCTACACCTTGTTATCTCTAATGTTCTAGGAACATGGGTTCAAATCCCACACCTGACAGATGATGAAAATTGAAGTTGATTAAGAATCTGGAATTAAAATCCAGTCTGATATCAACCATGTAACCATGGAAAACCCTTCTGGTGCAATAATGATCTTTAGGAAAAGAAATCTACCATTTTTACCCTTCTGGCCTAAACATGACTCAAGATCCACAGGGATTTGAATGTCTCTTAAATGCCTTCTGGGCAATTAGGGACGGGCAACGACACCTGGATCCTATGAACAACTAAAAACAAAGTGGGCTTCCTCTTGTTACAAAGTTGTGCACACGTACACTTCTGAGTCACTGTCACCCTCACAATTCCTGACCGATCCCAAGACCCAGCTGTGAAGAACATGTATTTGCCGAGCTTTGTCTTTCTTCCTTCAGTGGGAAGAGACCCAGCTCCTGGCCAACACCAAGAGCAACAGGTTATCAGAACCACTTTTCACAACTTTTCCGCAATTCAATTCAGATTTTAGCAAAGACCAGGAAGGAATGAAGAGGTTGGGGCAACAGTCGTTATGAAAATAAATGCGGCCAATCCTTTCTTGCCTTCAAATGTTTATCTTCTGACACTGTTAAAAGAGCTGACTCATGAGAGAAATTGAAAAACCGGTGACAGTTTTTGCCTGATATCTCCCCAAAGTGACAACATCTCAGATCGGTGAAAGTTAGTTATCGAGTTTATTGACACCGATCAGCTTCCCAGCAGCCCAAAGTAGCAACGAAGAACAGATACCTTGTCATAGAGTCATACAGCATGGAAACAGATCCTTCGGCCCAACTTGTCCATGCCGACTAAGTTTCCCAAACTAAACCAGTCTGGTTTGCCTGCACTTGGCCCGTATCCTTCTAAATCTTGCCTATTCCTCTACTTATCCCAACATCTTTTAAATGTTGGAACTGTACCTGCATCTACCACTTCCTCTAGCACTTCATTCCATACACGAATCACCCTCTGTGTAAAATAAGTTGCCCCTCATATCCTCTTTAAAACGTTCTCCTCTCACCTTAAAAATATGCCCTCTAGTTTTGAACTCCCAACCCTGGGGGAACGACCATTGCTATTGACGTAATCTATGCCCCTTATGATTTTATAAGCCTCTATAAGAGCACCCCTCAACCTCTTACACTCCAGTGAAAAAAGTCCCAGCCTATGTTTATAACTCAAACTCTCCAGTACCAGTAACATCCTGATAAATCTTATCTGCACTTATCTCCAGTTTAATAATATCTCTCTTATAGCAGGGCGACCAAGACTCCTGCTGGAGTCCTTCGTTAATCAGGTCTACAGACAAGAGAGCTTGTTTCAGAATAACGTTGAGATATGGGAAGCACTAGCAAGGCCAGAGTTTAGAGTGCTACTGATTCCTGGTTGCTCTAGAGAAGGTGGTGGCGAGCTGCCCTCATAACCTACAGCAGCCTGTGTGTAAAGGTGTTACCAACGTTGAATGTTAGGTCAAGATTTCAGGTTGTGAACTATTGACATGGAAAGGGAACAAGTGATAAATGTCCAACTCTGGGAGGAGTACTTGGAAGTTGTGGTGGGGGTATTGCCATGCATCTCAGGCCCTTGAGCTGGGACTGCTCTAGACCTAAAGGGGCAATGCCTATACATCAGATTACAAGTCCCCATACTGACCAAGTCTGTAGGTCTCTAGCCGCGAGTTGAATGCTTTAAAGGTGGCACGGTGGCTCACTGGTTAGCACTGCTGCCTCTCAGCGCCAGGGACCTGGGTTCGATTCCACCCTTGGGCGACTGTCTGTGTGGAGTTTACGCATTCTCCCCGTGTCTGTGTGGGTTTCCTCCAGGTGATCCGGTTTTCTCCCACAGTCCAAAGATGTGCAGGCTAGGTGGATTGGCCATGCTAAATTGCCCATAGATTAGGTGGGTTATAGGGGGATGGGTCTGGGTGGGATGCTCTGAGGGTCGGTGTGGACTTGTTGGGCCGAAGGGCCTGTTTCCACGCTGTAGGGGTTCTATAAAATAAAATAAAAATATGGTACAGAAACAGGCAGGTCAGCTCAATCAATCCAAAGGGTCTAGGCCTAAAACGTCAGCTTTCCTGCTCCTCTGATGCTGCTTGGCGTGCTGTGTTCATCCAGCTCTACACCTTGTTATCTCAGATTCTCCAGCATCAGCATTTCCTACTATCTCTGGTGTTTATGCTTCACTTCCACATTGTCACATCCTTACAGATGTAAATCCACCCTCTATTCCTTTCTCCCTTAAATAATTGTTTAGTTTCCCCTAAAATACATCCATACTATTCACTTCAACCATCCCATGTGGTAGTGAGTCCCACGTTCTCAGTTTTTTCCTTCTGAATGAAGTTTCTTCTGGATTTCTGGGTGACTGTCTTATTCTGATGCTCTCTAGTTATGCTCTTCCCCACAGTCGTCCTGTGTCCATGTGGCCAAAGCTATTCATCATTTTAAGTCCCACTATTAGATTGCCCTAGCTACATCAGTGGCACATAAACACCCAATTTGATAGTTGAGGTCACGTTGAAACACAACACACCTCTCACTGTGAGGAAGATGCCAAATCCTTCTTTTGTTTCTTCCACAAGCTGTGTAAGCACGTTTTTGTGGAACCTTACCCCTCCTGTGACTCCGAAACATCAATGAAGAATAAACGGTCGTCACGCAGTGGGGAAAGGCAATAAAAACTCACACACACGGCCGACAAATCAGTCTGCACGTGAGAACATTTTCCTCGTCAAACACAATGAATCTTCAGTCTAAGATTTCCTTGCCTTGCGTGTGCAGTTTTGCCAGTAGCTCCCACTCTAGGTGGAAATGAACCAATTCTACCACCTCACATCCTGGGTACTTCCCCAATTTAATCAATTCTCTCCAGAACAAGGAGGCTGAAGGGGCAGTGAGTAGTGAATTTAAATATCGTTAATTGAAAATGGCCTCAAGCTGTAGGAACAGCATGTTCACAGTTAAGATCCTGCTTCTGTGATAAAATGCTGTTCGAAGTAGGTGTAATTATACTGTCCAAGTGGCTTGAGCTGATTTTTTTTGACGGTAAGGTTTGTCTCCACCCGCTCCAGGCTACAGAAATAACCTCACCTTGACCCCCAGTGGGACTGGGAGCGTAGAGATAGATTAACTGTAGTTTTTAATTAACCTCGGGATACCTCAACTACTAGTCCAGCAACTGTTGGGGTTTTATTTCCATTCTTACAACACAGGGATGGTACTGATTCACTGAATTAAAGGTATCACACAGAAATGTTTCAGATTCTTGATCCAAACAAACAAGAAGATCTGGTTTCCCTGTGGTTTCAGTCGCAGCGCTGTCTAGTATTGATTCCAATGTGACTTTGACTCTTGCAGTGCCTTCTGTTGGTAACAGAGCTGAAAGCTGTATATCCAAGGTAACCACGGAATCATTGCGCGCTGGACTGGCACAGACAGTGGAGTAGGTGAAGGGGGCACTAGAGTTGGCATATGCTTCCCCTTACCCCTTCCTCCCCCATCAGCCCCACAACACTCAAGCCTCTGATGCTGCAACTTTCCTGCTCCTCTGATGCTGCCTGGCCTGCTGTGTTCCTCCAGCTCCACACTGTATTATCTATCACTCACCAAACGAAAGATCTGGGAAACAGTAAAGGAGCTTCAGTTGGCCGAAATGTGAGCTTTAGCCAACACTGCAGAGAGAAGACCATACGCTACAGACTTAGGGTTATTTGTGAAAAGGGAAAACATTCTCACGCATTCTTTAATTTCTCAGCCACGCGTGCATCTATTGTGGTATAATGGCAATAAGTATGTCCATGATGATGAAACTCTGACACCAACAGTCACATGCTGTGGACACCACTGAGAAATTAAGGGTTAGAGTCATAGAGCTGTACAGCATGGAAACAGACCATTTGCTCCCACTGGCCCCTACCAACCAGTTATCCTAAATTAATCTAGTACCACTTGCCTGCATTTAACCCATATCCCTCTATCCCTTCCATTCATACACCCATCCAGATGCCTTTTAAATGTTGTAATTGTACCAACCTCCACCACTTCCTCTGGAAGCTCATTCCATACATGCACCACCCGCTGTGTGAAAAAGTTGCCCCTTAGGTCCCTTTTAAATTTTTCCCCTCTCACCTTAAACCTATGCCCTCTAGTTTTGGAATCCCCTACCCTGGGTAAAAGACTTTGTCTATTCACCCTATCCATGTCCTTTGTGATTTTATAAACCTCTATAAGGTCACCCCCTCAGCCTCGGACACTCCAGGGAAAATAGCCCCAGCCTATTCAGCCTCTCCCTATAGCTCAAACCCTCCAACCCTGGCAGCATCCTTGTAAATTCTTTCTGAATCCTTTCAAATTTAATAACATCCTTCCTGTAGCAAGGAGACCAGAATTGAACACAGTATTCCAAAAGTGGCCTAACCAATGCCTTTTACAGTCGCAACATGACCTCCCAACTCCTCTATTCAATGCACTGACCAATAAAGGCAAGTGTGCCAAATGCCTTCTTCACTACCCTGTCGAACTCCAATTCCACTTTTAAGGAACTATGAACCTGCACTCCAAGGTCCCTTTGTTCAGCAACACACCCCAGGACATTACCATTAAGTGTATAAGTCTTGCCCTGATTTGCCCTACCAAAATGTATCATCTCACATTTATCTAAATTAAACTCCATCTGCCACTCCTCAGCCCATCGGCCCATCGGCCCATCTGATTAAGATCTCATTCTACTCCAAAGAAACCTTCTTCGCTGTTTTCCAGTACTTTCTGAGGAGTCAGGCAATAATCACTCTTAGATAAGTTAAAAGGATGGAGAGATTCTGCAGCTTCAGAGTATAGACAAATCCAACATGGAGGAGAATACAGTACAGACATCCAATGTCCAAATCCCATGGTTGGCAGAAGCTATGCTAGTCTGAGTCCATGGGAGCAGCACAAATTACTTATTACCTTGCTCCACAGGCTTCCCTCTCACAGGTAATTTTTCCTTGGCTAAGGGCAGGTAACCATAAGTGACAACATGATTGGGCTCTGCTGTGTTGCCAAGTTGAAAGCTTGCTGTATCCATGGGCATGAGAACTGAGGGATGAGTCTCAGATTCAAATCTCTAGGGAGCAAGCTTGTGGTGCAGTGGTAGTGACTAGTCCTCAGACCCAGGAGACCAAGGCTCAAGTCCACCTGCTCGGAGTTGTGTAATAATATCATTGAAGTGGTGGGTTAGGTGAATATTTAGAAAAAACAGCTAGGTTTCTCATTTAACTGTCTGGAAATGTGATGGGGGCAAGTTCAAATTAAGCATTCAAGAGGGCATTGGATGGTTATTTGGATAGAAATAGTATGCAGGGATATGGGGAAAAGGTAGAAGATTGACAGTAGGTGATGGAACCCAACCTCTGGTAAATGGTACAGCATCAAGAAGACAATGGGTACACCAACAGCCCTACTCTCTCCCCTATCTTTCCTCACCATTTTATGGGCTTCCCACTTACATTCTTAGTCCTGAGTTTTCACTCCAAATCTCTATCCCATGGCCCATGTGGTGAAGCATGAGTATCTAATGAGATTTGGCTCATTTCTTGGCAATGAGTATTCCGGCCATAGCCAAGTGCCCAGCTTGCACCAAACCAAACCAAAGCATCAATGTAAGTAATGGTCATTTATTTAGGGGGCTGCTCAGCATCTTTGGAACCTTATCCCAGCAAGAGGAAGAGAAAGAGATAGAAAATTGGAGGTTAGATGGTGAGGAGTACAGTTCATGTAAAACACCTGACGATGTGCAGTGATAAAAGGTTTGTATCTGTTTACCTTCCAACTATAGAACCCTCCTAGTTTCATCGTACTCTGTCAGTAGCTGATATAATCACTGCCTTAGGCTCTGTAGCAAACTGCAATCCAATGTTATATTAACTAAGTAGACTTGCCATGTGTTATACAAGGTGACTGGAATTAGTTGGGAAGGAGGAATGATTCCAGAGAATGCAGATATTCAGTTCAGTATCTCTCTGCCAAAGCGTCACAATGACTAAGGGACTTTGTGGTTCAACTTATTTAAGTCAGCGGTTAGGTGACTAATCCCTTCAATGCAAATGCTCTTGATCATGAAATTCTACATTCCAGTCACAGTCCTGGCAACCTCGCTCAAACAACTGATCTCAGAATGTTGCACTGAAATATTACTATCAGAATCACTGGTCAAAAATGAGGAAGTAAGTAAAAGGGTCAACCATTCCCCCAGAGGATCCACAGCTCTGACTGATTCAGTGTCCACTCCCTCAAACAAAGAGCAAAGTGCAAGGCATGGAAATAATTAAGGAGCTAAAATAAACAAGCGTAGAGAAATTAAAAGAGGAATTTAATCTCATAGAACAAGGGTAAGCACAATGGGGATCTAGTTATGTTTACAGCAACCATTCTGGTCATAGAATCATAGAACTAATACAGTTATACCTTCAATCCAACTAGTCCAGGTCGACCATGTTCCCAAACTAAACTACTTTCACCTGCCTGCATTTGGCCCATATCCCTCTAAACCTTTCCTATTCATGTACTTATCCAAGTGCATTTTAAACGTTGTAACTGTACCTGCATTTACCACTTATTCTGGCAGTTCATTCCACATAACAACCACTCTCTGCGTAATTAAAGTTGCCCCTCATATCCTTTTTAAAACTTTCTCCTCTCACCTTAAAAATTTGAACTCCCCCACCTTAGGGAAAAGACCCTTTCTATAGATCTTATCTATGCCCCTCATGATTTTATAAACCTCTATAAGGACACCCCTCAATTTCCTACCCTCCAATGAAAAAAGTCCCAGCCTATCCAGCCTATTTTTATAACTCAAGCCCTCCCATTCCTGGCAACATCCTGGTAAATATTTTCTGAATCCTCTCCAATTTAGTAGTATTCTTCCTATAACAGGGTGACCAGAACTGCATACAGTGCTCCAGAAGCAGCCTCATCAATGCTCTGTACAACCTCAAAATGACATCTCAACTCCTGTACTCAAAGGTCTGAGCAATGAAGGCTAGCATGCTAAACCTGATCCCAGTTTTATCATAAATTCCACATCAGCAACAATGACACCCCCAACCTAAAACTAAAAACTAACAAGTGTTATTGGGAGGATACCGTATCAAGGATCCTCAATTGTCAGCTATGTTAGCAACTGAATGCAGGATTGAGCTCAGCTGCAATATTCACAGCTTCTGGTCAATCAGAGTCCAATTCCTGTTAGGTCAGGGAAGTTTGTAGATGCATAACTTTCAGACTGAGGACTTATCATAACATCAGAATAAAAGGTCTGGGATTTTCTTTTAAAAGGTAGCATTGCCAAGTTAAAACAGAAGCTACACAACTTGTGCTTTTCTCTATGCAGTGCAGTTGTTTTGTTTTCCTTCCATGTTTTTGTACTTTCGATTTTGTTTTAAGTGACAGCTTTGCTCAGTTAGTAACACAATTGCCCCTCAAGGAGTGTGCTGCCCTCACTGTTTAGAATACAGTTTGATACACCCTTAGCAGCAGACCCCAGGAAAGATTAGTGTCCAGCTGGGGAGGGAAAAGGAAAGGGAAGGAGACAACCAGGGCAGCAGGGTGGCTCAGTGGTTAGCACTGCTGCTTCACAGCACCAGGCACCTGGGTTTGATCCCACCCTCTGGTGACTATCTGTATGGAGTTTGCATATTCTCCCTCTGCCTGTGTGGATTTCTGCCGGATGCTCCAGTTTCCTCCCACAGTCCAAAGATGTGCAGGTTATGTGGATTGGCCATGCTAAATTGCCCATAGTGTCCAGGGGTGTGTAAGTTAGGTGGATTAGCCATACAAAATACAGGGAAAAGGTACAGAGATGGCTCTGGGTGGGATGTTCTTCGGACAATTCTTCTCCCAACAAATACCTGTTGGGCCGATTGGCCTGTTTCCACGCTGAAGGGATTCTATGAATCATCACGAACTGAACAAAAATCCCAGGTGAAGTTTTAGTTTTGGGAATTTTTTGTTGCTCCAAATAATTCTGGTTTTGAATATTTAACAAAGACAGCCACATTGACTGGAAATGAACTTTGGCGCTAAGCAATGGATTCTCCCAAGATGACGTCACTAGCATCTGAATCAAAAATAGAACTTTCTGGAGAAACTCAGCAGGTTTCACAGCATCTGTGGAGAGAGCAACAGAGTTTTGGGTCTAGTGACCCTTCTTCAGAAACGTTGACTCTGCTTTCACTCCACAGATGCTGTCAGACCCACTGAGTTTCTCTGGCTATTTCTGTTTTTGTTCCAGATTTCCAGCATCTGCAGTTCGTTTTTGTTTGTCACTGGTTCTTTCAAAATTACCCTTTCACCAGATGGGACCATCGCTGGTTGGACCAGCATTTATTGCCCAAGGCTAACTGCGCATGAAGTGCTGCAGGGTATGTGCCATAGGTACACAGCAGATGGTGCAGTGAAAGAAAGCTGAAAAGGAAATTGTTTGAATTCACTTTTATGATCTTAACATCTCAGTTGCTTATTTTTGTTGAACCTATCCTCCCCTTCTCTCATTGGAACCTGCAGCCTCTTCCATGACCCCTGATCCCATTCCTACCACATTATCACTGATATTGGCTGCTGTTCAGATAAAAGCCTCATCGCTGAGCAGTACCGTTCTATTTGATCAACATTCTGTTTTCACACTGGTTCAATTCAGCCACAATGTGATCACTCATTAAATGAAAATGCTCATTTTTCCCATATCCCTGTACAAACAAAAGCTCTTTACCACCTCAATAGAACCATAGAATCCCTACAGTGCATAAAGAGGCCATTTGGCCCATCAAGTCCACACTGACCCACTATAGAGCATCCTGCCGAAACTCAGCACCATCTCACCACCCACCGCTGCACCCCCCCAACCAATATCCCTGTAATCCTGCATTTCCCATAACTCAGCCAACTAGCCTACACATCCCTGGACACTATGGGAAATTTAGCATGGCCAGTACAACTAACCTACACATCTTTGGATTGTGGGAGGAAACCGGAGCCCCCGTCAGAATCCCACATGGACACAGGGAGAAACGCAGACTTCACACAGACAGTCACCTGAGGCTGGAATCAAACCCGGGTCCCTGGCACAGTGAGGCAGCAGAGCTAACCACTGAGCCACCATGTTGCCCACTATGATCACCTCTTACTTTTAATCATTGTCTATTTTTCAAGCAGCTCAGACCCTGTTCCTTTAGTGACGTTGCACATTCTTTTTACAGGAGGGTTTTCTTGGTCATCTGACCGTTCCTTTCATTTCACTCAAATTTCAACCATTCTTTAAAGACCGGCTTTCATTTTCTATCCCTTGAGATTATTCGATGACTCTCCTCGATGACACCATCCCAGTAAAGCCAAGGACACCGGCAGGAGCTGCGGCTCCTCTCCTCCACGTTGATGGAATGAGTGGTTGCAGCAAGATTAGAGCTGCTGGTTTCCTCTTCTCTCACCACCTCCCCCCCTAACCAGGAAACACAGAACGTGCCAACGAGGACCGAGGCCAAGAAATACCAGATGTTGTCCACCAAGGGCAGGGGAAGCTGAATATTGTTCAAAGCTAGACTTTGACCTGACAACCATCTGGCATGAGGCTTTTCGCCACAGAGCTGTTTCACAAACAATTCTACCCAAACTTGTGCCTGAGGCTGTATCTTTGTCGAGAAAACTACGCAAAGGCACCAATGAACTATTTTTGCTTTCCCAGTTTGTTTCACCTTTTTCAACAAAGAACTGTTTACTTCAAAATACTGCAGTATCCTATTAGGAGTGAGATTCTACTCGACATTGTAGAATCACATGCCTTTTCAACTGGACAGTGTCATAACAACATAACCAACATACTGCAGCTACATTACTGGAACATTATCTGGTCAAACTCCCACTCCCAACACACAAGCTTGGTTGTTTGCTCTTTGTCATGTACAGAAATGAGTCATTTTAGGCTTGAAGAAACCGAAATGCATTCTGGATTTTGAATTCGATCTATTCCCCTCATATTAATATTGAGAGTGCAATGCACACTCAATCTTTGGCCTTGAGACTCTCAGGATGGGATCAGGCACATTGCCAGGACAACCTGGTAATTTGCCCACCTCTCCATACTTTCCCCTGCAGCTAACTGAAAGGATATGAATCCCTTCTCTACAGGGCAGCTTCAATCAATCAGTCACTGTACTTTACTGGACCACAGGAGGTTAGAGTTGGTGATAACCTTGGACTATAAGGTTTGCAAACAACCTCATTAACCTTTGCATGGCTAATACACATCAGTTTTTTTTTGTTCTTTCAATGTTTTACACTATGGTATGTTGCTACAGCAGGCAAGGCAGAAGTGATAAGATGGTTTACGACAGAAAGAATAGCTGTTCAGTGAAAGCAGTCTCTGAGTAGCAGCGTTACCAAAAAAGACTTGCGATGATCAGTCAGTTGCTCAGCAGTTAGGGTGCATGGAGTCAGTCGCTACTTTCTGATTGTGTGAACAGAGAATGTCAAATCTTGATTTCCATTCAAAGAGCTTTCTAATGTTGAGGCCAGTCGATTAATCCTAAATGCTTTGATCTCCTAATGAATACCAGACAAATCTAGTCTGTAACACAAACATGCAGAGACACAGATTTCAATTTAACTGATGTAAGAGAAGAAAATTACTCTGTGTAATAAACAGATTAAAATCAAAATCTCACCGGGCTGGCCAATTTCACAGACCAGTCATCAGTGCATGATTAGCTCAATGTTTCGGATAACTCCTCAAAATGATCGGCCTGGCCTAGATAAGGAAAACTAACCAGAGGACAAATCAGACACCAATCATTTAAAAGATGTTGATTGAATGAATTAAGTTCTGGGTCACACGGATGATAAGAGTCCTCAGTAATCAGGAGGCAGTTTACTATTTTGCCACGAAATGCCTCAGGGGCCCTAGCACGATATTGATTTCCATACGCATTAGCGTGGGAAAGCTGGAGCTAACACATCGATCAACTTCCAGATGGAAACATTTGCGGCGGGTTTTTATTTGATAGTTCCCACCAAGCTTTGAAAGAGGCTTCAAAATGGTCCTGAAAAGTTAGAATTCTGATCCATGCATTTAAAAAAAAACATCAAATTTATTAATTTTAAATAAAACATAGCTGGATAAGCATTACTAAAGTTCAGAGACAATCTGGTTAACAGACTGGAAGAGTTAATTAATCTGTGTAGTATCTTTTTGTTGACAATTAACAGTGGGCAGCCAATTTCATCAGCATTGATACCGCTCAATGCCTTCTGATCCAAAGCGGTGGGAATGGGGTTGGGGGGGATGGTTACGGAGTTGGGGGTGGGTAGTGGTAAAGGGGATGCAGTTTCACAAGGTTCGAATTCTGGCCCCTCTCTGTACCCTGACAACTGCACTTGCAATCGTTCAGCAGTGATTTGGAAAGAGTGTCAAACATACAAATTAAGAGCAGGAATAGGCTGTTCATCCCCAGGACCCTGCTCCATCATTCAATAAGGTCATGGCTGATATGATTACTCCACAATCCCACCTTACACCCCTTACTTATCAAGAATGTATGAAGAAACTAATTAGGAGCAGGAGATGGCCACTTCCTGGCCGTATTCAGTTGTGCTCATTGGAGCAGGGAGCCTGGAACAAATGTAGTCCTTCCCACCCCTGTACTCCACCCCATCACCCCACCATTCAACTCCTACTGCAGAGGTGTGGATTGAAGTTCAGGCCTTCCTTGTCTCTATGGCTTATGGCACACCAGGATGTGGTTGCACTATTACAAAGAAAGAACTTGCATTTTTATAACACTCAAAGCCTTTCTCAGCCAATGAAGTTCTTCTTGAATTATTCTTAAAACATTTAATTTTCTCAATTTTTAAAATGTGCAAAGAATGTTTCAGATTGGGATTTGGCCTTTATATCAACTCACATCAATGGCTTTGATTTGGCTGTTACCTTGTGGCCCCAGCTATAAAATGCTATTACTCTAATCACAGTCTCTTCACCGTTCCCACATGGACAACTTAAACCCAATTGAGGAAGAGTTTGCTTATTTCTGCTTCTCAGATACCCGCAATTTCCACTCTGCATTCTAAAGTCTCACACACCTTTGAATGATTTCTCTGCTTTCTTAAGAGAAACTTCACGAGCAATCCCAAATGCTATGATCGGTGAAATGAGGAATGGAAAGTTTTCATTTATTGCACCCAAAGTGCAGCCACTCCAAAGATAAATATTATACTCATCAGATGTACAGTAAAGCTCCATCTCTATGATACCCTGAAAACATAACTGAATTCCAAAGTGAGATTTCCTACACCATCTGCAATCAATTTCTATCACTGACTGCTTCCAGGAGTGCAATTCTTGTTGATATCAGCAAAAAAAAAGCAAATCTCATTTATTATTTCCTTTATCATAGGCTCAATTAATCTTTAATCATTGATTGTTTTTGTTCCAAAATAAATGGGGAAATCATTTTGCACCAGCAACTTTCAACCAAATACTATCTAATTTCTTATAGGTGGCATCTTTAAGCTAGGCAATTTTGGACTTTCACCTGGAAATTATATTAATGTCACTCAATATTTTGTCACTTTGTTCTCTCTCTTGTTGCATTCCATCTAATTTCTCATTCTATTATCTTTCACTTGGTTTCAACTTGTCACCTTGTTGCTATCTGCAGTCTGAACAACCGAAAATTTGATCCAGTTTGTACAAGAAAATTCTCTCGTGCTGCTTTCCAAGAAGGTGATGGCGTGCCTCAGTTGCCATCTGACTCAGCAAACCTAGGACAGATTGACTGAGCCCCTCCAAACTCCCCTTTGCTAAGCTTTTATGGAATACCTAATGACAGAAATGAAACTGAAACATTGCAGAAATTGTTCAAAGTATTCTCTGCACAAGACCTCCAACACCACATTTCCAAACACATCTCACTGTCACAACATATTAAATTCTCTCCCTCAGCTTGAAAGATTGTTTTTATAACTCCTCTGCAATTAGGATTGGAATTTTAACTGCAAGACCTGTAGGTAGAATTGCGTCTTCCCTATTAATAAACACAGCACATTAAAAAAATATACAAACCAGTGATCATTTCTGTGAGCAGATGAGCTCTTCATGATGAAATGATGCTAGATGATTTTTAAAACACTGTAGTGACTGGAACCAGGTGGATCTTATTGACTGTGATATCCTTGATAGGAGTTTTTAACCTGGGCCAATCAGGGGGGCCCTGTCTGACAGATGTAAGGACTGGGTTCAGAGTCACTTCAGGGACTGACTCTGAGCTGGCTGGTCACAGCCAGTTTACTGTGTACCTGTAAATAAAGGGTGACTTGGTGTTGGGATACTGACCTCAGAGCAGTTATTTCAAATACAAAGAACAATTTATTTTAAAAAGACGACAGTCAGAGGTTGAGGAAAGTTCATGAAACTGGTCATGGTGAAGTATGTTTTAACAATATTTTGGGGCTCTTCTGGCTACATGGCTTAGACTTCCAAACAGTAATATTTAATGTTTGAATTGATATGATACTAGAAAGAACATTTTTGAGACTCATGAGTTCCAAGTCTTTGCCCACCTCAAATAGAGTAGATGAGTTGTGGATTCACAAGATATCCATTTCTTTCAAGAACAAATGAATTCATTTTACTGGAGGACATACTGGAATTGAATTCAATTTCTCAATTAATCATTAAAGTGAAAATTTCCTCACTGATTCCCACATATGGTTGAGTCAAAACCACATTAACTCTATTTATATCTCTGTAATTCAGATCTGCCCAGATGATACTTTCATGGCATCAAAATTACATGAAGCATTTCACACTGCAATATTTAAACTTCAAAAAAATCCCAATTTTCAATGTCCCACACACAAAGAAGTCAGTTTTGAATTCAGCTAATTAATTGATGTTGTATATGATCATTATTATTTGTTAATAGCTCAGCAGATCATATTTTTATCTTTTGCACAAATTTAGTTCAAACCTTTAAATGTTTTCATTTATTTGTTCATTGAATTTGGGTATCCCTGTCTAGACCAGCATTTATTGCCCATCCCTAATTGCTCAGAGGGCAATAAGAGTCAATGACATTGCTATGGGTCTGGAAACACATTTGGCCAGACCAGGCAATGACAGCAGATTTCCTTCCCTGAAGGTCATTAGTGAGCCAGATGGGATTTTTTTTTACAACAATCGACATGGATGCCATTAGGGCTAGCTTCTTATTCCACATCTATATTGAATTCAAATTTCAACATTTGCCATGGTCAAATTCAAACCCATATCCCCAGAACATTAGCCTGGGTTTCTGGATTACCACTGACATGACTACTACACTACTGCCTTCCACAATTCCAGAAAATTCAAAACAATTAGACTATAGTTTAGAGAGAGACAGTAGGAACTGCTGATGCTGGAGAATCTGAAATAACAAGGTGTAGAGCTGGATGAACACAGCAGGCCAAGCAGCATCAGAGGAGCAGGAAAGCCGACGTTTTGGGTCTGGACCCTTCTTCTGAAACTTTCTGAAAATTTCTGAAGAAGGGTCCAGACTATTGTTGACAAATTTGTTTGTGTAATTGTGACTGTGACAAGTCATAGCTTCTCATTTTCCACGTCATTTTTGATAAGATCATTGTCATCCTTCCTACCTCACTCATGCCCTTGTTCTCACATGGTTCCATTCCTATCCATTCCATACTGCCAATAGATTTACTGTGGCAGCTTCCCTTCCTGTACCACCTTCCATATTCCTTTATTATTCTTCATCAATCTTATATTTCTGTACAATATCATCCAGATGCATGGATTCAAGTTTCACCTCCATACCCACTTTGACCACGGCTATTCCTGTGTTGTTCTTACATCAGATCATGAATGAACACTAGTTGAACTGTCCACAATAAGGGTCAACAAGTTTCATAGAGAGTGGGAGAAAACTGAAGTTGGAAGTAACTTATCTTCAACATCAAACTGAGATGATAAGAATGCTCATTCTCCACACTTTGCTGGTTGATCCATGCATTGAAAGAATTGTTTTAAGTGCTTTTTTGCACAGAGCAGCCAAAATATTTGCACCTTAATTCTTTCAGACTTTTGTTCCAAAACACATGTTTTACTGACCTCTGCATGTGTTCCATATTCCCAGGGTAGTTTGTCTGAATCTGGAAGTTGTCCACAGCCTTCATTCCTGTTGACTGATGTGAAAAATTAATTTAACACATCTGTTAATTTCTGATTTTTCATTCCTTTTCTAGTCAATAGATTTCTCGCAGGATGGTGTAGGTTTTAATTCTTTGAATATTTCACATGTATCCATCAGACAGTTTTAATCACAAGTTTTGTGTCATAATGTCTACCAAAGTCCAACAAAGCAGGGGCAAACATTTAACCTCCTTTGTTTTTAAGCTCTTGATGGAATAACAAACACATTAATAAAGCAAACAAAAGCATTTTTTTCTTCCTCTAATTTCCTCTCGTAATGTCTTCTCTCTGAAGACAGGAAATCCTGCTGGTGTATAGTTCACCAGATGCCTGAGCAATACCAAAGGCAGCGAATCACTCTGTGCACTAGACAGTCACTTGTGATTAAAGAATGGAGCTATCAATACCACTCCTTGCTGCAATGATCCCACCAAGACTCCCAAAACTTGCATGCTGGGCTTGGGGGTAGGAGTTGAGCCCTCAATGCCAAGTTCCTCAAGCAGGTACTGTGCCAGCTCCGTGCCCACACGTTGAAGCCTACAAGCAATTCCTTGCTTGCCTGGGTCCTCGCTCTCCCACCCACTTCTGGGTTAATACTAGAAGTAGCAAGATGAGGCCCTTAAATTGGCATTAAAGCATTAATTAAAGGACCCTACAGAGTGAGGTGGGGAGGCCATCCACGGACTTTCCCATCACAGATTTAACAGTGCGGATGTGGAAAGGTGTTGTGATCCCCATCTGCTTGATTAGATTTCATTCCCCATTACCAAACTGAAATTTCATTAAATTTCACCTTCTACGTCATGGACAGGAACAAGAATCTTTGAGGAAGCACTGAACTGATAAACATCCATTCTTACATCCTCATTGTGATTTTCTGTATCCTCATTTATAATAGGAAGTGCAATATAAACTTGTCTACGTAGAGTAGAGCAGGATGGATGTGGGAATATAGAATTACAGATTACAATAAGTAGTGAGGCAGACTAATAAAGCAATAATAAAGCAAACAAGCATTGAAATTCATTTCCAGAGAATGAGAAATGAAAAGCAAAGAAGTTATAATAAACCAGTAGTGAGAACCTTAGTGAGGCCACATATGGAGTATTATGCATAGTTCTGTATGATTATTATTAGACAGAACATGACGAAGCACCAGAGAATGTGTGAAGGTGAGTTTTTTTAGGATAATACGCAACTGAAAGGTTAGAATCATAGAATCCCTACAGTGTGGGAACAGGCCCTTTGCCCCATTAAGTCCACACCAAACCTTAGACCATCCCACCCAGACCCATTCCCCTGTAACTGACCTAATCTACACATCCCTTAACGCTATGGGCAATTTAGTGTGGACAATTTACCTAACCTGCACATCTTTGGACTGTGGGGGAAACCGGAGCACCTGGAGGAAACCTACGCAGACACAGGGAGAACGTGCAAACTCCACACAGACAGTTGCCTGAGGGTGGAATTGAACCTGGGTCCCTGGCGTTGTGAGGCAGCAGTGCTAACCACTGTGACACCGTGCCCCCCCAATTATACCCATCATGAAAGATTGAAAAGGCCGGGGGATTTTTCCACCAGAAAAGAGAAGACTGAGGGATAATCTGATAGAATTCTTTCAGATTACAAAACAGTTTGATAGGGGGGGATGTAGGAGACAGAGTTCCTGCAGGACAGATCAGAACAATGGATCAGGAAGTTAAGAGAGCCACTGGTCAATCCAGAAGGGAATTCGGGAGAAGCTTCTTTGCCCATGCAAAGCATTGTTAGTCTGAGGTACTTACCATCAAAAGGAGTGGTTGAGGCAACCAGCGTAGTTGCATTTAAGGGAAAACTGGGCATATACATGTAAGAAAAAACTGACAAGAATATGTTGATGGAATAAAATTAGAAGAGGTGAGAGAAGACTCATCTACAGCACAAACACCGGCACAGGGCTCTTGGGCTGATTGGCCTATGGTGACCCTCAGGTTAAACCACCACCACATCTCTGTCTAATGAAAGAGTGGGACTATGGCAGCTTCACTTTTTATCGAGTCTTAGGAATAGGTCCTTGAGCTCTCTTGTGCTATCGCCTGAGTAGAACCAATTTATAGGTTTTTCCATATCTCTCTGTCTCTGGCTCATGTTGCACTTTTTCATGCATCTGTTGCATCTTCTACTTCAGTCTCTTTCCAATTCTGTGCATCTTTCTCTCTGTTTCTGTGTTCTTCTGCTTCTTCCTCTCTTGACACTCCTTGTGCTGTAACTATGATGTTATACCATGTTAGCCACATAAACAGAAGAATTTTGGTGAAGAATTTTGAAAGAAAGGTGAGATAGATTCAAGAGGTTGCCAGACTGAGATTCATACAAACGTACACTTTTACAAGATGTATACTGAAATTAACACGACAATACAAAAGTAATGAAGTGCAAGGTTGTTTCTCCTTCTGGAAAGTCTAGGACCAGAGGTCATAATCTCAGAATAAAGGGTTGCACATTTAAAACAGAGATGAAGAAGTATTTTTTCTCTGAGGGTTGTGAATCTGTGGATTTCTTTACCACAGAGGGCTGTTGAAGCAGGGTCATTATGTATATTCAAGGATGAGATAGACAGATTTTCAACCAGGAAAGGAATCGAGGGTTATGGAGAAAAGGCAGGAAACTGAAGTTGAGACTTAACAGATCAGCCATGATCTCACCGAATGGCAGAGCGGATTTGATGGGTTGAATGGCCTACTTCTGCTCTTCTGTCTTATGGCATTTTGCTGTTAAATTTATTCTAGCAATAGATGCAAATGTATTCCTTATTCTTAGCAGATTCATTATCCAGCAACCCTTTCTACAGATATCCTGGTATCCGCAGGGAATGATGCCCAGACAACTGCTGATTCCCGATTCCACCATTAGATTAGCATAGAATAGATTTGGTATCTACATCATTTATTGAGGAGTTGGAAAGAATAACAAGTCTGCAATATCTTCAAAGTAATTCCCAATTGTGTGTACAGATCATTCTCAATGGAAATGCTACACATTATATATTTAGGAGATTGCCTATAGTATGTTGCCTAGCTATGAGTCAGTGGGAATACTGTTATATAGCAACACGGTGTTATCAGCAAAATATAATGGGGAAAACAGTTACAGGAAATAAGTGCTATACTTACAGGGAATGTACATTCTACCAAAAATAATTTATTTTACTGGTTAAATTGGGTCATGGTGCTGTGTCTGTGTCAGATCTTCTTCACCAATGAGCTACTGAGGGGTGCTCAGGAGGCGATAGCTTGCTAGTCTCAATGTCCTAGGGATCAGTTGGCTGGATAACAGGTTTGTTAGACAGAATGACATCAAAGTGTGGGTTCAGTTCCTGTACCAGCTGAGGTTACCATGAAAGATTCTCCTCTCAACCTGTCCCTTCACCTGATGCATGGTGACCCTCAGGTTAAACCACCACCACATCTCTCTCTAATGAAAGAGTGGGACTATGGCAGCTTCACTTTTTATCGAGTCTTAGGAGTAGGTCCTTGAGCTCTCTTGTGCTATCGCCTGAGTAGAACCAATTTACAGGTTTTTCCATATCTCTCTGTCTCTGGCTCATGTTGCACTTTTTCATGCATCTGTTGCATCTTCTACTTCAGTCTCTTTCTAATTCTGTGCATCTTTCTCTCTCTTTCTGTGCTCTTCTGCTTCTTCTTCTCTCGTCATTCCTTGACTCTTCTTTCGGAGGACAGATGGTAGATAGCAAGGCAAGGAGGCATTGCAATTTGCAAGTCACTTGTTAGCAATGGAAGTGGTGATTGTGTGAGAAACATGCAGCTTAACCAGGTTGACAGCTCTCTTCAGACCCTCCCCACCACACCCGATCTGTTTTATCCAAATTCCCCACTCAAATCCCCAACATTGTGGTTCCAAGTATCTCCTCAAGCCTATTGCATAGCTAAGCTATTCTTTTTCACTTTATTGTATCGGTTCTCCCTGTTGCCTCTCGCTGTCCCATTTCCTCTTACCTACTAATAATTTCATCCTTCGCCATATGCCAACTATTGACTTACCGCTGACAACCCCTCCCTCCTTCCCCTTCATTCCCATCCCGTTCAGTTGAACCCACATTGTGTGTATTCCCTCATATGAACATCACCAAAAAATAGGCTAACTATAATCTGTATGCACCAATAACATACAGACATTGCACGGATTGACATGACCCATACACTGTTTTAGAAAGCTCTGATTCACATTGCTAGTGTTTTATATCTTCTCTAAATTATCCCTTAAACAATCATGTCCTATTGGACAACGTACAGAAGATAAAACACAATCTAATTACATTTTAACCTTGTCTTGTGGGTCAAGGAAGTGCCTTCTTATTCTGCAACTGTAGTACTACAAAGATTTTTGTCCAAATTTTGCAAGACCTTTTATTGTTGCAAATGTAGAGATTAGAAGAACCTTAAGGCAGATTGCATGGTATAAAATGCTCAATATGTACATTGGCAATAGATTTGAATCAAAGCAATTTTATTTTCTTCACAGTAAACAAGTACATTGATGATCACAAGCGCATGAACACATAATTATAAGCAGTCTGTTCAGTCCACATGAAATGTTCCAGTCATCTACTTTCTCCAATGCAATGTATGAATTTCACTCAGGTTCTCCTTTCATTGTGTGGCTGCAGATCAAATCTCACCATGATGGAGAAATCTCAGAAAAGCTTTTTATCTTTGCTTTAAGAAATGTGTGTTTAGCTTCTCTTTCACTTCTTTATCTCAGAGCTGCAGGAACTGAGGTTTCTCCATTATTTCATTTCTGGGTAGTAAGACTCAAATTAGCCACTGACCTCATCCGTCTCGACAACATGTCTCATTCAGAACCACAGAAAAGGGACTCAAAGTGTTTTCCTACTTTTCTACAATACACCAATGACTACATTTTAAATGTCATTTATTAGCTGTAAAAGGCTGTGGGATATCCAGTGATTCTTCTGGATACTAGCTCAGTGAGGCTAACAAATCATTGCCAGTTTATGGCAATCTGATTCTATGAGCTCAGGTCTCTAAGAACATGGACTTGGGATCACCAAAGTTTCCTCTTTGCTGTGGAACATGACAATGGGGACTTTCTTCACCTCAGTACTGAAGTAGTTTCTGTTTTCAAGACATTAAACCAAAACTGCAACAACTTGTTGAGGCAGAAGAATTCCATAGTTTTGTTTGAAGACCCTTGTACATGGAGCTTTTTGTCTGAAATATTATATTTTACAGTGCTCAATAAATGCTGGTCTGTAACTTACAGTGAATGTGGAACTAATGCATTCAAGTCAGGCAGCAGTTGAATTGCCAACAGTTTTCTTCAATGAAAGAAGATGAAAGGATTTATTTTATACCATGTAATACTCAAACATACTCCAACCGCCACTTCAAGGAATGTGCATCAAGGTGGTTTCATGCTTAGGCTTGCAGACTAGGACCTGTGTACTGTTCTCAGGCCGTTGTCAATTCTGAACTGTCAGAGCAGTATAAAGTAGTTATTCTTATTTCAGAGACAACAAGGTGCAGAGCTGGATGAACACAGCAGGCTAAGCAGCATCATAGGAGCAGAAAGGCTGACGTTTCGGGCCTAGACCCTTCATCAGAAATGGGGGAGGGGAAGGGGGTTCTGAAGTAAATAGGGAGAGAGGGGGAGGCGGATACAAGATGGATTGAGGAGAGGATAGGTGGAGAGGAAACAAACAGGTCGAAGAGGCGGGGATGGAGCCAGTAAAGGTGAGTGTAGGTGGGGAGTTAGGGAGGGGATAGGTCAGTCCAGGGAGGACGGACAGGTCAAGGGGGTGGGATGAGGTTAGTAGGTAGGAGATGGGGGTGCGGCTTGAGGTGGGAGGAGGGGATAGGTGGGAGGAAGAACAGGTTAGGGAGGTGGGATGAGCCGGGCTAGTTTTGGGATGCGGTAGGGGGAGGGGAGATTTCAGAGATAGTTTGTCCTTCATGACAAATATATTTAAAATACATTTGAACAGTTTTTTGCTATCAACTTGTTTCCAGTCTGCACATTCTCAAATGCAACAAAATCTAGGCAATATCCATCCAATAGCATTCCCTCAATTCAAGGACAACATCTCCCCAGGTTTCCACCATAGGTCTTCATGTGACTGAACAGATTCTCAACTCCAACTCTTTGAGCATGAGAGGCAGGAGGTCCCACAACATTGCGAGATCCTGAGTTCAGAAGTTGCTCATTTCCATTCAATTGTTGCCTCATTGTTAAGGTGCTTGAACTCAAAGTGGGATGCAGCTCGATGAAGGAGTTGATGTTATTTTAAAGGACTGACAGCGAGCTTCTTCCAGTCATTAATGTCAGTGCTGTTCCTTTTCAAGGAGAGCTTCATAGTGTTTTGCAAGTGTACTCATAGAATCCTTACATTGTGGAAGCCAGCTGTTTGGCCCATCGAGTCCTCACCGACCCTCTGAACAGCATCACACCTAGACCCATCCCCCTACCCTATCCCTGTAACCCTGTATTTCCCATTGTTAACCCAGCTAGCCTGCACATCCCTGGACACTATGGGGCAAATTAGCATGACCATTCCACCTAAGCTGCACATCATTGGACTGTGGGAGAAAACCGGAGCACCCGGAGGAAACACAGGCAGACACGGGGAGAATGTGCAAATTCCACACTGGCAATCACCTGAGGTTGGAACTGAACCTGGGTCCCTGGTGCTGTGAGGCAGCATTGCTAACCACTGAGCTAGCACTTGTATTCTTTGTCCTCCTCTGGAATGTTCGCCATAGAGGGTTAAAAAAGAAGGGACATGGTGCGGAAGACAGTTTCTTCCATCTGGACACACTGTCCAGTCTGTCAAAGTTGATTTTGGGATAGTTTTTTTCTCTAATTTAACATATTTTTCCTGATCAACCTGTTCAGGGATGTTATTGCACAACTTTGGAGCAGATGGGACTTGAACCAGGTCCCCAGTCCAGGCTAGGGACATATCACTGCACCATAACGGGGCCCTAAATATGGAAAGCTTCACAAACTTGTGTGTCATCCCTGCGCAGAGACCATGCTAATCTTCTCTGTATTGTTCCAATTTTCATAAATGTGCTGCCGAAGCAAGTTTTGTGTGAATGCTCAGCTTCATGAAGGACACTAGCATTTTGTTCAACAGTCCTCCCGTTGAATCTCCAAGTAGCAACATTGCTCATGGAACTTCTCTGCTATTCTTATGTCGCTGATACAGAGTATCCAGACTTGGACTCATAAATGGAAAGTAACATTGGCTTCACACAAACATTAAGCAATGGCTATCTCCAGGGAGAGAATTGAATCACCTCTTCCTGACACATACTGACAATATTTTCAATGGATCCCCCACCATGAGCATGGAAGTGACCAACTAAAAACTGAATGAGCCAAATAAATATCACAGCTACCAGCAAAGGTTATTCTGGATATTCTGCAGTGAGTGGCTTACTTCATGAATGGGGGGAAAAAAACCCTTCTACTGCCTACAATGGATAAGTTAGATTGACATATGCTCCATCACCCCAGATAATGAAGCTGCAACAACATTCAGGAAAGTCAACACCATCCAGGCACAAAACAGTCTGCTTCACCATTACTTTGTCCACTCTTCTCAACAAGATCTCATTCTGGCGACCAATCTACTGTGCCTACAATGCACTAACAGAGAGTCACCAAAAAGGCCCCAGTCCTCGGCAGTTTCGACAGACCCCGGTCCTCAGCGGTTTCGATGGACACCTGTCCTCAGGAGTTTCAACAGACCCTGGTCCTCGCCAGTTTTAACAGGCCCCCAGTCCTCAGTGATTTTGGCAGTCTCCCTGTTTTGGCAATTTCAAGAGGCCCCCAGTCCTTAGCAATTGGACAGGCCCATCGGTCTTCAGAAGTGGGCAGTCCGTAAAACCAAGGGGCCTTGGAATGGACAAAAATTATATTTGTCTTAACTTCCACATTTTCTTTTTGTATATAATTTATATAATTATGTTTCTGTGGTGACACTTACACATTTTACTGTATTTTTGCAGATACTAGTAACAATAATTTCTATCAAAAAAAATTCTTCTAAAGCATTTCACCGAAACCGCACCATGAGATATTCTGGTAGAAACACTTGTAAGAACATTTTCCATCGTGAAGTTGATAAAAAGGAGTTTTTTTTTAAAAATTGCATCTCAAAGTAGTGCCCATTCTGACAAGGTAACAAGGAGCACTGGAATGATATACAATTGGAGATTAATTTTCCACACAAACATAAACAACAAATAATCTCAGTGATCAGTCAAAAACTGTACACCCATTGTCTGTGGTCCTGAATACTGACCAGAAGGCTTTTGGTAGTTCTTCCGTCTCGGCTATAAAGTAAGAGAGACTAATAATAGACAGACACACAGGAAAAGATATTCAGCAAAGGCTCTAAGGTCAGTTGGGTTTTTAAAGAGAAAACTGCAAGGGCTTTTCCTCAGATTAAGTGGTGAGTAATGCTACAGGATGATTGAGGCTTACTTCATTTAAATTCAGTAACATGACCCATTGATATGAGCAAGTGCAGCATTTTCTTTATTTTATATTTATTCACAATTATAAGTTGGATTGTTTGAATCAACTGAGTTTGATCATAACCTCTGTTCCTCATGTTTGTTACAGCTTATCAAGTTGCTTCAGGTCTCATCTTGTCCAGTGCATCTGAGGTCATTTTTAGAAAGGATAGAGAAACTTAACAGGGCATGTGGAAGGTACAAATGATATAGTTGTACAAGAGGGCATAAAACTCAGCAAGTTAACTGTGTAAAATAAAGACTTTCACATGACTTTTAAGAGTGCTGAGTACCACCGCACCCAAAAGGTATTGAGACTAGGAGCCATATTTTGAAAGTGAGAGAAAAAAGATTTTAAAAAGACATGAGGGGCAATTTTTTTACACAGAGAGTGGTTCGTGTGTGGAATGAACTTCCAGAGAAAATGGTGAATGTGGGTACAGTTAGAACATTTAAAGGACATTTAGATAAGTACATGAATAAGAAATGCTTAGAGCCATATGGATCACGTGCAGGTAGGTGGGACTAGTTTAGTTTGGGATTATGATAGAATAGACTGGTTGGGCTGAAGGGCCTGTTTCCGTGCTGTATGACTCTATATGTTTCTATGAATCTAAAAGATTCTAAGATTATAACACTTGATTTACTGGATTATTTCCAGCATTTTATGTCTGATGCGTAATTGTTCATAGCATGCTCTCTTGCAGTATAAGTCTTAGATATATACTGATCACTGTTTAAACAAATACAGTACAATGATGTGCTTTTTTAATATTTGTTCATCTGATGTCCCTTATTCATTCATGCTAGGCACCATTTATTGCCCATCCCTAATTGCCTAGAGGGCAGTTAAGAGTCAACCACATTGCTGTGGGTCTGGAGTCACATGTAGATGAGACCAGGTAAGGATGGCAATTTCCTTCCCCTAAAGGGTATTTTTTTTTAATGCATCAACAATCAGTCATCATTAGATTCTTAATTCCAGATATTTATTGAATTCAAATTCCAGCCTCTGCTGTGGCAGGATTCAAACCCAGGACCCCAGAACATTATCTGGGTTAGTAGTCCAGCGATAATACCACTAGGCCATTGCTTCCCCTTCATGACATGGATGTAATTTGTAAAGACGTTTGTTGTCCGTCCCTTGAGAGAATTTAAAATTCAACCACGTTACAGTGCAATCACATGTAGTTCAGGCCAGATAAGGATAGCATTGTACATTTACTTGGAGTAACCCTGTGATGATGTGACAGCGTTGTACCTCACTGAGTATAAACAGCACAGTGTGAGTGGAGTCAGGACTATCCTGAAGGAGCACACCAGAAGACATGCTGAGAGCGTGTGTGCATGAAGACAATGAAGGTTGCTTAGTTCTTACCTGATGTGATAGATCAGTGCCTGATATAACTATGATTACCATGTATATCAAGATTTAGTATTAATGTATTATAAATCGTAGTGGCTCAGTGGTTAGTACTGCTGCCTCACAGCACCAGGGGACCTGGGTTAAATTCTGCCATCGGGTGACTGTCTGTGTGGAGTTTGCACATTCTCCCCGTGTCCATGTGCGTTTCCTCCCACCGCCCTAAGATGTGCAGTTTAGGTGGATTGGTCACACTAAATTGCCTTTGGTGTCCAGGTAGATTAGCCATGGAAAATGCAGGATTATAGGGTGAGGGTGGGGGTCTGGGTGGGATGTTCTTTGGACGGTCAGTGTGGACGCAATGGGCCAAATGGCCTGCTTCCACACTGTAGGGATTCTATATAATTTTACTGTATTAAGCCTGAAGACAGTTGTTGACTTTGCTTTCTCCTCAAGCAGTCTATCTTGAACACAAACTCCTGGTGTGGTATCAAAACATACAATTTAAAAAAAGGTAGATTTTCTTCCAGTAAAGGATATTAATAAACAAGATAGGTTTTAATGACAATCAATAACATTTATATTGTCACCACTACTGAAACTCACTTTTAATTCCAATTGGTTTTAATTTAACATAAATTCCACCAGCTACCTTGGAGGGATTTGATCCCACGTCTCAGGCCTATGACCATAGACCACAGAATTGTTAGCCCAGTGATATTAACACCACACCAACATTTCCCCAAGTTGCAACTGCACAACTCGAGACAAGACCAATAAATAACCCAAAATGATACCAGAATACTGAAATGACATTCAGTCACCATCAGGCATTGCAAAGTACACTAACTCTTTGAATAGGACTTAATGCAGGATAAAGTTTTGACGAAGAATAGTTTTTAACTGGAAGAGGAGCATTAGACATTTAGGAAAATTGCTTTTTCCATTATTTTGTATTATTGTCTATTGCTTTTAACATGAGGAAATTACTGCCTCTATTTAATATCTACATTAGACATCTCCCCAGTGGCATTCAAACCTAACTTTTTCTAAATGCATATAATAACGTACTGAATGCCTTTCTGGATTGCATTTTTGCAATGATGTTCTGGAGTGCTTGAAATTGCTGTAGGATATATTGAGATGGATATATATAAAAGGAGGCTTTCATGTGAATGATTTTAGTTTAATTACTCCCTCTTCTGCAGGCAGTTGGAATAAGGCAGGCCTGGAGTACATTGAAAAAGTGCTCTTTAAGCCTCAGAGAGATACTACACATCCCTTACTTTCCATGGAAGAGTGACTCATTATGTAGTGTTTGCTGATAGTAATGGAACAATGACTTCTGAAAACAATTTGAATTAGCTGGAAATGCTTAGGCATAACCTTAACAAGAAAACATCCACTAAGCCTCCAGGTACTGAACTGGAATGGAGACTACCAGCTCATGAGCTGTTCTTATAAACCTTCGAGCACTTCAGCAACTAATACACACTTGGGCTACAAACCACATTGTAACAATTCCACAAGAGTGTGTGCTGTGTCCAGGTTGTACCTTGTACACTTTAATAAGGTCCCCCTCAGCCTTCTCTACTCTAAAGAACACAATCTCAGCCTCATAAAAACGGAAAGAACTGCAGATGCTGTAAATCAGGAACGAAAACAGAAGTTGCTGGAAAAGCTCAGCAAGTCTGGCAGCATCTGTGAAGAAAAAAAAATCAGAGTTAAAGTTTCGAGTCCGGTGATCCTTCCTCAGAACGGATGGTAGCTGGGAAAATGTAGCTTTATATGCAGAAAATCTTAGCCTCTTTAGTCTCTTTTCATAGTGGAATCACTCTAGCCCAGACAACATCCTGGTGCATCTCCTCTGCAGCCTCTGTGTGCAATCATATCCTTCCTACAGTGTAGTAACAAGCACTGCCCACAGGACTCCAGCTGTGGCCTAACTAATAATGTCTACAGCTCCGTAATAACATTCTTGTTCTTTAATTCAATGCATTGACTAATAAAGGCAAGTATTCTGTCTGCCTTCTTAATCATCTTATGTATCTATCCTGCTGCCTTCAAGGATCTATGGGCATGCACTCTGAGGGCCTTCTGATCCTTTGTACTTCCTAGGATCTTACCATTCAATATGTACTCCCATGCCTTGATAATCCGCAAAAAAATGCATCACCTCACACTTTTCAAGATTAAATTCCTTCACTACAGTTTAGCCCATCTGTCCAACCTATCTATCTCATCCTGTAGTCTGAGGATTTCCTCCTCACTATTTACCAAACCACCAACTTGTGTATCAACTGCAAACTTACTGATCAGATCAGAGAGATGAATGGGACTGAAAGTGGACAAATCCCCGGGACCAATGACCTTCACCCTGGAATATTGAAAGAGATGGCTACTGCGATAGCAGGTACATTGGTGACCATCTTCCAACATTCTATGAATTCTGTAATGGTGACTGCAGTTGGATGAAGGCCATGGAAATATAACTCCACTGTTTAAGAAAGGAGGAAGAAAGAAAACAAGGAATTACAGATGTGTTAGGCTGATGTCTATAGTGAGAAAAACACTAGAATCTATTATAAAGGATATGATTGCTGGATATTTAGAAAATAATTATCAAATTGTACAGAGTCAACATGGATATATGAAGGGCAAAGCATATTTGACCAATCTGATATATTTATTGCAGATATTACAAACACAGTTGATAAGGGAAAACTTGTCACTACAATGTATTTGAATTTTCAGAAGGCTTTTGCTATAGACCGCAGCGGAGATTAGTAAACAAAATTAAAACATGTAGGATTGCAGGTAATCGACTAGCATGGATTGAGGATTGGTTAACAGACAGAAAGCAAAACAGTGGGAATAAATAGATCAATCTGAGGTTGGAAGACTGTCACTAATGGGAGACACAAGAATCAGGGCTTGGGCACCAGCTGTACACAGTCTATAGCAATGATTTGGATGTGAATACTGTACTATTTCCAAGTTTGTAGATGATATAAAACTTAACGGGAATGTGCATTGTGAGGATGATACAAAGAGGCTTCAAGGGAATTTAAGCAGGTTGAGTGAGTGGATAACAGCATGGAAAACAAAACATAATGTTGGTAAGTGTGAATGTACCTATCTTCATTGGAGGAACAGAGGTGCAGTGTATCTCTTAAATGATGAGAGATTAGAAAGTGATGTCCAAAGGGACATAGGTGTCCTTGTTTAGAAGTCACTGAAAGCTAATTTGCAAACAATTCAGAAGACAAATAATTTGTGAGGTTTGTCATAGAAGTCTTGCTTTAACTGTAGGTAAGCAGTTTCAATCCCCTTACCTAAGGAAGGATACATTTACCATAGAGAGAGTGTAACAAGTTGATTCCTGGGATAAAAGCCAAAAGAACTGCGGATGCTGTAAATCAGGAAGGAAAATAGAAGTTGCTGGAAAAGCTCAGCAGGTCTGGCAGCATCTGTGAAGAAAAATCAGAGTTAACATTTCAGATCCAGTGAGTTCTGAGGAGGGGTCACCGGACCCGAAACGTTAACTCTGATTTTTTCTTCACAGATGCTGCCAGACCTGCTGAGTTGATTACTGAGATGTTGAGGCTGTCCCACAAGGAGAGACTGAGGAGACTAGGCATGTATTCTCAGGAGTTCAAAAGAATGACCGGAAGTCTTGAAAATTCTTAAAAATAGAAACAAAGTAGATGCAGAAAGATGTTTCCCCTGGCTGTGGGGTCCAGAACTAGGGGAGACAGTCTCAGAGTAAAAGGCAAGCTACTTTGTACCAAGATGAGGAGGAACTGCTTCACTCAGAGGGTGGGGAATGTTTGGAGTTATTTACCCCTGAGCACTGTGGAAGCTCAATCATTGAGTGGGTTTGAGACAGAGATTGATAGACTTCTAGTTACTAATAACATTAAAGGATATAGGTGCAGGAAATTAATGCTGAGGAAGATGAACAATCATAATCTAGAATGGTGGAGCAGCCTCACGGGACTGAATGGTCTACTCTAGCGCCTACGTTGCGTTAACATGCTGCAAACATGGCTAATGACCAATATTGCCAAATAATTGCCATATGAAGGACCACCTCCTATCCTGAGTTGCATTTTACAGGCAACAGGAAGAGCAGCAGCCTTGTGGGGAGCCTGCTGGATAAACACTCGGGGGTTCCTAGAGAAGGGGCCCTTCTTTATGGTTGCTGCATGGCCCAAGAGGACCATTCCCACAGCATCAAGGACAAAAGGTGCAATTCCATCTCTCCACACACTCACCAAAACCATGGGCCCTCCAATACTGCCAGGCTGGCCTTTGCTGCCAAGGACACTGCGTTTGGGTCAGCAGCTGGGAGGAAAGCCACCATCCTTTCAATTGGCTGCCACTGTTACATTCTCCTCTTCAGCATAAATACTCACACACAAGGCTTAATGAAGCAATAACATGGGAGTTTCATTGAAGGTGAAACTATGTCAAAATATTGTGCACTGGGGGCTAAATATAGTGCATCTTACTCTCACTGCTTCTGCTACTCTGCTGCTTCAGACTGTGCAATAAGTCATGTATAATACATTCTATCCTGTCAAAGTGTGTAACAATTGACAGAGGTTCAAAAGATGTATGTCATTAAAACAGCCACTGGTAAAATAGCCATCAGGATTCCCATGCCTCCCAGTGACATGTTACCTCTTCCTTTTGGTCCTGGCAGCCAGAAGCTTACCTTGTGAAGAAAAAACCAGCTCAAAAAGTGTTTCATTCAGCTATTTCTTCTCCTGTTCGTAAAATGATAATTGCTCTTAATAACAGATGTGTACATTTTGGTTGATTTCAGTGAAACGTTAATCATCAAAATTATGATGATTACAAAGCCTCTCTGGCCACATTCTGAATGTTGCAGTTTCTTTAAATCAGAAACCTGGAGTCATTAGATGCTCAAAGTTTCTGCTGAACTGTGGACAATTACCCAGCCCCTGGGTTGATTGCCACAGATAAGCACGATGTACGTTCCATAGTTGCTGACAGATGCTGGTTGCAATCATCGTCCTTACTGCCAGCCTATAACATGACAATAAAAGTGAAATGCAGCATTTTATACTCAGAACTAGAGCACAAATTTAATTAGCAGTAAATCTGCTTGAGATCCAGGACTGCAGTCAGTGTTCCAGCTAATTAAATACTACAACTCCATGAGATGTGTATTTGATTTTCTTTGTGAACAGTATTTAATGAACAAGAAAGAGGCTATGCAGATCACAGCATGTAGGGCTCTGATAACAGATGGTGGGTGAATGTGCAATGAAAGTCCACCTCTTACCTCCAGGCCTCTGATTTAGTGGCTTACAGAAGCAGCAATGTGCTGATGACTGTTTAATGTTCCAGAGCTTCTGCACTTACTTAGCATCTAATCAGTTGGATTCCATTGAGCTCTAAGGTGGATTTGGCAAGTTTTGTAAGTACCTCTGCAAGGATTAAACCAGTCCTTCAAGTACTTAGGCTATTGATTTCTTTTCCTTGCAAGCTCTGCACAAGATGCACAACTCATTTGATAGTCTGTTATTGATACTAGTTAGGAATTGTGATACCCAGGTTCAGCTTGTACAAAGAAACAGCATTCCCCGAGAAAACAGGCTGCCGTGACATTGTATTCTTTGCCCCCGATTGTTCTTGAGTATTGATTTCTGGATTATTCTGCTCACCCATCTTTTACCATCCTTAAAAAGAGAAATCTGAGATGTGGCTTAGCAGAGCTCTGTCAAATAACAAAAGGTTTCAACAGAGCACTTGCTTTTTTGTAGTTCAGGGTTGGGAACCAGATTCCTGGATAATTTTCATGTCTTCGACCCAAAAGACATTACCTTCAAATGTGAATATCCTTATTAGGCCAATGGTAAGTTTAATGCTGAGCATTACTGGGATACAACAGCCATGTTAATGCCTGATCTCTTATTGAAGTGAGCACCTGCACATGCAGCAACCTCAACAGGCATCAAAGTGGCCAGAATGGCCTATTCAGAGATAATGTATCTAATTGAGCCCCAGATTCCCCAGATCTGGTAATGTTTGCAGCCTAAAAATAAAACTAACTAATGCCCACATTGCTCCCAACAGCTCTGCATTAACATACATAAGACCATTCAGAAACATCGATTTATATTTAGGGTGGCACGGTGACTCAGTAGTTAGCACTGCTGCCTCACAGCGCCAGGGACCCAGGTTTGATTCCAGCCTCGGGCAAATGTCTGTGTGGAGTTTGCACGTTCTCCCCGTTTCTGCATGGGTTTCCTTCAGATGCTCCAGTTTCCGTCCAAAGATGTGAAGGTTAGGTGGGTTAGCCACGGGAACTGCAGGGTTACAGAGATAGGGGAGGGGGTGGGTACTCTTCGGAGTGTCCGTGTGGACTTGATGGGCCAAATGGCCTGCTTGTACACTGTAGGGATTCTGTGATAAATTATAAACAACCTTCTCACCCTCCCTGGCACATTTCCAAACTTTTCGGTGACTCCAACAAGCTATTTATTGGAGGCGATGTGTTCTTGATTTCCTCCATTTTCATTCTCACTTTGAACATTCAAGCTTGTCCCTAAGGTTTAAGGGCATACCAGTTGAAGAAACTTCAGAGAACATGCAATTCGCTATCACAGACAGTGGCTGAAGTGTATTGTGTTGATGTATAAAGGAGACTAAGCATACGAAGGAGAAGAAGTTTGAAGGATGTGCTGATAGAGTAAGATGATTGGGCCGAATGGCCTGTTTCTTTTTTTTTCCTTTATTCATTCACAGGATGAGGGCGTCGCTGGCTAGGCAGCATTTATTGCCCATCCCTAATTGCCCAGAGCTCTGTCAAGAGGCAACCACATTGCTGTGGGTCTGGAGTCACATGTAGGCCAGACCAGGTAAGGATGGCAGTTTCCTTCCCGAAAGGACATTAGTAAACCAGATGTGTTTTTCCAACAATCAACAATGAATCATAGTCATCATTAATTCATCACGGACTCTTAATTCCAGATATTTTATTGATTTCAAATTCCACCATCTGCCATGGCGGGATTCAAACCCAGGTCCCCAGAACGTTATGTGGGTCTCTGGATTAACAGTCCAGCGATAATACCACTAGGCCATCGCCTCCCGTAGGAGGTACTGTATAATCCTATTTTAAGTAAGCCATCACACAGTAATTCATCTTTCTGAAGCCGGATGTTGTCCTTTACTCTGAGCTCTGTACAGCAACTATTTCCATCTGCCAAGCTCCATTGATGTGTTGGAATTTGTAATTCAATGCCCTCACTTTCAAATCCCACCAGAGCATCTCATCATCTTATCTGAGTGACCGTCAGCAGCATGGCACTAATACATAAAGTCTCCAATAGAACAGTAGCATAAGGAACATTGGAAATTGTGGTGGGAATAGACCACCCGGCCCATCAAACCTGTTCTGCCATTTAACCAGATTGTGGCTGATTTTCTATCTCAACACCATTTTTCCATTCTATTGCTACATCCCTTGATATCTTTAATGTCTAGAAACCTTAGACTTTTGTCTTGAATATACTTAATAACTGAGCTTCCAAAGTCCTCTTGGGCCAAGAATTCCCAAGATTCACAACCTTTTTGAGTGAAGAAATGCTTCCCTCCATATTGCAGTCCTAAATAGCTAGCTGCTTATTCCGCTCCCAGGTCCCAAGATGTTACTGTGATAGATGCTCTTTAACAGAGAATTGTAAAACTCACCAGCTGTTCTATAAGCCTGGGAATGCAATTTTCTTTTACTCACCATATTATATGCCACCTTTACAAGGAATTATTCACTCATTTCTTTTTAAGAAGATTTCTCTGTGGTTTATCTTTCTTGTCTTCCCCCATAGGCAGGGACAATGTGTGACTCTGATTCCACCACAGACTTAGTGTCCCTCATCATTTCTTCAGTTAACACAAGAAATGCCAGGAAACTCTCAACTTCGTGATAGGTTCCTGAGCTTCTCTAGCACCTGGTTGACCAAGGAGAGAGTGCTTTATCTTCCTCTTTTAATCAATATTTCTTTTAAAGATTGTCCATTTTACAATGAATGACTGAAACCATCATTTGTAGATATTACTGAACCACAACAGTTCAAAATGTTCCAATAACATACTTAGTTATGCACTGAATAGCTTTAGTACAGTACTGATTCTACCCTCGGATACAGCTGTGTGGATGCCTGTCGTCATCCAGCAGCTCCTCATAAACTGGTTATACCTTTCATGTATGCATGAATAGTAAGCTGGCTGTTCAACCATGGGGACATCACTCATACGATAAACTTTCAGGGGTTCAGGGAATGACAATTCGTCATAGTAAGCTGAGTTGGCTTTCCCCTCTTTTTCCATCATTCTCCATTTCCTCGCCTCAAATATTTCCACTTTTACCCTTCAGTTAATAATCTGGTTTGTATGGGTAGTTTTTCACATTTTTTTGTCTGTTCATGATTATTGTAGCAAAAGGCGATACGGACTATCTCCAATCTGTTGCACTGGTCCAGTAAATTGGTGGCACTGATATCATTGCTGTGCGTGTGTAACAGGCATTCAGCACCCATTCTTCTGATAGGCGCCTGCACAGTGCCAGTACTCACGGCCCTACTTCAATGCTTGGTTCAGCGCTCCACTGGCCTGCCACTTCACTTGGCTTTGCGAAAACTACAATCCAAAACAATGTCATTAGCCTGGCTGAGTAAGGTCACACAACACTTAGGATTCTGCAAATCAGAGAAACATTTAAAAAAGAATATTCAAGCCATGACATAAATGCAAGCTCTTGTTGTAACTTGATGCTGTCTCTCCCTCCTCCTCTCTGACCTCTCCACAGTCTTTGAGATGGTCAATCTTCTTACACCTCCATCATTCAGCTCAGAAGACTGACTTTCTTCACTCAAGTTACCCCCTTATCTATTCTAGTGTAGGTAGACCATCTCCTCAATAGGCTGTCTTCCTTATCCCACCTTCACTGCTGTTTCTGGTTGTACCAGACTGTTTGTAATCTTGGCAGCCTATTTAACCTTGGGTTCCTGACTCCCATACCCTCTCCATCAGCTAGGCTGCCTGTATCCATTTCTGTGACAATTGCCCACTTCTCCCATTGCCTCAACCCGCTTGCTGCTGAACCCTCATCCATGTTCCCATCACCATCAGATTTGAATGTTCCCATGTTCTCTGGCTAACCTTCCATTCTCCACTCTGCACTGTTTTCAGTTCATCCAAAAGGCATCCACCCACCTTTTATTGTAAACCAAATCATCTCACTATCATCCCTCTGTTTTGTACCCTACATCGCCCCTCATCTTCTAGTCCCTCACATTTTAAACACTGATTTGTTGTTTTAAATCCCATCGCATTGGCACACCTTTTCTTTCCTTTAACATTCCTCAGCCTTACAACCTTCCAACTATGGCCACTTGTGCTCTGCCCTCTCCATTTGCTCCAACATTGACAACTGTCCCATACCAGAATTACTTACTTAAACCTAATGAGCTCCTCACTCCCATCTCTTCCCTTAACCCATTACTGAGCTTTTTCTTATCCCTCCTTTTATCTCTCAAAATATTTTCTGATTAATTTTCTATGAAGCACCTTGGGATTTGTTTCTATGTTAATGACACTATATAAATCTGAGAAGTTGTTGTTGTTGTAATTCATACTCTGAACAGTTCCCTGGTATTATCCGGAGAGGTTACTTACTTAACTTCATCTTTCCAATACTGAGAAAGGTTTTGTGCAAACCTATCTTTTCTCTTTCAGATGCTAAGAAATCAATTGTGTATTCCCAACACGCCATGATTTAATTTTAAATTTCAATAAAACCACTGCAGTTTATTCCATCCAACCCCATTTAATTCCACAAGGCCAATTACAACCTCTCAACTAAATTGATAACTCAGACCAGTTAATGGCACACTCCTAAAGATTGTTTTAATGAAGGTAGCCCTGATTTAGCAAAGCATAGGGCCTTGTGGTGCATTGGTAGTGTCCCTACCTTTGAGCCAGGTGGTCTGAGTTCAGGTCCCAATTGCTCTAAAGGTGAATCATATACATCTTAACCGAATTAACTTTAAAGATATAATTGAACATCTGTAATTTCAGACAGGAAAAAACAAACTATGTCCTGTGCTTAATTATTTTATCTAAATACATAATTATATGACAAGTACTGTGTAGACAGCAAAATAGATGCATGTGTAAAAGAAATAGAAAATGAAATGTTACAAACTGCAGCATGTTGATGATTAATTTTCTGGGCACAGGAAAGTTCTGCAAGAACTGCCAGAAAAACAAGATTTGTGTAGATTGAATTATCAAGTCACAATGTATTCACCACACTGAAGACACACTATTCATATGTTAGCCCAACTGTATCCAGTTTTTTAACTGCAAAAATGTTATTGGAAATGTCAACAAATATTCATAGTTCTACCACAACATTGATAAAGCTTCTTTGAAGAAATATGGGTTATGTGATAGGCAAAACTTGCTTCATTACCAATAGATTCTAGCAATTTCCTAATCACACAAAGCTTGAGTTCTTAACTACAGGATGTCTGTGAGTGTGTGTGGTGTAGAAGTGGTAGTATGTTTATGTGGGGAATGGAGAATGTCAATGGACTCATGTGTGTATACAGTGTGCTGGTGGTAACGGCAAGTGTGTGTGTGAGAGTGGTTTCGTGCTGTATTTGTATGTGTGTGTGCGCATGTGCATACATGTGTTTGTGTGTCTGCATGTAAATGTGTATGTGTCTGATTTATATAAAGGTTAGAGAGGTCATGTATGTGGTGGATGAGCCAGAATGATTGTGATGGTGTGTGTGTAGAGGGTTCCAAGTGTATGTATGTCTGGTGTGATGTTCAGAGTGAGAGAGTGTGTGTGTGTGGTAGGTATTGGGGGTATGTATGTGTGCAGTGTTGGGTGTACAGTGTGGTGTAAGGACTGTGGTAATAAGTCTGTGTGCATGTCTCTGTTAGATAGTTAGTTATTTAATGGGAACGCTCATGTAATACCTTACGTGAACCTACTTTTGCCTATTCACAATATTGACCATTTGTAAGGTAAAAAGATTTAATATTATTCAGAGCTACCCCAGTTGGACCAGATAGATAGAAACACTGCCTCTGCTTTACCCATCCCCCTTATCATCTCCCAGTTTCCTGATGATGATTAATCTGTATCTCAGTCACAGTTGTTCTTCCAGAATGGTATTTGCAATGTGTGCTGACCTTACTTCCAGGATCATCACAGACAATTTCAACTCTTATTATCACCAATCAGTCATGATTTTGTCATGGATACAATATTTTAGTTTATTAAACACCTCATTTCACTTGCAAATCTGAGTGAAACAGTGTCCTATTGAATCCAATTTCATCCATTTCTTTGCGCAATTTCATTGCATACCTACAGAGAACTTTGTTTTTTTTGGAACATTGAATTGAATAGCATACAGCTAATGTACATGGAAATGATATAAATCCCTCAAATTTCACATTTGTATTAAAACATTAATGCGACTATTTGATCTAGATCTGGGTATGCAAGGGGCAATTTCAAAGTTTACCGATGACACAAAGCTTGGAAGAATAGTCAACTGTGAGGAGCAAAGGGCAGAACTCCAGAAAGACAGACAAGTTGGTGGATTGGGTAGATAGGTGGCAGATGTGGTTCAATGTAGAGAATTGCGAGATGATTCATTTTGGTAGAAAGCAAATTAAAAGTGATACAAAATAAGGGGTACAACTCTAATGGGGGCGTGCAGGAGCAGAGGTAACTGGATGTATATAATGCACAGATCATAGAAAGTGGCAGGGCAGATGGAAACAGCAGTTAGTAAAGCATACAGTATTCTTAGTTTTATTATTAGGAATATCGAGTACAAGAACAGAGAGGTGATCTTGAACTTGTATAAGACACTTGCTACACCTTAGCTGGAGTATTGTGTACAGTTCTGGGTGCCACATTATAGGAGGGATGAATATAGGACAGAGAATGGGAGTGATTAACAAGAATGGCTCCAGGAATGAGGAACTTCAGTTAAGTGGACAGAAGGAAGTAGTTGGAGATAACAAGGTGTAGAACTGGATGAACTCAGCAGGCTAAGCAGCATCAGAGGAGCAGGAAGGCTGACGTTTCGGGCCTAGACCCTTCTTCAGAAATGGGGGAGGGGAAGGGGGTTCTGAAATAAATAGGGAGAGAGGGGGAGGTGGATAGAAGATGGATAGAGGAGAAGATAGGTGGAGAGGAGACAGACAGGTCAAAGAGGTGGGGATGGAGCCAGCAAAGGTGAGTGTAGGTGGGGAGGTAGGGAGGAGAGTTGTTTACCTTGGAGAGAAGGCAGCTGAGAGGAAATTTGATAGAAGTTTCAACATCAGGGATGCGTAGAGAGGGACAAACTGTTCCCACTCATCAAAGGACAAGAAGCCCGAGATTTAAAGTGTTGTGCAAAAGAAGGAAAGGTGATGTAAGGAAAAACGTTTTCACATAGTGAGTAGTTCAGATTTGGAATGCACTGCCTGGAAGAATGATGGATGCAGGCTCAATTGAGGCATTCAAGAGAGAAGTAGATGATTATTTGGATAGAAATAATACAGAAGGGTATGAGGAGAAAGCAGAAGATTGGCTCTAGCTAATGATGCTCATGTGAAGAGCGAGTGTGTTACAATGGGCCAAATAGCCTCCTTCTGTGCCATAACACTTCTGTGAACGTGAGATTCTGGGATCTGCTCTCTGTTTTAAAGTAATTTCTGTCCTACGTTTTTTGGGAAAGTACTTACAGATAATGTTGCAACTCCAAATCTCATTGCTTCTTTTGACAAATGTTTTCACAAGGTGCTGTGTTTGGTTTTATTCAGGTCAGAGCAAATTAATTCACAAATCATACGTAGCTCTCTTTTTAAACTGACCACAATGTCTCTTATGACTCACTTTGTAAAGGACCCCAGTGTATAACTGAGTCATATGGACCAGGTTAAGCAAAACATGAAGAATGGTTCTTTGGATACAGCCCGGCTAGACAATAATATGGCCTTCACAATGGAACAACCTGCAGATAATGACGAACGCCATAGTTAAATCTCTAATTACTGTTAATATTGGTGACGTGCATGTGAGAAATTTACCAATCTCCCCTGAATGCTGTATGCATTTAAATCCAATATTAGAAAGACGATTTGGAAAATTTATACTGTAAGTGTTGAACTGCATGACACTCAGCATATAGAACAGTCCTCAATTATATTATACTCTATTAATCAATGTGGTCACCTTCTCCATGCTCCTTTGTGTAAAAACATAAATAGTTCACATTGCTGTGTAATTAGCCCGTTTCCTGCCGCTGACATCCATATATCATCTAATTCTTTCATAAGAATAATGAAATTGCCTTTGGTTATGCCAGTACTGGTTTCAATCACAAATCTGTTGATGAATAGACCTGGATTCTCACAACACTGCAATGTCTATTTGTTTCTGCTGAGGGGCATTGATCTCAGCTGCAATAATTTTCCTACTCACAAAGTTATTAGATTGGTGACATTTGCCATAAGACAGGATGGAGAGGTAACCATGCTAATTAGTACAGCACAAAATAATGTTCCAAATGCTGATAGTCAGCAAGAAGGAAACAAGTAAGTTTATTAGTTCTAAAAGTCACCTAGACACGATGCTAATGCAGAAGGAAGATGCTAACGTTGAACAGTAAAATGAAACTTTCCACATGCTCCCTGACTATAAAAGTCACACCAAATTTCATGTACATCATTCTCTTTTGGGCTTTGAGGAAGATAACAAGGGTTCAAGACCATCCTAATAGGGAATGAAGGTGCAGAGGGGACTGAGCTAAGATTTAAAACCAGTCAGAAAGACAAATGTGGAGTATGAACACTAGCACTAGTTGGTTGGTCTAAAGGTTCTGTTTCTATGTTGTCTGTTCTATTTAACTGTACAGAATGTGTATTGCACAGAACTACAGTAATCCTGAGCTGATTAGACCTACTTTTATTTTGCAGTGAGCTACTTTCAACTCTTATGCCTGTGCATGTATGTGAACGCAGACGCCTGTCAATGAGCATTTCCTCGGCCTCTTACAATGTCAAGGTTAATAAAAAGCAGTGGGTTTGGAATTATTTATAATGACCAGATTCATCAAGCATATTAATCCAGGCTTTTTTAAATCATGATCACAATCCATTGGTATTTGGTGAAACTTTAAGTGGGAACAGGTTTGAGATTAGTTATGACACCTTGTACTCAGGAAACATTTTGCCAATCGTTACGATCCTGATACTATGGGAATGATTGCTCCTTGAGTAAGCTACCTGAGAGGGTCTGGTGCTTGTGCAACTAACAAACAGAAGCATATAGGAACGGGGTAGGGGAGAAAAATGTTACCATACCTCTGAAAATAATTGCTTCGCCCCTGGCTGTGCAAGTGTAGCAAAGCATTTTATCGTACAACAGAAGCCCCTTAGCCAATGGTGAGTCATCAATCTGCAGCTTATGCAATTTCTCTCCTGACAGTCATTGTGCTGACTCAAGTGTGAGGAACTTGCCAGTGGAAACATGCCTGTACCATACTTCAATAGTGAAGCCAGTAAATAGCCTCAAGCAAGCTCTTAGATTCATTGCAGCAGCCATAGGAATGGTATTGTCCCTTTTCAACAGTGGTGGCAAAGCAAGAACTGGAACTTGATTTATGCCCTGACGTTCTTGTCTTGAGTTATCAGCATTCCATTGCTGCAATTTTTAACAGTCACCATTCAAAAATAAGGAGGACCTTTCGTAGAAACTGGTACCAACTTGTTGACTCCTTCTAATGGGTTAAAATGTTTGGAATATATCATTACCACAAAAAGACCTGGTTTTCCAGCCGATTTCTCACAGAGATTTCCTACCCAAAGTGGAAAAGGAGTAAAATACAGAGCACGTTACAGAAATGGTAATGCTCTTTCTATAGTCCTCATGTAGTCCTATTATCCCCATTTTGTATTGTCGAGAGCAGTGTAAGGCAGCCTGAGTATTATAGCACACTTATTGAGGAGGTCTGCACATTTTGAGTGAAGTGAAAGTTATTTATTGTGCATCTTATATTTGGTATAAAATTACCAACACAAACAATTCATTGATATATCCTCTATCCGTGTACACCCAGTAACACACAGCAGCTCCAGTAGTGATTGGGATGTGTCATTAGGAAGAATATTGCTGAAATTTCTCGTGGTTGTTCAGAGCATAAGTCAACATGGTCAAATTTCTGTCATCGAGAAAGCAAGAATGAATAGCCATGCTCCGTCATGTTACCCATTTCTCAGCTGATTCAGGGCAGTCTCTGCTGCCCCGTACGGAAATCTAATCCACACGCTGATCATTAAGAGTTCTTTATCTGCACAATGTGTTTACTCGAGAATGGAAAAGCCATTCCATGAAGATGATGTGACATCCAGAGAAATGGTGATGATTTTAGACTTGTAAGTTATTACCTGCCACACTTATAAAACTTACAGAGCCAAACATAGAAACAGAGCAACAGGCTGCAGATATGATTCTCAGTGCATGAAGACTTATAAGAACATAAGACATAGGAGCAGAAATTAGGCCATTCGGCCCATCGAGTCTGCTCCACCATTCAATCATGGCTGATAAGTTCCTCAACCCCATTCTCCTGCTTTCTCCCTGTAACCTTTGATCCCCTTCATAATTAAGAACCTATCTATCTCGGTCTTAAATATACTCAATGACCTGGCCTCCATAGCCTTATGTGGCAGTGAATTCCATAGATTCACCACTCTCTGGCTGAAGAAGTTTCTCCTTATCTCCGTTCTAAAAGGTCTTCCCTTTACTCTAAGGCTGTGCCTTTGGGTCCTAGTCTCTCCTACAAATGAAAACATCTTTCCAACATCCACTCTGTCCAGGCCATTCAGTATTCTGCACGTTTCAATAAGATCCCCCCTCTCATCCTTCTAAACTCCATCGAGTATAGACACAGATGCCTCAAACATTCCTCATATGTTAAGCATTTCATTCCTGGGACCATTCTCGTGAACCTATTCTGAACCCGCTCCAGGGCCAGTATATCCTCCCCACATATGGGGCCCAAAACTGCACACAATACTCCAAATGTGGCCTGACCAGAGCCTTATAAAGCCTCAGGAGTACATCCCTGCTTTTATATTCAAGTCCTCTCGAAATAAATGCCAACATTGCATTTGCCTTCCTGACTACTGACTCATCCTGCAAGTTTACCTTGAGAGAATCCTGAACTAGAACTCCCAAGTCTCTTTGCACTTCAGACTTCTGAATTTTCTCCCCATTTAGAAAATGGTCTATGTTTCCTAAGTGCATGACCTCACATTTTCCCACGTTGTACTCCATCTGCCACTCCTTTGCCCACTCTCCTAACCTGTCCAAATCCTTCTGCAGCCTCCCCACCTCCTCAATACTGTCTGTCCCTCCGCCTATCTTTGTATCATCTGCAAACTTAGCCAGAATGCCCACAGTTCCTTCATCTAGACCATTAATGTACAAAGTGAAAAGTTGTGGTCCCAGCACCGACCCCTGTGGAACACCACTTGTCACCAGCTGCCATCCTGAGAAAGACCCTTTTATCCCCACTCTCTGCTTTCTGCCAGACAGCCAATCTTCTATCCATGCTAGCACCTTGCCTCTAACACCATGGGCCCTTATCTTACTCAGCAGACTCCTGTTAGCACCTACTTGACCTGCCAGGTAAGACGTCAAAATAGGCTTCATTCTTCTTGGAATCAGAATGGAACATGAGTCATCTAAGGTTTTCCCCTATTGGATTATCATCCAAACAACACTACAAATGAAAATAAAGACCTTGTCATTCTATTGTGCACATTGTGACTTCAGGATGTCCCAAAACACTGCTTAGACAATTCAATATGTTTGATTTGTACCTATTCTTGTATTATGGGCAAGTACAGCTGTCAACTTGTATGCCACACAGAAAATTCCCACAGGTAGCAATGATAAATGATCTAATTAAGTTTTAATTTTATTGGTTGAAATACGTTCAGCAAAATCTCACCAGCACAAACAATTCAATGGGACAGGCAATGACCTAGTGGTTTTGTTGCTGGATTACTAATTCCGAGACCCAGGTAATGTTCTGTGGATCTGGGTTCAAATCCTTCTCGCGACTGATGGTGGAGTTTGAATTCAATAAAAGAAATCTGCAAATAAGAGTCTAATGATGATCATGAAACCATTGCCAATTGTTGGAGAAAAACCCACCTGGTTCACTAATGTCCTTTAGGAAAGAAAACTGCTGGCCGACATGTGACTCCAGACCCACAGCAATGTGGTGGAATTTTAACTGCCCTCTGGGCAAATAGGGATGGGCAAGAAAGGCTGGCCTGGCCAATAATGCCTACAATTGTGTGAACGAATAAAAAATAATTGACTCTACATCCAACAGTGTTATGGATTTCTTTTCATCTGCCCAAAAGATGATATTGCTGACAATACAGCACACCCTCAGCAATGCCCTGGAGTGTCCATCTTGATCATTTATGCTTGGGTTTCTGAAGTGAGGTTTTTTTGGGCTGTAGTTTACAAGGACTGGTTGCAGTTTTGAGAAAAGACATGAAGAAATATGGCTTCAGTCATATATTGCAACAACTTGTAAGAGGGAAGACAACGATGAGAAAAATAACAACACTGCAGATTACCACAGGAAGGTTGTATCTGAAATCTTCTTTATCCTCTTTTCTCTTCATTTTGCAAATGCATTCTTAAAACTGCTACATGGTAGTAAATCATGCTGCAAATATAAGTTAGTCTGTGGAAAGTGAAGCCAATGATAATCCAAAAAGAAGACAAACATTTATTAATGTACCATAGACTGGCATGTGTATTAACTCATAATGGATGCAAAAGCACTACACATCAGAGTAAAAGCCACGTCATTTTCAGTTAGTCTGCATTCACTTATCTTTGATTTAGTTCCACAATGTTCTTATTCACGATTATCATGCTCTACCCTTATAAGGAACTGATCACACTGGAAACAATTTGATGGCGTTCATGTGAGAACTTCACTCAGAACCTAATAGCTCGTTCCTGATGCATTCTTATCCACATGAGTTTCACCTTCAACAAAAGCCATCAGGAATGATTGATTGTGTCCCTGCATAGTCAGACTCCTTACACCCCCATCCCATCCTGCATTTACCCTTTAATAGGGCACTGCTATGTGTATTCATGTCATCATTGTTCCCGATACCTGTTCGTTTGTTCGCTATTTGTGCTATAAATAGATAAAGTAAATTATTAACCAGACAGGGAAGTGAATGCTAAAACAGCCAACGCTGCACACAGGTTACTTCTCCATTCCAACTCCAGTTCTGCTTTATTTCAGTAATTTCCTTAAACTGAACAATAGACTGTCACCCCAGACATCAGCAGATTTATATCACTCATGACAAAGACCTAATGATTCACTCAACCCTGTCAAGCTGCCAAATATCTTTAACATTTTGCAACAATGGGGGATTGGTACCATTTGAAAGAAGGAGTCTCTCATTTAAGATGGAGATGAGGAGGAATTTCTTCTTTTGAAGCCTTTGGTATTCTCTTCCACACCAGGTTTGGTCATTGAATATATTCAAGGCAGATCTTGACAGATTTTTGATCTACAAGTGAGTCAAGCGTCACAGGGACAGGCAGCAAAGTGAAGTCAAGACCACAATCAGATCAGCCATGATTTTAGTTAAGGGGTGTACCACAATTGTCACATCAAATAATGTTTCCTAATGGTTTCTTTTGTTAGATTTTGTTTTAAAACAGCAGCAAATTTTACTAGAATGCATTCACTTCATTCTTTTTGCAGAATACTAAATCAAATGTTTAAGACATTACAGGTCAATGAAATATCAATTAAACCACCAATCTCAATAACAGTGTTGTGACAATTGATAACTCAAAACCTTTCAGCTGGTTTGCTAAGACTGGTGAAGTGCATTGTGGATTTTTATGAATACTTCCTATAATTTTCTAATAATTCATGGGTGGAAAGATTTTTCATCCAATACAGTGGAGCAATGGAGGTATCTGATGTCACAACATAAACTCCCTGCTTTGTGAAGGTAAATGTTTAACAGCCTCCCAAACTTTTGCAGGCTCCATATTAGAATGCAATATTTGGTCTTCTGAACTGGGATTTCATCAACTCTCTTCCAGCTGTTTTTAGTCATTGATAGGCATTTGCTTGGGGAGGAGCTGTAGGATTAGGTAACACCACTCTATCTGATTTAACCTGGGACAGGATGCCTCATGGACTGCACTCCCAGTGGAACACTAAGGGAAGTTCTTAACTAGGCATTTACCACAGCTAGTGTTTCACCAAGTTAGCCCATTGGGTTGGCCTGCAGCATCATGGCATAAGACATCAGAAAGGGGGCTTTCTTTTAATTCATTAATGGGATGTGGGAGTCTCTGGCTGGTCGGCATTTATTGCCTGACACTAGTTGTCCTTAAGAAGACTAGTTGTCCTTAAGTGGTGAGCTGCCTTCTTGAATGCAGTCCACGTGCTGTAGGTAGACCCACAATACTGTTAGAGAGGGAATTCCAGGATTTTGACCCAGTGACTGTGAAGGAACGGCAATATATTTCCAAGTCAGAATGGTGAGTGACTTGGAGATGAATTTGCAGCTTGTGGGGCCCTTGTCCTTCTATATAGAAGTGGCCAAGGATTTGAAAGGTGCTGTCTAAGGATCTTTGATGCATTTCTGCAGTGTATCTTGTAGAAAGTACACACTGCTACGACTGACCATCAATGGTGAAGGGAGTGGATGCTTGTGGACGTGGTACCAATCATCAGGCTGCTTTGTCCTGGATGGTGTCAAGCTTCTTGAGTGTTGTTGGGGCTGTGCTCATCCAGGCAAGTGGGGAGTATTCCATCACATTCCTGACTTGTGCCTTGTAGATGGTGGGCAGGCTTTGGGGAGTCAGGAGATGCTACAACATTCCTCGTCTCTGACCTGCTCTTGTATCCACTGTGTTTATATGGTGAGACCAATGGTAAACCCCCAGGATGTTGATAGTGGGGAATTCAGTGATGGTAATATATTTGAATGTCAAGTGGCAATGGCCTAGTGGTATTATTGCTAGGCTATTAATCCAGAGACCCAGGTAATGGTCTGGGGACATGGGTTCAGATCTCACCATGGCAGATGGTGGCATTTGAATTCAGTAAACAAATCTGGAATTAAGAGTCGAATAATTATCATGACTTCACTGTTGAATGTCAGAAAAAAACATCTGGTTCACTAATGTCCTTTAGGGAAGGAAACTGCCATCCTTACCTGGTCTGGCCTGCTTGTGACTCCAGACCCACAGCAACGTGGTTGACTCTGAACTGCCCTCTGGGCAATTAGGGATGGGCAATAAATGCTGGTCCAGCCAGCGACGTCCATAGCCCGTGAATGAATAAAAAAACACAACTTGATGGAGGGACTTCATCTCCACAAGGACTGTGCAACGGTCTCTGTTACTGATACTGTCATGGACTGATGCATCTGAACCCAGCAGATTAGTAAGCATGAGGTCAAGCACATTTTTCCCCCTTGTTGGTTCCTCACCACCTGCAGCAGCTATGTCCTTTAGGACCTGACCATCTTGATCTGTAGTGCTTCTACTGAGCCACTCTTGGTGGCAGACATCAAAATCCCCCACCCAGAGTACATTTGGCCCCATTGCCACACACAGTGCTACTTCTAAGTGTTGTTCAACATGGAGGAGCACTGATTCATCAGCCGAGGGATGGCGGCAAGTGATAACCAGGAGGTTTCCTTGCCCATGTTTAAGCTGAAGCCATGAGATTTCCTGGGATCCGGCGTCAATGTTGAGAACTCCCGGGGCAATTCCCTTCCGACTGTACACCATTGTACTGCCACCTCTGCTGAGTCTGTCCTGCCGGTGAGACCGGACATATCCAGGGATGGTAATCAAGATGTCTGAGACATTGCCTATCAGGTATGATTCCGTGAGTATGACTGTGTCAGGTTGTTGCTTGACTAGTCTGTGGGACAATTCTCCCAATTTTGGCACCTGCCCCCAGATGTTAGTGAGGAGAACTTTGCAGGATTGACAAGGCTGTTTCCATTGTTGTCTCTTCTGGTTCCTAGGCCAATGCCAGGTGGTCAGTCCAGTTTCAATTCTTTGTTGAGATTTTGTAGCAATTGAAACAATTGAATGGCTTGCTAGGCCGTTTCAGAGGGCAGTTGACAGTGAATTACAATGCTGTGGGTCTGGAGTCCCATGTGGGCCAAACCGAGTGAGGATGGCAGATTTCGTACCCTGAAGGACATTAATGAACCAGATAGGTTTTTCTGACAATCAACAATGGTTTCATAGTCATCAGTAGATCCTTAATTCCAGATATTTTTATTGAATTCAAATACCACCATCTGCCATGGAGGGATTTGAACACTTGTCCCCAGAACATTAGCTGAGTTTCTGGATTAATAGTCTAGCAATAATCCCACTAGGCCATCTCCTCCCAGATTCACTGAAAACTACCCCCTACCATTTCTTCCAAACACCTGCCCACCCCCAGGTGGTAACCACTCCCTACAACCCTCACCCTGCCCTCATTCACCTGTGACCCGTGACCCTTGGCCTCTCCCTGATACTTCACCACCCCCAGCTGCTCTGCCTGTCGGCCATAGAGGGATCAAAGATGGCCCCTGATTGGCTGAGCTGTTGGTGAGTGAGCATATCCCAGGATCCTAAACCCCAGGAAAGGCTAAATGCTAACTAGTCACATGCTTGATGTGCATCCGGCACAGGAGCATGTATTGTCTAATTGACAGGGGCCAAGATTAAGATCTAGTCTGTGTGTGTTGGGGTGTGGGGGTGTGTATGTGTGGGGAGGAATATGTGTTGGGGGCTTGTATATATGTGTACGTGTGCACGCACATGTGGAGTGTGTGTGTGTGTGTGTTTAGGTTCTGAAGCAAGAAAACACGAAGTTCACTGTGAGCTACAGGCCTTTACCCACCTACCACCTGTAAAAGGTAGAGAATGTAAATATGCCAAGAATACTCACTTGGACACAATACAGGGAGGTTTATCTGCATCTCTGCAAATACCACACAGTGTGAATCTTCACAGTGGAAGTGAATCATGAACATTGTAAGAAATCACATGTGTGCAGTTTGACATATCCAAGCACCATATCATCCCCACACATTAATCCAAAGGGTGCCACACGGAAATGAAGCACTTGCTATTCCCCAAGTGTCTGACACAACAGCATCAGCTTCTAACCTCTCCTCTCCTCTCCTCTCCCTCCAACATCTCATCTGTTCAGAATTCACTCAACTTGTCCCTCAATCACACTGGTACAACAGCTGCATTCATTCACATTTCTTGCCGGGAACCGACAATTTACAATATACAGATTCACTGAAAATGATACAGGAAGAGAAATTCAGCACACAAGGAAGTCTTTCAATTACCAATGATCAAGCGGAACCAGTGGAAACAGATACATCTGTGGGCAATTAATGGTTAATTAGCCAATTCTCTCTATTAGCATCACTGAGCCTCGAGTCAATTTGAGAAAGGCATAGTCAGACGCAAGACAAATTTACGCCTTTTCATCTATTTTGACACTGATTCCCATTATTTCCCTGCATTATCATAATTAATATTGTTCCAGTTCTGATTGGAGAGCAAGCATTTGGCAAGGCAACAGAGAAAATCTGCCAGATCTCATACTTTCCATCTGTTCTTAGCTTCAAAATATATGTGCAATGAATAAAGTGACAATTTGCGCAGTGGCAGAAAGCTCAGCGATTGTAGAGGAAGGAGCAGGTGTCGGACACACAGCTGTCTCCTCTCAAAAGTGTGAAGCAAGCTCATTCTTTCACTCCAATGAAGTGAGAGGTCCCAAGCTGAGAAACATCTGCATGTAACGACCAGCTCAGCACCTATTTTCATTGCCCGTTCTTACATAAAGCTCAGCAAAAGAGGATTCCACGTCCTGATTTTATTCCAAAACATGTTGATACAAGAGTGAATATACAAAGTGGCAGCCCAGTGAAATCAAGGGCAAGTATTGGTTGCTGAAAAGCTTAAAATGAAATTGGCCTGACCGGTAAGGCCAGTGTTTATTGCCCATGCCTCATTGCCTTAATAAAGTTGGGGATGAGCACTCTTCTTAAACAGGTGCCATCCCTGCGATGTTGGTACTCCCAGAATGCATCGGGTAGGATAGCCAGGATATTTCTTTTTCATTCTTGGGGATATGAATTGCATTGGCAAGGTCAGCATTCATTGTACAGACCTAATTTTGCTGAAATTGCCATGCTATTTCAGGGACAGAAAAGAATAGAAATCATTTGCAACCTGGGGAATGCCAGTAGAAGGAATTAACTTCAACTTGAGAACTGGCTTGGCTGTTTCCTGAAGTTACTGCCGCGCATGGAGCATGCAGCCAGAAAGTAAATTAGACGAAATGCTGGTGACTAGCACACGATCTAAACTTGTTTAAATAAAAGGATCCACCAAGTCAGATTTCATTCCAGGATCTGACTTGTTCAGTAGCACCATCAGGTGGAATCATAACAGCATCCTTAAAGCCTTCTTGGAACAATGCAATATCCTTATCAATTCTTGGAAATTTCTAGCCCAAGGGTACCCATACTCGAGAAGAAGCATCCACAAAGTTGCCAACTATTTCGAGAGTCTCTGATCAGGCGCAGGTTAAAGTTAAGTGCAAACAGAGGAGGGAGTGTACAAAAACCCAAGCATTCCCCTCACCCACCTCTTCAAACGCCACCTACTTCACCTGCAGTAGTGAATGTGGATCCAACCATGGACTTTTCAGTGACCTCAAAATCAACAACACTACAGTGGAAAAAAGTAATCTCAACACCAAAGGGATTGCCTAAGAAGGAGATGGAATCTTGTTACAGTTTGCAATTGAAACTGAGATGGTGATGTGTAAACTTCAGCTTGGATCTTTGCAGAAGGTCAAAGAGTAGGCAAACTGTTTCTTCTTCATAGAGTTTCATTTCCCTTGCTCATGAATGTGTTGTGGAAACATCCTTGTGCGCTGTTTAGTGCAATCATGCATGTATTCAAAAGAAGCATATTAAATAGCACACAAAGAAATCTAAAACTATTGTGTTAAGCAGCGATGCTCCCCTCAATTCACAATATGTTCAGCTCATCAAATTTCCAGAATCTGACAGCTTACAGAGCAGCACTGATGGATTCAATAAACAAGTCACCTCTCGTTTGTGGCACAGACAATCCAAAGGGAAAAAAAATCAGAAAAATGGTGGCAAAAATACGCCAAGGACAAATCTTAGGCTGAGCCTGTGAAACAGGTGAGGTTTTCTCTCTTTTCTAGGTAATCAGGCATCAGCTTTTTCACCTGATAACCAAGTCTTAAATGTTAGACTCATCACTTTTGCATTCTAACATACCGGATCTCATTAGAGCAATCTAGCAGAAAGTCTAGAAAATTGTGACAAATCACTTGTGTTTATGTAACATCTTTAAAGTGATAAGGCATTCTTCGAAGAGGAAAGATGACCCAATAAAAATTACTGTTCAGGATTACATGTTTTCTAATAAATGTGAACAAGTCAAGTTGACTTTTGCACTGCAGTTTTAAAGGTTATTGAAGGCTTTGGGATTAAAAAATGTTTTGTTTTGTTAAATTATGGCTGGGGTTAGATTTTCCCAGGCCTCAGGAGCCATGATCACACATTGATAAATCACTGTTAATGGGTCCGTCACCTTCCAGTGCATGGTTTGTTCATCACGCCACGTATATAAGGATTCAAATAATCCACTGTCGAGTCCCAATTGCATGCAACGCCAATCTGCTATTACCTTGACTGTTTTTAACACCAACACTTTGGTCTTTTCCAATTCCTTTGTCTCAAGTTCTTCCTTCCTTCATCCTCTCCAAAAACCTCAATGAGTTAGCTGGTCCCATGAGTAATGTTGACCAAACATTGCTTCAACAATGTGACCTTTGCTTTAAGCCCCAACAGTGATTGTTAATATCATTATCCCATGTAGTTGGTCAATTTAACAAAGTCGAGTCATTGTTTCCCTCTCCAAACAGACCTATGCACATCAGCAAACATGTAAAAAACACACACATACACACGTTATAGCATTAAGGCAGAGATCTAACCTCAAAACTAAACACAATTATTCATGTCTGTGTTACATCCATTACACTGTTTGTCACTTCCTTTACAGACCAAATTGACCACAGCAGCAAATCCAGGCTTAATCCAGGATTATGGGAATGGAATTCCACTGCATTGGAGACCATTGTCAAAATGACCATCAGAAACAGATAGTAGTTTACATTGTTCTTCCAAATGACCTAAGTGGTTATTTTGCTGTTTTTACTATTATCGTAAGGAGTACTGTTGATGGGATCATTTGGGATGAGGTAAAATCCTCTAAATATTCCGTTACTATCATAGAGGATGGAACAGATGGGCCAGCAAATCTCCAGCTGTCTGAATTTTACTAAACAGAACATTCTGACAGCACACTATGCACATTATAAACTGACACAGCACAGGACTCATATTTGTGAGCCATTTTCAGGAGAAAGCGTCCCAAAGTGCGGCACAGAGGCACAAAGGGAATAAAATGAACACCAAGCCAAAGGAGATAGTAAGTAGAAGGGACCAAAGTCTTTATCAAAAACATGTCTTTTTAGGAGAATCTTAAAGGAAGGCAGGGATCAGGAAAAGGTGAAAGGGTTTAGTGAATGGATTCCACTCAGGGTGGGTCTCAGCAGCTGAAGACACAGTCAACAATTTTACGGTATTAGGAGTAGTGTTGAAGATAGGGCTGGAGCCAGAAGAATGGAGTTTCAGAAAGACAGGTTCTTGGGTTAAGGTTACAGACATGGAGAGGGACAAAGTCATGAAATGCTTTAACTACAAAAATGAGAATTTCTAGTTGGGGCACTGGGGAACCAGGAACTAAAAGTCAATGAGAAAGGGGTGATGGCCATTTGATGTGGTGGGGGATAGGATACATATAGCAGAGTTTAGAGGAGTTGAAATTCATGGAGTGTGAAGGATGGGATCCAATATCCAAGTTCCATACTGTCAGGTTTTAATTCAGTAGCTTCCTAAGATTGTTTTTTTTATTAATAGTTTATTATATACTTCTCATATTGCACTCTGAAATTATCCAACACTGTGTGTAATTCATCTCCTCAAATGTGATATTTTCAGCAGTCTGTGCTATTATATGTGGCCAATGCTGGGCCTGAATTGTTAACATACTAGAGAAGCCTAAAGGCTTCATGTAGGTTAGAACAGTAATGTTAATCAGTGAAGTATTCTGGGAATCATGGGATAAAACACAATCCTATATTTTTGCAGACAATAGCCTTCTGAAGGATTGATTGATAGATCTTAGTAAGAGGATGAAATAGACAATGTTTTCATCTCTTCAGTTTCCAAATTTGGAGCCAGATCACAAAGGATCTCACTTAATAAGTTTAGCCAGTCAAGTACACAGAGCAATGGATAGATTGAATATAGTTTGTCTCCTAAATTGTTTGCAAGATTTTGAATAATCTCAATCTTGTGCAAGTTCATCTGTAGATGTCCAAGATAAAACTGGTCTCTTTCAGCGAGAGCGATTCTTTACTATAATGATTTCTGATGGATCACACAGTGTAAATATATTTTACTCTTTCTCCTCCATAAAATAGTCCTCATCATCCTCTGGGCCTTGTCTTAGCCTAGGGTATGATGCCATAAGTCTTTGCCCAAGTAGATATCCTTCAGGCTTATAAATCAAATCAGGAGATTGGACATCAGGAAGGAGGGTCCTGCTGAGGGTCCATTGATCATTCCACATCCCAAGTTGCTTAGAAGTCTATGAGAAGAAAGCTCAAGAAGTGTAAGCCTGTGGACATACCAAACAGGAAGATATCCTACAAGGTTGTTGAAGATTTTAGGAAACCCAGATTAAGTAATAGTGAGCTGAGCTAGCAGCTCATCTTAAGGGTGTCAGGGACAAACTTTTACCAAAGAAAATAGCATCTAGTGAATGCACAAAAATTTGCTGAAAGGAAACTAATTACACCTGTGTGAGCTGAGCAAGAAGTGTTAATGCAAGAGATAGGGGTAAATTTTCACTAAGGGTTGAATGTCTGTAAAGTTATTGCCATGGTAAAAGGAATGAATCATTCTTTATGATTATTGTAATGGGTCCATTGCAACAGTTCCTGTCTAATGGTTTGTGTTTTTCTCTGGTAAAGTAGACGTTTAAGTTATTTCATGAAAAATACCTTGGCAGCGTCTTGTGAATATATTCAGTGATTCACTTCTGAGGTAGTCAAAAAAAAGGAAAAATAAAACCTCTCTTCTGTCAAGCCAGGATTCACCCTGTGATCGGCCTTGTTCAGTATTACCATCAGCTGGGAGCATAATTTTCACATGAAGATTTTGCAATTTGTTAATTCCATACACTTTTTTTGTATTTAAAACAACTCCTGACAGAAGCATCTAACTCAGTTAAGGGTGGAGTTTCAATTTTAAAACTAAACCACAAATGGATTTGAAGTCCAAATATAACTTTATTCCAGTCTTAATGTTAAACACTTCCATATAAAAGGGACCTCAGAAACACTCTGGAGTGGAATTGTCAAGTATAGACATGTCCCCTGGATTCAGAGCAGGTTGGACCACATAAACAGATGGTCTTGGTCTTTTCCATGAAAAGTCTACATTCTTTTGCAAATTCAGCTCTAATGCATTCATGCTGGTGGAAAATAGAGTAAGATTTCTTTGGAGTTTCATTTAAGATCCCTTACAGCCATCAGAATTGTAGGATAGGGAATCATAAATAATAAGATATAATGCAATGAGTGGAGTTAGAAACATGGGTGGAGGTGTAGTATAAAAGGTTGACCTGAATATGAAAACAATATAGTCTACATCATTGAATAAAATAAAATAGAATAGAATTGAATTGAATTGAATTGAATATTCTTTATTGTCACTTGTACTCCAATGCAGGAGTACAGTGAAAAATTTTTATAATGGCTGCCTTTTAATGGTGCCATCTTAGATACAAGTACCGAGGTACAAACATTACAGAGTGAAAAAAATGTTGTTAAACAAGAGGATTGAAAGGTAAGGGTTTACATTACAGTCCAATAAGAGTACCAAACAGCAGCAGCTCAGCCTGTGGTGCCAGGCCAAAGTCCAACAACTGTCCTGCATCATACCAGCCTCCAATCCGCTCCTCACCGGCACTCAGCAGCAACAAGGTAAGTTGCACTTTACCGGGATTTGCCTCCCTCGAGCTGCTCCGGGACTTGGGATTCCCCACACAGTGTTCCAGGGCTTGTCCCTCGCAAATAAAATCACATAACTTAGAGGAGATCGTTCTCTCTAGGAGCCTTGTAGTACAGGCAAACTTTTGCCCTGCACATCATTAGTATTTACTATTTTAAAATAAAAAGGAAATGTTTGTTGACAACCAAGACTCCTGCAATCTTTATCACCGTCATTCTTTGATGTAACCAAAGAGGAATAAAGGAAGAGTGAGGGATAATTTCAAGTCAACAACCTGAGCAGGATTTCACACTGCAGAAAAGTAGCAGTTTTCTAATATGATACTATCCAATCCCCTAGTAATATGTTATCAGGAACATGTTTGGCATATTAATGCAAAATCAAGACATTACCCAATTTGTTGCAGCATCAATTAAGCAACCATACCATGATTGATTGACAGAGTAACTGATTAATTTATTATTGTTGCATTAACCAAGATACTGTGAAAAGTGCTGTTTTGCATGCTAAACAGGCAGATCACACCTTACAAAGTGCATCAGGGTAGCAGAACAGAGTGCAGAATACAGTGTTACAACCTCAGAGAAGGTGTAGATAGAGAGTTCAAATTAACATTTGAGGTGTCCATTCAAAAATCTGATAACAGCGGGGAAGAATTTATTCTGTAATCTATTTGTTCGTGTATTCAAACTTTTATATCTTCTGTCTGACAGAGAGGGTGGAAGACAGCGTAACTGGGATGGGAGGGGTCAGACACCTCCTATCAATAAGAGAAAGGAAAGGATAAGGACGCATTTGAGAACTTCAGAGATTCTATCCAATTTCAATTTGGTTGACATGACCTATGACTTATGGCAGGGTTTGCTAGTTATAAATCTGATGGTTTAAATGTAGACACTTTACGGTTAACCTTAGCAATGCTTCACTCCACAAGGATGGCAGATTGAGTTACAATAGCTGGGGTCAAATCTCCAAGCCTCATGCAGAGGAAATGAGAGGTCTTACCTCAATAATACTAAGGGAGTGAAGATAATATCAGATGCAATGTTAAATCGAAAATACATCTATCTGTTCAATTAGTAGCAGTGTTTACATATAATTCTGGCAAAATTGGTGTCAACTCACTGGCAGCTTTCCCACCTTTGATTGTAAATTGTCCCACTGCAGAACTTGGTCATAAAATGTAGGCTCATGCACCAGTAGGAATTGCAGACATGATTAACTGGCTGAGGTGATGTCTTTTCAGGTAAAATTGAAGTCTGTCTTCCATCCCAGATGGACACAAAAGATCCCATAATGCTATTTGAAGAAGAAAGGAGGAGGTCATTCTGGTGTCCCAGGCAATATTTACCTTGCAGGTGACAATCGGACCACAGTCACAATGATTTGTGGGCCATTGTGTGAAAACTGGTTGTCCAGTTTCCTAAGTTATGAGTTCCTCAACTTCAGAAGTACTTCATTGACTGTAAAGTGCTTTGGGACAGACTGAGGCTGTGAAAGATGCTATATAAATGCAAGTCCTACTTCTGTAATACTTAGGGAGTGAAGATGGTATCAGTTAAATGCAATGCTCAATCAGAGACTCATCTATTTACCTAGACAGACATAAAAGATTCCAATATACTATTTGAAGATCCTGGCTAATGTTCATTCCTAAATGACCAAAACTAATTATCTGATTCCACTGCTATCTGCTGGAGCTTGCTGTGTAGAAATTGGCTGTTACATTTGACCACAGAAACAGCATTTACACTTTAACGTGTGATTTATTTGGTCTGGGACATCCTATGGATATGAAAGGCATTAGGTTGTAACTTATTTATTTTTAAATTGCCATTATCCTTGGAACCACATACTTGCACTGCGAACAAATGTTTCCTAACCTCATTTTTTTTGTTCCTATTTTCTCAAACAAGTAAAAAGGTACAAGTGAGGAAAGCAACATGAATATACACAGAGGATAAGAAGGCATTATGAGTTAACATAACTTCAAATCACTTCAGATTTTTATTCTTTACAATTGTCCCAATTCTTTAGCACTGGCTAAAGTCAGTTCACAGCATGCTCATAGATCAATCAAAAGCAAGCAGCTTCAAATCCCACCTCACATGTTACGTTATGTATATAATCTAGGCCAGTATTTCTTTGTAGTGCTGACAATGAGCTACATTTCTTATGCTGCCTTTCAGATTACTCTGACATTCTATTTGTAAAGCAGGAAGACCACCCAGAGTCCTCAGTAATGCCTTTTATTTAATCAATGTTATTAAAAAAAAAGCAGATTACAAACTTGTTGGATTTTGCCTTTCAAAAATTGGCTTACCTGTCAGTCTGCATAGCAACAGTCTCTCCACAGCACAAAGGTAATTCAGTCTCTGTGTGATATCCTGGAGACTCAGGGAGCTCTGTAAAACACATTCTGCCAGCCTTTCTTCTTCAACCTATTAATTCTTTGCAGAGAAATGGCTGTGCAGGGTTCAGGTGCCCTCTGGTACCATGTCCTACCACCTTTATTCATGTATGTGCACAAACATTGAGCTTTACCAGGCTACTGTCCACAGAGGCATCATAATGGATTCCAGTTGTGTCCTTGCTCAATGTATACTTGTTTACAGAATACAGGAAAGAGATTGAGTTCTCAGTGGTATGGCCTAAAGACAACAATCTCTCCATCAACATCAAAAAAGCGAAGGAGCTGGTAATCTACTTCAGGAGGTGGAGTAGAGGGCACACCCCTGTTTGTATCAACAGTGCTGAGGTGGAGATGGTCGAGAGCGTCAAGTTCCTGGGCATGATGGTGAGCAACAATCTGTCCCGGTCCATTCACATCAGTGTAATGATCAAGAAAGAACAACAACGCCTACTTCTTCAGGAAGCTAAGGAAATTTGGCATGTCCACAAGGGCTCTTACCAATTTTTATAGATGCACTATAGAAAGCATCCTATCTGAACGCATTACAGTATGGCAACTGCTACTCCCAAGACCACAAGAAACTATAGAGAGTCGTGAACACAGTCCAGTCCATCACACAAATCAGCTTCCCATCCATTGACTCCATCTATACTTCCTGCTGCCAGGGGAAAGCAACCAACATAATCAAAGACCCATCCCACCCCGGTTATACTCTCTTCCATTTTGCGGAAGATATAAACACATGAAAATATTCAAGAATAGGTTCTTCCCCGCTGTTATTAGACTCTTGAATGGACTGCTGAAATGTTAACTGTAATGTTGATCTCACTCTCTGTGCACCTTCTCTACAGCCATAACATTGTGTTCCATTACCCTTACGCTCTTTGTATGGTATGATCTACCTATATTACATACAAAACAAAACTTTTAACTGTACCTATGTACTTGTGACAATAATAAATCAAGTCAAATGAAACGCTTGCACTGGATATCAATCCAATGGAGGAACCCTGCAAAAGTTTCTCTTCCCTACCATTCAGGTGATGAAGTCTGTTCTATTCTTGTGAAAGCCCTCCCTTAATTGATCAGACAGCTTTGAAGAAATGGAGAAACAGACATATTTTCGAATAATTGCACACATTGCACTGAGATTTACCAGTATTTGGCCATCCTTTTTACAATATTTTTTCACATAACAGGCATCGCTAGAGGGGAAGAATTTGTTATTCCCTTGTTGTCCTGAGATATGTCTCCTTTATGAATTGCTGCATTCCATGTGCTAAAATTACAAAGTTAAAAAGGTTTTAAAAAGGTGCAAATTGTTGTATAAGCAGATGGTTCTGAATGAGTTCATGTTGAACTTGTGTTAAGCTCCACTTGATCTGACAGTGGTTTATGTGAAGAATTGGAAAGTCTGTCATGAGATCGCACCAGGGTCAGAGCTGTTATCTCTGGCTCCTGACAGTCTTCAGTAATTCTGCCACCTAGTCCATGTAACTTGTCTTGATATAATGCAATAAACTGCATGTTGTGTTAGGCCAGTGCCTCTTTTCATTAAGACAAACCAGTGGTCTATTCCCTACCACAAATAATTCTACAGGCCATTAGGGTCAACATAGAGACTCTTGTATGTGTTGGGAGGCAACGGCCTGGTGGTATCATCATTAAGTTATTTATTCAGAGTCCCAGGTAATGATTTCAGGACCTGCTTTTGAATCCTGCTAATCATCAAAAAGCCTATTTTTGTCTTATGGCACAATGATAGTGTCTCCATCACTGAGCCAGTCGGCCCAGGTTCAAGACCCACATGCTCCAGAGGTGTGTCATAACATCTCTGAACAGGTCAGATTAGAAAATATCTAAAAAGGAGGATTGTGTCCAGACTAATTTTGATCGGCTTTCTATCCTCAAACAGGAGCAGGGAGAATTGGTGGCAACCAGGATGTCAAGATGACAGCAATGTCAGAATTCAGACTTAACTCAGTAGGAATCTGCAATTCTTCTATTCATGCTTGTAGTCACATTTTCTGTGGTCTGCGCAATAAAGGCTTCTTCAGCTCACATTGAAGTACATGCCTCAACAAGGTCTACACATTAATTGTTTTCTTACTATGAAAAAAAATGTGATGTGTTTCAGTTGCACCTGCAGCTGAAAGTACCCTGGTTAGGAATGTTTTTTGTCCTTCCTGGCCCCACAGATGAACAATAAGTTCTGGAGACACGAAACCTAGAACCTGCAATTTGTAATAAATCACATCCCAGCCCCCTGACTGTACTTGTTTATTTAACATTTACAATTACAATCCCGACGTACAAGTGAAGCCACAAATGATTCTTCTAATTTCACCAAGAGAAAATGTGGCTTTAGACCAGAATACCATGTGCTTTAATGTTCAAGCCTCAAGGCGAGACAGGAAGACTGCATTTCATCTGCCCCGCCCCCACCAACATGGATCGAGATTCTCATAAAGGCATGCATTCAAGCTGAAAGAGTCATGAGATATTCTCTTCAACAGAAATGTTGCATTATGTAAAAGAAATTGATCACTTGTCATGTGCATGGGATCAAACATTGTTCCCCCACAAGATACCTCATTGTGCTGCTACAGCATCTGTTTCAAATGGAATTCATTTATAAGTATCAGGACAGTATATGTACTCTGTAATTAGAATAATCATGGATCAGTGCTTTCAGCTGCAAAAAAAATTGTCAAAACCACTGGGATTAATGCGATTTAAATGCTGTAAATTAAAGGTCATAGACATGATCTTGTACATTTACACTGTGGTTCAGCTTCACTGAGGTGAGAAGCATTGAACCATATATCCTAGAAGAATGGAATTTGAACATTTTGATAAACTATGGTACGTTTAGTACTGCAATTATCCTCTAGGCTCATTTGTAGCGCAGCTACACTGTACAGGGTTCAGGATGGGACCTCCGTACAAAGATCTGATTAATAGGGTGGTGAAACACTAATTTTCTCTTTTTTTGCCTTATTTGTTTAGTCCCATAATTTCAGGCTTCAAAGAAAGACTGGTAAATTATTCTTACTCGTTTATTTTGAAAAATGCAATTGTGCATCAATTACAGGACTTCAAAGTCCAATTGCAAAAATTTATAAAGTAACCTATAGGCACGCTGAACTTTTATATCATTGTTCATTACTAACTATACTCATTAGATCATTGAGAAATGAGCTACAGTAAATCACAGTGTGTACGTTGACCTAGGATATAAGATGACCACATCTTTCAAACTCCAAAAATTAGTTGACACCTCTTTTCAGCCTCAGTGTATTCTACATGCATTGTTGGTTACACTCAATTTTTCCCCACTAGAATGGCAGGTGTTAATATACAGGTATAACTGCGCATAAATGATCAAGTGTGTGATGTGGGCTGTATTGCAAAGATACCCAGGAGTTTGAGATGCGCCCACTCTCTGTGCAGGTCCTGATGGGATTTAAAAATGGTGATCAACCACATTAACAGTTGATCTTTATACTCAGGGCATAAATTGGCCATCTGTTTTGGGAGGAATCTGTTGATGCTTCAATGTTTGATTTATATCAATGACGGTGAGAAGTCTATATACAAGAATTTCCATCTCACTGATCACACAAGCCAGAATTCACTTTCCCTTGCTACCTGACATCTGACCAATCGAGATACATGATACTTTAGAAACTGATATGCATAAAACAAGCACAGACCTGGTGGCTATGTTCATTGGCCTCCAGTCCCTCCACTGAAAACATCTCAATGGCCCTTGTCTTCACTTTTACTGTGATCTCTACAACTGCAGTAGGCGTTTCAGATCTGGCAGGTTTTGCATTGAAACAGCACATTAATGCAGAAGCCAATGTGTCTTACACTCTCACTTTCACTGCAGTGCTTCAGTACGAAATGAGTCTTCACCATACCGTTGGAATGCCTGAGCATCCTGACTGACAATGCTTCAACTATCCACAGACTGTGAAGCATGCAGTGGTTCCCTGTATTCAGCTTCACACTTGCAGTAAATAGGCATCTAATTTGGCCGTTGCTCACCTTATAGCCTTAAAATATTGTAGCATGGTTTTGAGATTCCCAAACGCGGGATAAACCTTTCCCATCTGGAGCCAGTGGGTACTTGACAGATTCTTTCATCGCATCCATAAGATGGGGACCATGGTCAGACATCCCAGACCCTGGTTCCTTGCCGAGGCCTTATCATTTGCTCATGTTGTCCTTAAGATCCATCTGTAGCTTCTTGACTGCAATCCTTCGTTTCCAGATGTGAGGGTCCCTGATTTTTGAGGCCATCTCTGGTCACCCTCTTGGCCAATTATGAACGAGGTTGCAATGATTGAAATATAATACAACCTCTCGCTGGTTGGAGATGTTCCAAGTCTTTCACTTCAGAGAACCTCTCATTCCCTACTGACACTATGTGATGTCAACACATTTTAGAATAATGCAAGTAAATACATACTTGCAAAATTGTGGATTATATACAATGATTTAGCAGCTGTGACACCAAATGTGTGTTTAGAAAGCTTTTGCCTCTCCTTCCCACTATGTCTAGGAGCAAGCCATACATCTGTAAATGGATTGGAGGGAGCCTGCTGACTGATAGTTCCTGGTCATTTTGGTGGCCATTGTCTTCTCACCCGCCTCACTTGCTGCTGGAGGCAATGAGGCCACAGATGGGGGCAACGTGTAGGTCCAGGGCACCTTCCAACCACTGAGCCTTCTGCTGGACCTGGGTGTCCAAGTTGGCAGCCACCCTGGAGTGAGAACATGGACAGACTCCTCCACCTTTCATTGCAGCCTATGGAGAACCTCTGGCACACTTGATGTGCTCCTGCCTTTTCTCCACAGGTTAATGTGTCACTCATTCTCCAACATTGAAGCAGGTCTTCTGCCTAGGGCTGAGCAGGAGGCTTGTCTCTGACAATTCTCTGAGACTTATGGCGACACCTAAGATGCTTTCAAACACACTTTGAATTGGAAACGGCAAAATCTCTTTATTTTAAAATCTCTCCAGAAGGGCAGAAGTGCACTTCCACATTCAGCAAAGACCTGCATTCCTCACTCACACCGTCCTTTGTCCTGAATACAAAATCCCAGGAGACTATGGCAGAACCCATTCCTGCCACCTACGTTATTGTATTGCCACTTGTCCAGAAAAGGTGACAATTTTTTTTCAAGGGGAATTTAATGAACCTCATGGAATTAAAATACTCTGAGCTTCCATTTACAAACTGGATTTGTCTCCTGCTAAACCTGGTCCCCAATATTACTCAGTTAAATTTAGTGTCAGGATAATCTTGTACAAAACTATGGCCACATAGAAATTTCAACCCAAACTCCTTTCATATTTCATACCAAAACCCCTGGGAATATTGTCAAATAGACCTTATAATAAAATATTCCTCCGACCATCAAAGTTTTCAATAAGTGTTTTTGGTTTCTGTAGTGATTGGAACCAGGCGGACCTCATTCACTATGAGATCCTTGATTGGGGTTGTTAACCTGGCCCAATCAGGAAGCCCTGGCTGACCAATATAAACAGGACATTTAAAATCTCAATTCAGGGGACTGACTCTGAGCTGGCTGGCCACTGTGCCTCTGTGTAGTATCGGCCTCTGTGCAGTAATTTTAGTTTCTCTACTTACAATGCAGGAGTAAATGATAGCATTTTCCTCATGCAGTGAGTTGGACAACCACCATTTTGAATCTTCCATAATCAAAACAGAAAGCATTAGAAATATCCAGCAGGCCAGTCAAAACTAATGAAAAGTCATTGTGATGTGAAACCTGTGTTTTATAAATATTAGTATTATTTGTTTTAGAGATTGGGCTTTTAACTAGTGACTTGTGAATTTTGGTCTATGTGTTTGAGGTGGTATAATGAGTAAACTTACCAGGAGGTTGCCTGGTATGGAGGGAAGGTCTAATGAGGAAAGGCTGAGGGACTTGAGGCTGTTTTCGTTAGAGAAAAGAAGGTTAAGAGGTGACTTGATAGAGACATACAAGATGATCAGAGGATTAGATAGGGTGGACAGTGGGAGCCTTTTTCCTCGGATGGTGGTGGCTAGCACAAGGGGACATAGCCTTAAATTGAGGGGTGATAGATATAGGACAGATGTCAGAGGTAGGTTCTTTACTCAGAGAGTAGTAAGGGCGTGGAATGCCCTGCCTGCAAAAGTAGTAGACTCGCCAACTTTAAGGGCATTTAAATGGTCATTGGATAAACATATGGATGATAATGGAATAGTTTAGGTTAGATGGGCTTCAGATTGGTTTCACAGGTCGGCGCAACATCGAGGGCCGAAGGGCCTGTACTGCGCTGTAATGTTCTATGTTCTATGTTCTATGTTCTAAAATGTCAGCCTTTTAGGAACCATGAATTTAAACCTGTATATATCAGGTAACTGGGGCCCTCCTGGACTGATGAAATATGTTTGTATTGTGAGAGTTTTACAGTCACAGAGAGCAAACATTGAAAGGCATAAGCTCACTTTTAATATAGAAGAGTCACGAATTGAGTTTTGCTTCGGGAAGATCTACAGATTACAAAGCTCTGTCACAGTACATATCTAAACCCACTTAGGGTTTATATAAGAACTGTTTCTCCTGGAGAAAAGAGTTCATTCAGAACTTCAGGAAAAGGTGACCTCAGTAGAAGTGTTTTACTGTGAGAAGTCCAGGCCAGAACTGTTTGGTTAGAACCCTGAAGGTGTTATTTGAAGCAAACAAAATTTAAGCTCAGTTGGGTAAATAATCAATGAGGAGATTATCAAGCACTCAAGATTAGGAATTGAAAGAAAGAGTTCAGTCAAATTTATGTGATAGAGAAGAGAACTTTCTCTGGTATTTGTAAAATGATGGTCTTGGGAATTTTGATTTGCCATGTGTTTTGAAACTTTTATCTTGATTTCTTTTGTGTAATAAACTTCTAATTTATTGTTAAAACCAAACCTGCAGCATTGTGTGTTTGTGTTTTAGTGAAATGCTCCCATGTTAAACAAAACAAGACATTTATCAAGCCACATTTCAGTCTGAGAGCTAACTGGTCCAGTAATAAAATCTGCAGGGATTATAACACATCAACCTGAAACAATGTGCTGAATTTCCCCAAAATTTGGCTCTCAATTTTAGGGAGTTTCACAGAGAGATGCCCCCCACCCCATGAGACATGCCAATGGTTCTCTCTCAATTTGACACTGCTCATCTCACTAAGTGAGTAGCATGCCTCCATAATGCTGGATCTTGTAGCACTGTAATTGCTCACCAGTGGCAGACTGTTACGGTGTTCATGTCACAGCAGCTGTATTTCAACCCCAGATGTGCACTATTTCAAACCCTGCCTAGCTAGTCTGATGTAACAGTCGGGTCAGTACAGTGTCTACGATCCATTGGAATGCGCTGCATTGCTGCAAGGCTAATGACCTTCCTCACTCCTTAAGGTAGTAGTCGCCATCTTCTTTCCGCCACCTTACTCTTTCTCAAATTCCCACCAAGGCTTGTGGTCTACTAGTCTCAATACTGCATGCAGTATCTTCCCTCAATGACTCTCACTCAGTCCATTTGTACTTCCTATTCACACACTCAGGCCACCTCACAGCCTTTCCTAACAAAGGATGGACCAGCTACCTGACTGACCATAGCCCTCTTAACTGGTTGAAAGAATGCTCCTTTAGAGACTTACAGTCAGGATTATTTGTTTGACGCACATGCAGTGAGTTTGCTGTAATTACACATCAACTGTATGCTGTGGATGTGACTGACTTAACACAATGCTGTACAGCAACATGTCCACCCTCCTTTCTCTTAATTGCTGGCAAACATGACAAGTTGCCTAGTTTTCTGTCTGCCCTAAAAGGAAAGGCAGAGATGCTGTGAGCATGCAAGGAGCTGCAAAGTGAGTGAGAGCTAAGAATACAGGCTCTGAGGCCCTGGGATGCACTCTGTTTGAATGCACAAGACGGGTACCGGTCCTTGCATGTAATGCCACTGGCAGCAGCATTGTGAAATAAGGAGACAGCGAGCTCCAAAGTGCAGTATCAAAGGGCTGGACTGTAATAGAAATTGTTCCACTATGTGCTATAATGATGTGGTGAGGCTGGTGCTTTGCTGATGCCAAACTCTGTGGATGGCAGCATGCAGCTGGTCACTGTCTGTGCAGCGTGCTCTGAGAATGATCGATGCCCAGCGAAAATGCCAGCTAGCTGCAGCCACAAGATTACCACTCTAACATTCCAGACAGGAATTGGCAGGGTCTAGTTTCTCATCAGTGTCCAGGAGTAGCAATCTGCATCTCCATTGGGTAATAATGAATTGTTAATGCATTCAAATAGGCCTCTTGTCACTCACTAGTGAGACTCGCATCTATCCGTTATAATCTTAGCGGCAAATTCGGGAATCTCATTCTTTTCACTCTCAGTATATCATTCAGAGACAGGGTTAATTCTGCTCATCATTTCTGCTTCCCTCTCAAGAGCTGTCGCCTGACCTGCAGAGATGCTCCAATGCTTCTTGCTTTTATACTTATATGTTATACTTTATATTTTATATTTTCACTCAGAGGGTAGTGAACCTGTGGAATTCTTTATCACAGAGGGCTGTAGAGGTTTTACTGTTAAGTGTATTGAAGGCCTTAAACAGAAAGAGTTATGGGGAAAAGGCTGGAAAGTGAAGCTGAGGGTGATCAGAACACTTATGATCTCACATACTCGATGGGCCGAATAGCCTACACCTGCCCTTATGTTGGATGGTCTACTTGCCGTTATTGGACATCCAGTATCTGGAGCGTGTTTCCTTTGCATTTTCAATCTTACACTTTTAAAGTTAATTTGACTTTGTGACTGCCCCATGTCTGAATGTTTCATTTTAAAATCACTTTCTAGCTCAGAGATCAGGTTGTGTACGCCATGAAATGACACTAAGCAGCAAATATACAAGAACATTCACAGAGATGAATGACTCTCCTGGCTGCATCCAGGTGACCAGCATTTGTAATGGTACCTCACAGATAGGAAATAAAAGTTTAATTTATTATCTTCACAAACAACATTGCTTTAGAGTTTATAAGATTTAGGAAGCAATTTAATTTAAGTACAGTTCGAGATAATTACTCACCGATGCTCTTTTATAGCTCCCTTCCTTACAGCATGATCTCTGTACATTTGGCCCTAGTTTGCTATTTTCTTTAAAAAAGAAAAACTTTTACTTGCCAGCTGCAAAGTGCTAGGTTTTATATCGCTCCTGATTAGATAATATTAAACAGGGAACAATCACGTCTGAGGCTAAACAAGGACCATCAGTAAAGTGATGGAAGGTGTCATCGACAGTGTTATCGAACAGCACCTGCTCAGCGATAACCTGCTGTCTGATGCCCAGTTTGGGTTCTGTCAGGGCGTCTCAGCTCCTGACCTCATTACAGACTTAGAACATAGAACATATAACAGTACAGCACAGTACAGGCCCTTCGGCCCCCGATGTTGTGCCGAACTTTTACCCTAATCCTAAGGTCTATCTAACCTCCACCCCTACCTTATACTATCATCCATATGCCTATCTAATAGCCGCTTAAACGCCCCTAATGAGGCCGACTCCACTACCCTCTCCAGCAATGCATTCCACACCCCTACCCTCTGCGTAAAGAACCCACCCCTGACATCTCCCCTATATCTACTCCACTCGCTTTAAAACTATGACCCCTCGTAATAGCTACCTCCACCCTAGGAAAAAGTCTCTGGCTGTCTACTCTATCTATACCTCTGATCATCTTGTACACCTCTATCGAGTCACCTCTTATCCTTCGTCGTTCTAAAGAGAAAAGCCCTAGCCCTCTCAACCTTTCCTCGTAAGACCTACCCTCTGTTCCAGGCAACATCCTGGTAAATCTCCTCTTCACCTTTTCCAATGCTTCCACATCTTTCCTGTAATGAGGCGACCAGAACTGGACACAATACTCCAGATGTGGCTGAACCAGGCTTTTGTATAGCTGGAGCATACCTTCACGGCACTTGAACTCAATCCCTCTATTAGTGAAAGCTAACACACCACACGCCTTCTTAACAACTCTGTCCACCTGGGTGGCTGCTTTCAGGGAACTGTGGACATGAACCCCGAGATCCCTCTGCCCCTCCACAACTGCCAAGAATCTTTCCGTTAACCCTGTATTCTGCTTTCAAATTTGTCCTTCCAAAATGAATCACCTCACACTTTTCAGGGTTAAACTCCACCTGCCACTTCTCAGCCCAGCTCTGCATTCTATCAATGTCCCTTTGTAACCTAGAACAGCCCTCCACACTGTCCACAATGTGACCCACCTTCGTATCGTCCGCGAACTTACTAATCCACCTTTCCACTCCTTCATCCAAATCATTTACAAAAATCACAAATAGAAGAGGACCCAGAACAGATCCTTGTGGTACACCACTCATAACTGAGCACCATATTGAACATTTTCCGTCCACTACCACCCTTTGTTTTCTAAGGGTCAGCCAATTCTGAATACAATCTGCTACATTTCCCCCTATCCCATGCCTCCTTACCTTCTGCATGAGCCTACCATGGGGAACCTTATCAAACGCCTTACTTAAATCCATGTATACCACATCAACTGCTCTACCTTCACCACATGTTTGGTCACCTCTTCAAAGAATTCAGTAAGGTTTGTGAGGCATGATCTACCTCTCATAAATCCATGCTGACTATCACGAATCAAACTGTGCCTTTCCAAGTGATCATCAAAACCCTTTCCAATAATTTGCCCACCACAGACGTAAGACTAACTGGCCTGTAATTTCCAGGGTTATCCTTATTGCCTTTTTTGAATAAGGGGATGACGTTTGCCTCTCTCCAATCTTCCGGCACTATATCCGTGAACAGTGAGAACGAAAAGATCATCGCCAAAGGCCCTGCAATCTCTTCCCTCGCTTCCCATAGAATCCTTGGATAAATCCCATCAGACCTGGGGGACTTATCTATCTTCAACTTCCTCAAAAATCCTAGCACATCTTCCTTACTAACAGCGACCTCCTCTAGCCTACCAGCCTGTTTCACACTGTCCTCCTCTAGAACTAGTTCCCTCTCAGTTGTGAATACTGAAGAAAAGTATTCATTAAGGACCTCTCCAATCTCTTTAGGCTCCGTGCACAAATTCCCTTTACAATCCTTGATCGGCCCTACCCTTCCTCTGGTCGTTCTCTTATTTCTCACGTATGTGTAAAAAGCCTTGGAGTTTTCCTTGATCCTATCTGCCAAGGTTTTCTCATGCCCCCTTATAGCTCTCCTAAGCCCTTTCTTCAGCTCCTTCCTGGATAACTTATATCCCTCTAGAACCTTTTCCGTTCCTTGTTTCCTAAACCTTACATAAGCATCCTTCTTCCTCTTAACCAGTTGTTCGACCTCTCTTGAGAACCATGGCTCCCTCACTCGACCGCATCTTCCCTGCCTGCTAGGGACAAACATATCGAGCACACGTAGTATGCATTCTTTAAACAATCTCCACATTTCAATAGTGCTCTTCCCTGAAAGCATCTGTTCCCATTTTATGTTACCCAGTTCTTGCCTAACAGAATTGTAATTACCCTTCCCCCAATTATAAACCTTACCCTGCTGTATATACCTATCCTTTTCCATGACTATTGTAGAAGTAACAGAGTTATGATCGCTACCGCCAAAATGTTCTCCTACCAACAGGTCTAACACTTGGCCCGGCTCACTGCCAAGCACCAAATCCAAAGTGGCCTCCCATCGTGTAGGTCTATCTACGTACTGTGTCAGGAATCTTTCCTGAAAGCATTGGACAAAATCCGTTCCATCTATACTGTTACAACTAAAATGCTTCTAATCGATATTTGGAAAGTTGAAGCCACCCATGACTACAACCCTGTGACTTGTGCACCTTTCCAGTATCTGCCTCCCAATCCGCTCCTCTACTTCTCTGCAACTATTAGGGGGTCTGTAAAAAACCCCCAACAAAGTGACTGCTCCTTTCTTGTTCCGGACCTCAACCCAAACTGACTCTGTAGACACATCATTCTCGAACTGCCTTTCAGTAGCTTCTATACTCGCCCTGACTAGCAATGCCACTCCCCTGCCTCTTTTTCCACCCTCCTTATTTCTTTTAAATCATCTAAATCCTGGAACTTTCAACTACCATTTCTCTCCCTGAGTTACCCAAGTTTCTGTAATGGCCACAAAATCGTAGTTCCAAGTACTGACCCATGCTCTAAGTTCATCCACTTTATTTCTGATACTTCTAGCATTGAAGTATACACACCTCAAACCATCTCTGTGTCCACAATTACGCTCCATTGACCGCATTTCTTTATAAACAACCTCACTCCCTGTTGTGTCTGTTGGAAGGCTGAATACCTCATCCTCTGAATTACAAATCCGGTTCCCCACCCCCTGCCAATCTAGTTTAAACCATCCCGTATAGCTCGAGCACACCTCCCTCCCAGGATATTTGTGCCCTTCCAGTTCAGGTGCAACCCGTCCTTACTGTACAGGTCCCACCTTCCCCAGAATGTGCTCCAATTATCCACATAATGGAAGCCCTCCCTCCTACACCAGCCCTCTAGCCACATGTTTAGCTGGACTCTCTCCCTATTTCTTACCTCATGATCACGTGGCACTGGTAGTAATCCAGAGATAACTACCTTGTTTGTCCTGGACTTCAGCTTCCAACCTAACTCCCTGTACTCATTTTTCACATTCTCTGTCCTTTTTCTACCAATGTCATTGGTACCGATGTGTACCATGACTGCTGGTTGCTCACCCTCCCCCTTAAGGATCTTGAAGACACTAAAATGCTTCAACCCAGGATCAAACTGGTGACCTTTCACGTGTGAGGCCAACGTGATAACCACTACGCTATGGAAACTGCCCTGAATTGTTTCAAACATGGACAAAAGGGCTGAATTCCAGAGGTAAGGTGATAGTGTATGTACTTGACATCAAGGCTGTATTTGACTGAGGGTGGTATCAAGGAGCCCTAGCAAAACTGGAATCAATGGGTATCAGGGAGCAAGCTCTCCGCTGGTTGGAGTCATACCTAGCACACAGGAAAATGGTTGTGGTTGTTGGAGACTACAGTTATCTCATCTCCAGGACATCTCTACAGAAGTTCCTCAGGGTAGTGTCCTTGGCCCAACTATCTTCAATTGCTTTAGCGATGACCTTCCTTCAATCACAAAGTCAGAAGTAGGAATGTTTTTTAATGACTGCACAATGTTCATCACCTTTAACAACTCCTCAGACACTGAAGCAATCCATGCACAAATACCACAAGTCCTCGACAATATCTAGGCTTGGGCTGAAAAGTGACAAGGTAACATTCTTGCCAAACAAGTGTCAGACAATGACCATCTTCAACAATTGACATCACCTCTTGACATTCAATGGCATTACCATCAGGGCGGCACGGTGACTCAGTGTTTAGCACTGCTGCCTCACAGCGCCAGGGACCAGGGTTTGATTCCACCCTGAGCGACTGTCTGTGGGGATGTCTCCCTGTGTCTGCATGGGTTTCTGCCGGTGCTCTAGTTTCCTGCCACAGTCTAAAAAAGTACAGGTTTAGGTCAATTGGCCATGCTAAATTGCCCATCATGTCCAGGGATGTGCAGATTAAGTGGGTTAGCCATGGGATAAGGTAGGAAGTTGCATCTGGGTGGGATGCTCCAGAGGGTTGGTGAGGACTCGATGGACCAAATGGCCTGCTTCCACACTGAAGGGATTCTATGATACTATTCTGTGAACACTGAAGCCCCCACTGTCAATGCTCTGGGGGTTACCATTGATCAGGAACTGTACTCAACTAGCCATATAAATACCTTGGCTACAAGGGCAGGTCAGAGGTGAGAGATCCTGCAGCAAGTAACTCATCTTCTGACTCCTCAAAGCCTGTCCACTATCCACAAGTCATAAGCAGGAGTATGACAGAATACTCCCCACTTGCCTGGATGAGTGCAGCCCCAACAACACTCAAGAAGCTCGACACCATCCAGGACAAAGCAGCTGCTTGATTGGCACTACATCCACAAGCATCCACTCCCTCCACACCAACACTCAGTAACACCAGTGTGTACCATCTATAAAATGCACTGCAGAAATTTACCAACTCCTTGGAAACCGGCTCCTCACCTTCCACACCCACAGTCATCACCATCTAGAAAGACAAGGGCAGTAGATACATGGAACACCACCACCAGCAAGTTCCCCTTCAAGCCACTCACCATCCGTGTCCTGGAAATATATTGCTTTTCCTTCATTGTCACCAGATCAAAATCCTAGAACTGTCTCCCTAACAGCATTGTGTATTTACCTACAGTAAATGGACTGCAGCAGTTCAAGAAGGCAGCTCACCACCATCTTCTCAAGGGTAAGTAAGAACAGACAATAAATGTTGGCACAGCTAATGATACCCACATCCTATGAATGAGTTAAAAACAGTCATTGGTAAACAGTGGGACATATGGATCAGACTTTGCATTTTCTTTCTTTCAATTTTGCCAATCATTGTGGAATGCTCATAAACCAAGCAAACTGAATGTTGAACTCCATTGCCAAAACACATCAGACGATGTACGTTGCAATAATGTGATGATTCTCTAGTATAATATTTAGCTTTGGTCACCAAGTCATGGTGAGACAGCCAAGTTCTACTGATGGTGCAGAGAATGGCCATGCAAATGGTCTAATGCACTGGATGACTGATCTATGGAGGAAAGAAATCTGCACTTTTCTGCGTTGAAAGTTGCTATTAGTTTTGAAGAAACATTGGATAGGCGAGAATTATATTCACGGGAGGCGGGGGGGTTGTGGTTTGGGGGAGGCCTGATTCAGAATATAACATTATGGGCAGTTGCTAAATAGAGCAGAATTAAAGGACCTATTGCACTTAGTTGAGGGATCTATATTTCAATTCTATGCCCTCCTGTTAAAATGTAGGAGGTTTAAGTGAGATTTAAGGGCACATTTTACCACCCAGCATAGAGGCAAAGCCCCTGAGAACATTCAAAATGTCCTTGGATACATATTTGAAACTATATGACATAGGAGCAAAAGTAGGCCATTTGGCCCATCAAGTCTGTTTCATCCTTCATGGTTAATCTAATAATCTTCAGTTCTACTTTCCCGTCTTTTCCCCATAACCCTTGATTTCCTTACTGATTAAAAGCCTATCTTAGCCTTGAATGTACCTAACCACCCAGCCTGGATTGTTCTCTGCAGTAAAGAATTCCACAAGTTTATCAGCCTTGGAGAAAAGATTCCGTCTCATCTCTATCTTAAGCGGATAACTCCTTACTCTGAGATGCTCTGGATCGAGGATCTCCCACAAGGGGAAATAATCACTCCACATCTACCCTGCCACATTTTCTAAACTCTAGCAACTACAAGACTTACCTACTCAACCTCACTTTATAAGGAAATCTGCTACTAGCCCATGATCTCTGCACTGCCTCCAATGCCAAAATATGTTTCTCCAGATAAGAAGACCAAAAACACTTAAAGTATTCCAGCTGTTGTCTGGCTAGAGCCATTTGTAGTGACATTTGAAGCACAGTAATGATCATAGCTGAAGTACAGACCAAAAAGCTAGCTATATGACTCTTAGTCAGTTCGAGCAGACAGCATGAATCAAATGGCCATCTACAATGGTGTAAATCTGTCTGAACAGAAGGGAAGCATTGTTGAGATACAGACAATAGCTCATCAAAACAACTGCCTCTTTGTAGGTTACGTGGAACAATCCCTCTTCCGTACCTACACCGGCCCTAAACCCCACCTCTTCCTCCGTTACATTGATGACTGTATCGGTGCCGCCTCGTGCTCCCACGAGGAGCTCGAACAGTTCATACACTTCACTAACACCTTCCACCCCAACCTTAAATTTACCTGGACCATCTCTAACACCTCTCTCCCCTTCCTGGACCTCTCTGTCTCCATATCGGGCAACCACCTCGAAACCGATATTCATTTCAAGCCCACCGACTCCCACAGCTACCTAGAATACTCCTCCTCCCACCCACCTTCCTGCAAAAATGCTATCCCCTATTCCCAATTCCTTCGCCTCCGCCGCATCTGCTCCCAGGATGAGGCATTCCACTCCCGTACATCTCAGTTGTCCTCGTTTTTCAAGGACCGTAACTTCCCCTCCTCGGTGGTCGAGAACGCCCTCAACCGTGTCTCCCACATCTCCCGCACCTCATCCCTCACACCCCGTCCACGCAATAAAAACCAAAAAAGAATCCCCCTCGTCCTCACGTACCACCCCACCAACCTCCGGATCCAACGCATCATCCTCCGACACTTCCGCCATCTGCAATCCGACCCCACCACCAAAGACATCTTTCCCTCCCCACCCTTATCTGCTTTCCGGAGGGACAACTCTCTCCGTGACTCCCTTGTCCGCTCCACACTCCCCTCCAGCTCCACCACACCCGGCACTTTTCCCTGCAACCGCAGGAAGTGCTACACCTGCCCCCATACCTCCTCCCTCACCCCCATCCCAGGCCCCAAGAAGACTTTCCACATCAAGCAGATGTTCACCTGCACATCTGCCAATGTGGTATACTGCATCCGCTGTACCCGGTGTGGCTTCCTCTACATCGGGGAAACCAAGCGGAGACTCGGGGACCGCTTTGCAGAACAC
>NC_063357.1:14269581-14318214 GCF_021869965.1 Rhincodon typus | reverse complement strand
AGGCCCGAAACGTCAGCCTCTCTGCTCCTATGATGCTGCTTGGCCTGCTGTGTTCATCCAGCCCTGCACCTTGTTGTCTCGGATTCTCCAGCATCTGCAGTTCCTACTATCTCTGACTGCTTCTTAAATGACTTTTAAGTTTCATTGCCTCCTTTCAAATTATTCTCTTGGGGTGGGGGTCAGATGGGCTTTCCTGTTACAGTTCTACATTTAGCACTCACTGGTTTCAATCCCTGACTCTGCAACCAAGGTTTAACCTGAAACCAAATTTGAGCCTCCCAACAGTGTCTTTCCAAGGTTGAAGGGCCATAGACCTTCCTCCTATTAGCCTCCTGGAGCCTCCCAACAACCTGTAACTCACAAGAGAAAATCAGCAATGTGTGCAAACTAGAACAGAATGAGGTTCGTGAAATGATTGAGTCAGAATGAAGAAGACCTATGAATCATCAAAGGTAAATTGTCCCACATTCAGCATTCGAGGAGGACTGTGCTGCTTTAACATGGTCTGATATGTTTTGGCAACATTCAGCTTTGTTTGCACATAACCATTCTACAATGATAGGAGACGCAAAAAGAAAAAAATACACAAAGACCATTTCCGCCAGTCATTACAGATTTTGTTTTATAGATCCTAGTCAATCTTCAGAGTTGACTGCCCCTTGTTATATTTAATGGTGAGTCAGCCAGTTTGGATATTTTTACATCAGCCTGTTCAGACACATTATGACACACCTCTGGAGCAGGTGGGACATGAGCCTGTATCTTCTGGCTCAGAGTTAGGAACATTGACTGGTGCCTTCTGTTAGCCAATATAGGGTGACCTCAATACCAGGGAGAAGAGAAACAGTCATGGTAAAGTGGAGATGGCTCAGGATAGTTTGTTAATCCCAAATTAAGTTACCCAGAGATGTCTCAGGTACCTCTTTTGCTCAGAACCACACATTCCTGAAATTGACCCATTCAAAAGTTTTGGATTTTTTAAAATACTTTATGTGAAAAAGATTAAATAACATAATTTGCATCCAGTTGTGAGCCTACCGTTCAAAGGACAGTGGCTATTTAGGGGAGGCAACGGTCTAGTGGTATTATTGCTAGACTGTTAATCCAGAGACCCAGGTAATGTTCTGGAGGCCCAGGTTTGAATCCTGCCACGACAGATGGTAGAATTTGAATTCAGTAAAAATCTGGAATTAAAAATTAAATGATGACATTGAATCCATTGTTGAGTGTTGGAAAAACACATCTGGTTCACTGATGTCCTTTAGGGAAGGAAACTGCTATCCTTAGCTGGTCTGGCTGACATGTGACTCCAGACCCACAGCAATGTGTTTGACTCCTAACAGAGCTCTGGACAATGGATGGGCAATAAATGCTGGCCCAACCAGCGATACCCATGTCCTGTTGACAAATTTTTTAAAATCCACTTACTACCTTGATTAAAATGTCAAAACCCTTTGCAACACGGCTGATCTTGCATTCACAGAAGGCTGCCAATTTGGTTAAATGTAAGCTTCTAAACTAAACTTCTAGGCTGTTTAAGCTTCAGTTCCCCCAAACAAAATGCAAACTATAAAAGCAATAAGATATAAACTGCTTGCAGTATTCCCACATGCAGGTGATAGCTTGGAAGTCAATGTGTTGATTGTATATTTTCAGCAGTGAGTGGGAGTCATTCTCTGCGCACTGAGAGGTTGGACAGTGCTGCAGCACTGAGGAAAAGCAGTTTTCAATCTGGTTGTGAAATTGGGAATATTCCTTTTTGCAATCTGGTTCCCATTAGGATCTGTCCTCACTCTGTTTCTGTGCACTGTGTTGATCCTCATCTCTATATCTGTGTCGATTGTGACATCCAACACCTCCCACAGGCACTAGCAACACTTAGTGCTGATACACTTTCTAACCCTCAACAAGTCCTTTTTTTTAAACTTCACTCCCGCACTGCCTGCAAGCTGACAATTCCACCTCAAAGTGCACAGTCCATCACTTTACTAGAAGCTGTTCTCTGCCAAGCCTGTCAATGCTGCATTCCCTGGGACATCCTGCAATGATTTCAAAATCCAAAAGTTGTATTTGAGTGGCCCCCTTCAGTCGACAGCCTGCCATATAATTTGCTGTCAAAGCTTTCTAATACTCAACAATGGACGCCATCCAAACTCACAGCTGTAGGATAGCAATAATGATGAAAAGATGGCAACTTCTAATGCTTGGGAGGCCATACCCAAGTCTCACCCCCACTCTGACACATGTCTGGCAAAAGACAACCAAATCCAAGATTGAGTTTCATTCTAGTTTCAAAAACTCATTGGGATAAATCATTTGAATGTTTCACATATGTAAATGCTGCCTTGGTACACTCTGCAACCTGGACACAGTCTTTTCAATTCAAAGGACACTTTCGATACACTTTGCCCAACTACAATTATTTCAATAGGTTTAATTTACACAAATTAAATGTGGTAACAGACAGAAAACAGCATGACTACTTCAAAATGCAGATGCGAATAAAATTCCATTACAATTAATGAGGTGTATTACTTAGCAAAGGGGCAGCTATCCATGTTTTCAGTGCAACATATAGCCTTTCTGCAAGGAGATGTATAACGATAACTTTAACCAGAAATTCTTGAGTCAAAACTATTGGAGATTGTCAGAAGTAAATCATATGAATCCACCAGTACACTCATCTTCAGCAATGTGCTGAGGATTGTGGGAATGATTAGCCCTCCTCCATGACCCAAGAGACAGGACTCAAAGCCAATTGCCCTCCATCTTACATTCCAGATAGGGTGAGTCGTCAAGGCATTTTCTCTGGGGTGGGGGAGTCCAAAACTAGAAGGTATAGGTTTAAGGTGAGAGGGGAATTAGCGTCACTACCCTTGACCAAAGACAAGGTGACAGAAGATGGGTATATGAATAGGAAAGGTTTAGAGGGAAAAGGGCCAAATGCTGGCAAATGAGACTAGATTAATGTAGAATATCTGGTCAGCACAGACGAGTTGGATCAAAGGGTCTGTTTCTGTGCTCTACATCTCTATAACTGTATGACTCCATCCCATTAAAAACATATAAAATGTTGCCAAGAGAACATGTTCACTATTATAAATACTTAATACACAAGTGATACATTACCACACGTATTTTCGTCATTCACATTCATTCTTTTTACTTCATTCACAGGAAGAGGGTGTTATTGCCAAGATCAGCATTTATTGTCCATTCCCAATTGCCCTTGCGAAGGTACGAGGAGCCATTTTGTTGGACTGCTGCTCTCCTTGGGGTGAATGTACGCACACATTGTTGATATAGAAGGAGCGATGACTCAGCAAGAATTGTGGTCCTGCCCCTTCTGTCCTTGGGCTTCAGGATGGTGGATGTTGTGTGCAAGAGGTCTGTCAACAACAGATGTGTAAAGGGGATCGAGGTGCAATTTGGCCAACTTCATCCAATTTGGGTTTACGGTAACTGTCCATCTACCACCATTTCTGTCTTTGAGGCTGATCCTTATATTGCTCCTTGCTCTTCAGAATTCTCTCCAAAAATCACTGTTCACTTAGTTTCTCCTTTGCTTCAAAATCCTGTAAATAATACATGTGTTATAATCAATTATATATTCGCTGTGCAGATGCTTAATTTCTATTTTATATCTTTTTTCGTCCTTCTCCTATCCTTCATTACCCATTATATAGCTCAGAAAAGATTTACAAGCATGTTGCCAGGGTTGGAAGGTGTGAGCTATTGGGAGAGGCTGAAAAGGCTTGGGCTATTTTCCCTGGAGCGTCGGAGGCTGAGGGGTGACCTTATAAAGGTTTATAAAATCATGAAAGGCATGGATAGGGTGAGTCGTCAAGGCATTTTCTCTGGGGTGGGGGAGTCCAAAACTAGAAGGTATAGGTTTAAGGTGAGAGGGGAAAGATTTAAAAGGGACTTAAAGGGGCAACTATTTCATGCAGATAGTGGTGCGTGTATACAGAGACTGGTACAGTTACAGGCATCTGGATGGGTATATGAATAGGAAGGGTTTAGAAGCATATGGGCCAAATGCTGGCAAATGGGACCAGATTAATTTAGGATGTCTGGTCAGCATGTACGAATCAGGCCGAAGGGTGTGTTTCCATGTTGTACTGCTCTATGGGTCTAGTTGGACATGCCTGGAAACATGGGCATTGCATTGATAGTTGATGTTACTAGATTTTGAACGTTTCAGTGCTGAGAGAATAAACCATTGGATTTTTTTCTCTTGCTTATGAGAATATCAGAAACACTTCAGAAAATGCCAAGTCACTTTGTAATTTTTGTAAGTGTTGACTACCACAAATGTAATCTAATTATTAGATAGCACATGGTTATCAGCTTGTGTAGTATTAACCAAAACATACAGTGCTCTGAGGGGGTTGGGTGCACTTGGCATATGTCTGGAATTCTAAGATAGTTGAGATACTATCCACATGTCCAGGTGACCCATCCTGCCATAAAACAAATCTTTAGCATTGGATTAAATTCATATTGTCTTGTTCACTTCTGACCCACAGCTGACATGACTTGGTTGTACTCAATGCTTAAAGGAATCATTTCTGCCAAATGAATAGACAAACCATCAATTATTTTTCCATTTATTTTTGGCATTCCTTTCCTGTCAGCACCAGCTCATGCTGGGAGCTAGCTCCAAAGGCATTTGGCCCTGCCACCACCACAGCTATATCAGCACAGACCAAGCATCGAACCCAGTGGTAACCAAGTCATTGAATTAATTCTGCTTCAGCTGAGGTCCTTTGCATCTGGTATGATTTATAAAAAACAAAGAGCTGACATGGAGTGCTTAATCCCATTACAACAGCAGAATGCTTTTGTAAAGCATGTGGATATGCAGGATAATTTAAAACGTTGTAAAATTCACCATCCACCAAGAAAGAGAAATGTCTTCTTAGGGGGAGAATTTCGACATTCCTCTGATTGGTGGAAGAAACAGCAATGGGAGCAGTTAAAATGAGCAGTGCCTGTCCTTAGCTCCTCCATTCCCTGTGATCCGTCCTACAGCCCAGGATAGGCAGTAAAGGCAGTGTTTTTTTTTTATTCATTCATGGGATGAGGGTGTCAGTGGTGAGGCTAGCATTTATTACCCATCCTTAATTGTCCAGAGGGCAGTTAAGTAACCATGTTACTGTGGGTCTGGAGTCACATATAGGCCAGACCAGGTAAGGACAGCAATTTCCTTCCCCTGAATGACATTAATGAACCAGATGGGTTTTTCCGACAATCGGCAATGGATTCATGGTGATGGCTAGAGTCTCAATTCCAGATTTTGAATTCAAATTCCACCATTTGCCATGGAATGTTGATACCAACATGGTGTCAATATATAAAAAATAAATCCTCTCCCCATGTTTATACCATTAGCTCACAAAAGGCTATCTTCTTGCTTTCTCTAATTCTCCTCACTTCCATGCTCTCAATCTGATTGCGTCTATAGCACACCAAGGCAGAGGGTGAAAAGTTCTTCAATAAAGGAAATTCCAATGTCAACCATGTATTACATTCTCTCAAATGTTGAGACTTTTGCCAGAGACAACATCAACAAATGCCATGAATGCGGTTCTGAGGAAGGATCACTGGACCCAAAACATTAACTCTGATTTTTTTCTTCACGGATGCTGCCAGAACTGCTGAGCTTTTCCAGCAACTTCTGTTTTTGTTCCTGATTTACAGCAACTGCAGTTCTTTCGGTTTTTATCAACAAATGCCAATCAGGGTCTGATGACTGAACTTCAGCCTGTGTTTGTAAATGGGTATATCCCCAAAAGACATTTAAAATAAATTCTTCTGGCTGATCAGAAGAGAACAGTTGTGCAATCGGAAGCATTAATAATAAAAAAAGGCCATACTTTCTTGTTCCTGCCACACGAATCCCTTCAGAATACCAGTCCTCCAAAGCTTGCCTTGCTGCCAACAGCCTTGTTTTGGTGCCAATGCATGACCATTGGGCAGCCCAGGTTTTATTTTTGGGTTGACAAGATTCAAATGAGGTTCAGCGACTGAAATGCTGCGGGCATCCAACATCAACCATCACCCTCCACATGGGAGTGGTACCTGCTTCCTATTAATTACCACTCAGACACAGAAGAAATGACTGCTTTGTACTGACTCCCAGATAGCCATCGTCTGATAATAGCTGTCAGAGTCAAGGAATGTTTCTCATTGTTCCTTTCACTGAAGGTAGTGAAGAGACCTCACCACTTACTGCAAGCTATTGTCCCCATTCAAAGACAAGAACGTTCAAGGATGAGAAAGGGCTGCTCAACACATCACTGGTAAGAAAATCTCCCAAGGTGCTTTACAGGAACATTGTCAGTTAAAATGAGACAGCCGCGTTATTGGATATTACATAAAAATGCATGAAATAGGAGTAGACCACAAACCCTTGAGCCTGCTCCACCACTCAATATGACCCAGGCTGATGTTCAACTTCTACTCCACATTCCTGCCTTTACCCCAACTCCCTCGAGATGCCAAAGATCTGTCTAGTCCAGCCTGAACTGTAGTCAATGATAAAGAATTCGCAAACCTTTGGGCAGAGAATTTCAAAGATTCACCACTTTCTGAGAGAAGACATTTCACCTCATCTCAATGCTGAATGATCAGTAACTTACTCAGAGACTGCCTCACAGTATCTATCCTGTCAAATCCTTTCAGAATCTTCAACGTTTCAATGAAATCACCTCTCATTCTTCTAAACTCCAAAGACTATCGCCCCAATTTACTCGCTATTCATGATAGGACAACCCACTCATCCCAGGGATCAACTTATTGAATGTTCACTTTACTGCCTCTAATGCAAGTATATCACTCCTTAAAAAAAGCATTATCATATCAAGCCATGATTTTATTAAGATCCTAAGATCCCGTAAGATATAAGAGCAGAATTAGGTTATTCAGCTCCATCATTCAATCATGGCTGATGTATTTCTCAACCCGATTCTCCGGCCTTCTCCCCATAACTCTTGATCCCCCTACTAATTAGGATCCTATTTATCTCAGTCCTAAATACACTCAATGATTTGGCCTCCTGCAGCAATGAGTTCCACATATTAACCACCCTCTGGCTAAAGAAATTCCTCCTCATCTCAGTTCTAACGGGTCATCTCTTGATTCTGAGTCCTCCAATCCCCTTGAAGTAAAGACAAGCATGCCATTCGTCTTTTTAATTACTGTATTATTGGTACACGTGACCAAACAGCTGATCAAAGATGTAAATTTTTAAGAAACAAGAGATGATGAGCTGGTGAGATTTATGGAGGGAAGGGCAAACCTTGGGACAGAAGCAGCTGGAAGCACGGCCACCAATGGTGGAACAAAGAGTTGGTGATGCTCAAAGTTGGAGCCCTCCCAGTTCAGTATCCCTGTGTATTTTGCACACTTTCTTTTTCCCTTCACTCCTCAGCCCATTGGCCCATCAGGTCAAGGTCCCATTGTACCCTGAGGTAACCTTCTTTGCAGTCCATTGCACCTCCAATTTTGGTGTCATCTGTGAACTTATTAACCATACTCCTATGTTCACATCCAAATTATTTATATAAATGATGAAAAGCAGTGGACCCAGGACCAGTGCTGGTCACAGGCCTCCAGTCCAAAAAGCAACCCTCCACCACCACCCTCTGTCTTCTACCTTCGAGACAGTTCTGTATCCAAATGGTTAGTTCTCCCTGTATTTCATGTGATCTAACCTTGCTAACCAGTCTACCATGAGGAACCTTGTCGAACACCTTACTGAAGTCCATACAGATCACATCCACCACTCTGCCCTCATCAATCCTCTTCGTTACTTCTTCAAAAAAATCAATCAAGTTATTGAGACATGATTTCCCATGCGCAAAGCTATGTTGACTATACCTAATCAGTCCTCGCCTTTCCAAATACATGTAAATCCTGTCCCTCAGGATTCCCTCCAACAACTTGACCACCATCAATGTCAGGCTCACCGGTCTATAGTTCCCTGACTTTTCCTTACCACCTTCCTTAAATAGTGGTGCCTCATTAGCCAATCTCCAGTCTTCCGACACCTTGCCTGTGGCTATCGATGATACAAATACCTCAGCAAGGGGCCCAGCAATCACTTCCCTAACTTCCCATAGAGTTCTAGGGTACACCTGGTCAGGTCCTGGGGATTTATCCACCTTTATGCATTTTAAGATGTCCAGCACCTCCTTCTCTGTAATATTGACATTTTTCAAGATGTTGCTATTTATTTCCCCACGTTCTCTATCTTCCATATCCTTCTCCACAGTAAACACTGATGCAAAATACTCATTTAGTATCTCCCCCATCTCCTGCAGTTCCACACATAGGTGGTCTTGCTGATCTTTAAGGGTCTCTATTCTCTCCCTAGTTACCATTTTGGAATTTAGAAGGATGTGGGGGAACCTCGTTGAAACTTAAAAAATACTGAGCTGTCTGGATTGAGTGGATGTGGAAAAGATGCTTCCATTAGTTGGACGGACTAGGACCCGAGGACACAGAGTTAGAATCAAGAGATGACCCTTTAGAACTGAGATGAGGAGGAATTTCATAAGGATGGCAGTTTCCTTCTCTAAAGGACATTAGTGAACCAGATGGGTTTTTCAAACAATCGACAATGGGTTCATGGTCATCATTAGACTCAATTCTAGATATTTATTGAATTCAAATTCCACCATCTGCCATGGTAGGATTCAAACCCAGGTCGCCAGAACGTTATCTGGGTCTCTAAATTTACAGTCCAGGAGTTATACCACTAGACCATCGCCTCCCCTCATTGCCTTTAGAGTAACTTTTGCTTTTCTTAAGTACTTGACAGAGAACTGCATATTAATGGTGCGTGACCTCAGGCTCTCATGACCTTCAAAGGCATCTCCCTGCTGGAGGCCAGGAAGCTACACCATCAAATCCTTCTTGTGGTTTGCTGCGTTTCTCAAATTAAATTCCTCATTAGCCTTTAAGCAGTCTGAATTGACAAACTCTCAACTAACCTCAAGCAATAGTGAGGGATAGGCAAAAATTGATCTTGTGATGCCCCAATTGCCTAAACAATGCCATGAGATCTTCTACACATCCATCCTCGACTGCTCACACTCCAACTCACTCCCAACACACTCCAAGTTTAGCAACTCCTCCTAAAAAGAGCTCCCCAAGGCATCAGGCCTTTCTCAGAACAGCATGATGCACCGAAAAGAAAGGTTGCCTAAATATTCATTGATTGTTACTGTGCAATAAAAGAAGTCAAATCTCAAAACAGAAGTGTGTATTTAAAAATAAACATTCACAAAGGGGGAATTACTCTGAAAGTTTAGTTGATCCTGTCTGATTACACAATCAGATCTACCCCTATACATCTTGCTCTTCTTTCTGCATTTACTTTAGAACTCTCAAGACTGAAATCTGTAGGATTTTTTTATGGTAAATGTAAAGTTGCCTTAGACCTGCGAGAGCGTAGAGCAAAAGAGACAACTGGTTTAACCTGAGGGTCATCGCACCTCAAGCAAGGGGAGAGATTGAGAAGGACAGTCCTTCAATGGTAACATCAGACAGTGCAGGAATTGAATCCACACTGTTGGCCTAACTCCACATTGCGAATCAGCCATCCTACCAAGTGAGCTAACCATTTTATTATGAAAAGGTAGTGGTGCTATGGAGCTGACATGTAGATTAACAATGATCTAATGAAATGGTGGGTCAGACTCAAGGGGTTATTACAGTCCCTAATCTCTTGGCATTTGACACTTGCACATTAACCTGTTGAAATGGATTTTGTCCTCAGCAAAACTAGACAATTGAGAGTCTGAACAAAATGGGATTAAATTAATCCTGTGCAGTTCACACATTCCAATGTGCAACAAATGTGCTTGCTAAATTCATCCACATTCCGAAAACAAACCTTCATTTTAAAAAAATATCTATGGCCAGAAATTTCTCTTGAGCCCACAAAGTCTGATTGGGAACATTAGGTCCTTTGAAGTTAGGATCCCTACAGATGGAAGCTGGCCATTCTGCCCATTGAGTCCACACCAACCCTCCAAAGAGCATCCCACCCAGACCTGCCCCCACTACCCTATCCCTACATTACTTGTGGCTAATCAATCTAACCTGCACACTCTGAACAATTTCGCATGGCCAATACACCTAACTACACATCTTTGGACTGTGGGTGGAAGCCAGAGCACCCAGAGGGGACCCATACAGACACAGGAAGAATGTACAAACTCCACACAGATAGTTGTCCAGGGATGGAATTGAACCCAGATTCCTGGCACTGTGAGACAGCAGTGCTGACCACTGAGCCACTGTTCTGTGGGTTTGCATCCATGTAGCCATCATGAATGTACCATACAGGCTGATCACAATCTGTCCACTAAGATATCATCCGTGTTGCCATATAAAGAATATAAAAAGTACCTCCATAGGGCAACCTGCTCAACCAGAAGTTAATTTAGTGAACTTTCACTGTACTGCCTCTAATGCAAGTATATCACTCCTTAATGGATTATCAGATGGGCTGAATGGCCTACTTCCGCTCCTGTGCTTTATGGTCTAAATATGAAGACTAAAACTACACACAGTTTTCCAGAAATTGTCTCACCAAAGTCTTGATGAATTTGTTGCAAGACTTGTTAATCCTTATCGTCCACTCACCTTGCAGTAGAGGCGAGCATGCTGTGCACCAAAAGAACATTTCACAGGATATAATTTAGAAAACTTCATTCCACTGAAGAATTAATTTGCTCAGCGGCAAAATTAGTGTGGCCAATGCCCCAGCATTGCCCTCGAGTCTCCACGAATTAGAGAAACATAGGACATAATATAGGAGCAAGAATGGGCCATTTAGCCCAACGCACCAACCCTGCCATTCTAGATCATGGCTGATCATCCCCTCAATGCCACTTTCCCATGTTATCACCATCTCTTGATGTCATTAGCCTCCAGAAACCCATTGATTTATACCTTGAACTTGTTCAGTGACAGACCTTCCACAGCCCGCTGGGATAGAGAATTCCAAAGACTCACCATCCTCTGAGTGAAAAAATCCTCCTCCCCTTCATCTGAAATAGCCTGCTTCTTATATTGATGTTCCCTATTTTCAGACTCACCAACCACGGCAACCATCCTATCCAGACCTACCCTGTCACACACACCGTAAGTTCTTTAAGAACAAAACACTGGAAACAGAACATGGAAGCCAGGTGTAAGTCATGCAGGCATTTAATAGTGTGTTATTTTTTCTAAACAAGGAATACTTTGAACACAGAGATAACAAGGTGTAGAGTTGGATGAACGCAGCAGGCCAAGCAGCATCAGAAGAGCAGGAAGGCTGATGTTTCAGGCCTTCTTCAGAAAATCTTTCTTCAGAAAACAATGGACTACAGTATTTTGAACACATTTGTTTTGTTATTCATAAAAAGTATTGATAATAGGAGTTAAGAAAAGAGACTGTTTGAATTGGAAAGATGGGATTTTCTGTAGGCCATGTTATCAGAACTCCAAGAAAAGGGAGATATATCATGCTTGTGCTGCTTGTCTGGCACTCCAAAGGCATCAGAAAAGTGGACACACATTTATGTAGCATTTTATACCACACTCCGAGTGCGTCAAAGTGCATTATAACTAATGGAATACTTTTGAAGTGTCGTAATGTCACAATGTAAATTTGGACGCAGCAAATGCCCATAAATAGCAATGTGATAACCATCAGATAATCTGTTTTTGTTAACATTGTTTGAAGGATAAAAATCGGTCAGGACACCAGGGACAAATTCCTAGCTCTTCTTGAAAAGATTGCCACAGGACCTCTTGTGTCAACCCTCACAGGCTGATGGTAGCCATGGTTTGATGTCTCATTTAATACTGCCAAAAGTAAGTTCCAGTTTGTTTATTTTACAGCATATCCCAAGAAAGATTTTCCTTCTCAACCAAGCCTGCACCAATTCCTAATTCTTAGTTAGACCTGCTACGTTTTGCCCATACACAGTATCTATCCCTCTGTTTGTCTCACGGTCATGTTTTTGTCAAGAAATGCTTTAAATGTTGCTGACGTGCCTGCTTCCATCAGCTCCACTTCCGTGTGCTCCAGGCAGCCACGATCCACTGTGTGAAAAATTTTGCCCGCATTTCTCCACTAAATGTTCCCTCTCTCACCTTGAACCTGTGCCCTTACTAAGACATGGGTTCAAATTCAATCACAGGCAGTGCATTCCAGACCCTGACCACTCTCTTGGTGAAAATATTTTTCCTCGAAGCCTCTCTGAGCTCTTTGCCTTTTAACTTTATAATTATGGCCCCTTGTTATTGACCTTTTGACTATGGGGAGTGGCTAGTTTCTGTTCACCATGTCCATGCCCCTCCCTCATCATCTTATACATCTCTATCAGGTCCTCCCTGGAGCTTCTCTGTTCTAAAGAAATCAACCAGAGCTTACACAGCCTCTTCAGGGCTAAAGTGGTCTATCCAGGCAAAATCAAGGTGAATCTGCTCTGCACCCCATCCAGTGCACCCACATGGTTCTTATAGTGTGGAGACCAAAACTGCACACAGCTGTGGCCTAAACAAAGTCTTATATAGCTCCAACATAACCTCCCTGCTCTTATAATCCATCCCTCAACTGATAAAGGTGAGTGTCCCATGTGTCTTTCTAACGACTCTATTAACTCATCCAGTCACATTCAGGGATTTGCGGGCAAATGCCGCAAGATCCCTCTGTTTGACCCCAGATCCACAAAAATGGGATTGATTTCCAACTGCCCTCCGAAGTGATTTTGCAAGTCAATCAATTCTGTACCTATTTAAGATGAGTAACAAAGGCAGGCTTTTCCTACATCAATTGAAAGAATAAAGAAATTGTTTACTTCTTTGTAAAGAACAAAAAACAGAACACCAACATAAGATCTACAGAGTTGGAAAGTTTCACCTCAGAACTTGCGCGGTAACAAATTCACTCTCACAGGCAGCTGACAATTTCAGTACACTCTTGCACAGTCAAAGCGACAGAGTTTTTAGTTCTGTCTGATTGGTTGCAGGTTTAAGTCCCAGGGCTACCCATTACTCATATTTTCTGCTCAGTTGGAGTAATGAGCTGTCAATTGAGTTCCAAAGTGAAGCTCCTAAGACACTGAGACCATCAAATTGAAGACGAGACAAATCCCAACAAAAAGCAACATAGCATCCATTTAACAGCACCAAAAGCAGACAATGCTAATAAGTTAAAAATACAAAAAGCGTAAACACATTTTTAAAAAGACAATCTGTGTAATAGCCAATCAAATCTGACAAGAAATTGTTGAGTGCTATTAAGAATTGCACAACAGACGTCTGAACATTTGTTAACTCTTCATCATTCACAGTCTACTGGAAACATTGTTATAAAATCAATTACACAGATCTTCCCACAGTTTGGTTTTCCTGTATTGGAAACTTTTCTTTTCAAATCTGACTGTTGATAATTTTAAAATTGCTCATTAATACACAGCCCCCTCCTTGCTGTTTTACAGAAAGGCTCTTCACCTTGGCTTCCCTGGGTACTTTCTGATACTCGTCACTACATTCATGTCCCTCTGTTTGTTGCCTTATTCTTTATTACTGACATGCTTGCCAAATATTTTAGAAAAGAACTCTACCAACACAATATTGTAAAAACAACAAGTGCAAACAAAAACAGTTAGCATTCATGCTCCTGGATGAATTTTTTTTATTCATCCATGGGGGGATGTAGGCATATTGCCCGCCCCTAGCTGCCTTTGAGAAGGTGGTGGTCAGCTGCCTTCTCGATTTTCTGCAGTGCATTTGGTGTCAATAGACGCACAACGTTGTTAGGAAGGGCTTTCCAGGATTTTGACTCAGTATTCGTGAAGGAACAGCGATACATTTCCAGGTCAGGACGTGAATGCTTGGAGGGGAACTTGCAGGCGGTGGCTCTCCCTTGTATCTCCTGCCCTTGCCCTCTAGTTGGTAGTGGTCATGGAAGGTACTGTCCAAGAAGCTTTGGTCAATTTTGGCAGCACCTCTTATGAATGGTACACACTGTGTTTTGGTGGTGGATGGAGTGGAGATTTGTGGATGTGGTGCAAATCAAGTGGGCTGCTTTGTCCTAGCTAGTGTCAAGCTTCTTGAGTGGTGTTGGACCTGCATTTATCCAGGTAAGTGGGGAATATGGGGAACATCCCTGACTTGTGCCTTATAGAGGGTGGACAGTCTTTGAGGAGTCAGAAGGTGAGTTACTTGCTGCAGTATTCCTAGTGTCTGACCTGCTGTTTTAGATACTGTATTCATATAGCTAGTTTAGTTCATTTTTTGGTCAATGGTAACCCTCAGGATGTTGATAAGTGGGGGTTAGGATTAGGGATGGTCATGCTATTGAATGTCAAGTGACAATGGCTAGATCCTCTCTAATTGCAGATGGTCATTGCCATTTGTTTATCCAAACTGGATATTTCCCAGATCTTGCTGCATTTAGACATGGACTGCTTCGGTATCTGAGGAGTCGTGAATGGTGCTGAACATTGTGCAATCATCGGTGAATATCCCCCACTTCTGACCTTATGATGGAGGGAAGGTCATTGACGAGAAAATAAAAGACAGCAAAAGAAAAGAGCAAAATCCAAAAGGAAGAATAACAATAAAAATAAAAGGAAACAAAGAAAGCAGACAGAAACAGACGAGTCCCAGACCAGAAGCTCAGATGCAGCAAGAGTATTCTGCCGCCATCTTGGACCTAGGCCCACATCCACAGCAACTCAGTTGAATGTTAACTGCTCTCTGTAATGGCCAGTCAGTTTGAGGGCAATTAAGACAGGTAGCAAATGCTCACCTTGACAATGATGTTCATAATCCCACGCAAGAATAATAAAAAAGGCAGTGGTGCCACCACAGACCGAACTGTCATTCAATGGGAGTCACTACCCTCAATAAGAGATGGGGAGGAAAAGAATGGCCTTCCCTGTTACAAATAATACTATTCCAAAATTCAGCACAACAAATGGCATGCAAAGTTTTGCATTTTCCAATTGGCAATATCTAACGCTGCAGTTAATCCTTTTATTTAAAAGATGTTCATCCCAAAGCTACATTAAAGTGGTATTTGTGGGTAGAGTGCTGCTACCATCCCACTTCCCTTGATTTGGTTTATAGTGGTAAAGGAGAGACCACTAATGAGGCTTAAATCAAAATATAGCTTCTTGTCTTGATCAAGATATAGTTTAATGCATGATACAGTTAGCTCTTTGACACTATGACTAAAACAATTGGGAAACATGGATGATACATCCATTGAGATCCAGAACATTTCTTGCCAAGACATTATGGCATTAGCAGATTAGATGAAGCTTACTGCCAACCCCAAATTAACCCTTTCAAAACCATTACCTTAATACAACAGCTAACACTCATTTAGAATATCTGTCATTCACTTGTCCAATTATTGTACCTGCATGTTGACAAAGGCTATTTGTCAGGTTATTTTACTTTAGCCAGATTTCAGAATTATTTGCAACTCCATTTGAATTTGTCAGGGGTCACCCCTGCGTCAGGCAATTTGTTGGTGTGAATGTCAGTGCTGCATCATTCCAGATATATTAGTCTGCCAGACTCAGGAGCATATAGATCTCTTAGGGCTGCAGTCTCTGAAATTGATTTTATTTAATCTTGAAACTATTTGGAATAAAATTGAACAATTTGCTCAGCGTAACTAGAGCATTTTGATTGAATTTGACTTTCCCCATTCGCTTCGGGCAGTGTGACAATACGGCTTTGCCTACATTCGCATTGTTTCAGCAAGATTTTAACCAAGCAGTAAGCATTCCAAATGTTTGAAGATACATATTCATTAGCGCCAATCCCCCTTCGGGACACAACAGCAATTCTGCAGAAGCCCATTGAATAAATACTACATGGAAGTGGAGCAATCCCCCAGCTGTCAACAATGAGGCGGAGTCTTATTATTTAAGGCCATCAGCAAGCTGCCTCCTCAAGCTCCCTGCTGAGCAAACAGAAGTCCATTGAAAGATGTAGGCATTGGCTCCACACACACTGTGGTAATGGGAGAAGGCTATAAATCCAACATCATACCAGCTCCTGATTCAGGCTAGTAATTTCATGGTTAAAGACTCAATAAAAGTTGCATTATTATGGGCTCAATAAAGGTCACAGCCATTATGTTTGTAACCAACAGGTCTTCAGCATTTGACAGTAATCATGGAACTTATTTTCCTTGCATGTTTGATTTATTATCACATTCTGCAGTACTATACTCCCATCAAGGAAATGAGTGTGACAAAGGCTGCCTGGTCATAGGGGAACCAGTCACACCCCATGTCCCACTGCATCTCTGACCTTACACCTTATTTGTTGTTTGTGGGATTTTGTTTGGGGTGGCATGGAGAGTCAGTGTAGCACTGCTGCCTCACAGCGCCAGGGACCTGGCTTCAACCCCAACCTGAGTCGACTGGCTGTGTGGCATTTGCATGCTCTCCCCACATGTGCGTGTGTTTCCTCCTGGGGCTCCAGTTTCTTTCTACAGTCCTAAGATGTGCAGGTTAGTTGGATTAGCCATGCTACATTGCTGATAGTGTCCAGGGATGTGCAGGCTAGGTGGATTAGTTGTGGTAACCATGGGATTACAGGGATGGGGTGGGGGCTGGACGTGGGTGGCATGCTCTTCAGAGGGTAGGTGCAGGCACAATATGCTGAATGGCCTGCTTCCACACTGTAGGAGCAATTTGGCAGCTCATTTGCATGAATAGGAACAGTGAGTACACTTTAACAATCGTTCATTGACTGCGAATCATAGATCATAGAGGATCATAGATCATAGAATCCCTACAGTGTGGAAACAGGTCCTTTGGCCCAACAAGTCCACACCAACCCTCACAGCATCCCACCCAGACCCATCCCCCTATAACCCACCCAACAATTTGCTCATGGTAACTAGAACATTTTGATTGAATTTGACTTTCCCCATTCGCCTCAAGAATTAGTTTCAAGATTGAATAAAATCAATTTCAGAGACTGCAGCCCTAAGAGATCTATATGCTCCCGAGGCTGGCAGACTAATATATCTGGAATGATGCAGCACCAACATTCACACCAACAAATTGCCTGACACAGGGGTGACCCCTGACAAATTCAAATGGAGTTGCAAACAATTCTGAAATCTGGCTAAAGTAAAATAACCTGACAAATAGCCTTTGTCAACACATCCCTGAACACTATGGGTAATTTAGCATGGCCAATCCACCTAGCCTGCATATCTTTGGACTGTGGGAGGAAACTGGAGCACCCAGAGGAAACCCACACAGACACAGGGAGAATGTGCAAACTCCATGCAGACAGTCACCCGAGGCTGGAATCGAACCTGGGTTCCTGGCGCTGTGAGGCAGCAGTGCTAACCACTGAGCCACCGTGCTGCCCTTAAGGGAGTGGAGAATGGGCACATTCTGGGATGTCCTGAGAATATGAAAGATGCTTCTTCTCTCAGTCCAAAGACAGGTCTGAACCCACAGTGCTATGAACCCCACCAAAGATAGGACAAGGAGACAGGTTTTGACCACCCCAGCTGGAATGTGGTCACACATTCTGATCCATCAAGTCAAGTCACCATACTCTTACCAGACTGGCTGCTCTCTCATTAGAGAGAAATGGCTAGTGTTTTAACCTGAGGGCCACCATACCTCAGGTGAAGGGAGAGGATGAGAAGGAGATAACAAGGTGTGGAGCTGGATGAACACAGCAGGCCAAGCAGCATCAGAGGAGCAGGAAAGCTGATGTTTCAGGTTGGGACCCTTCTTCAGAAATGCTCCAGAGGGAGGAGGGTAACTTCTTCAAAGTAGGCATTCTTAGAAGAGGCTTCGCAGTGGGGTTAAGTGCATTTCTGAAGAAGGGTCCAGACACGAAACGTCAGATTTCCTGCTCCTCTGATGCTGCTTGGCCTGCTGTGTTCATCCAGCTCTACACCTTGTTATCTCAGATTCTCCAACATTGGCAGTTCCTACTGTCTCTGGATGAGAAGGATGCTCCTTTGTGGTAACCTTAACCGATGTGGGGATTGAACCCATGCTGTTGGAATCATACTACTTCACAACCCAATCATTCAGCCAACTGAGTTAAACCAACCCACATTCTGATCTATACCAGCCATCCAGCTGAGGGGTCCGAGTTAACTGTGCAACATGCACTATGACATGCATGGCCTTGGGCTACGAATAAAGGTGGAAGAGGCCACCAAGTAGCTGACCAGGAAGCTCTCCCACTCATACCATCTGCAATCGGGATAAAAAGGATTTACAAGTTGATGCTCCACCTGTTTGCCCAGTTGGTCATCGATTTGGAGAATGAGACAGGACCTAGAGCTTTTAGCTAACAGGCAGGGCCGTTACTCACTGCACCATGAGACCTCCTTTGAAATTTACTACAGAAATGTAAATTCTATCTCAACAAGCTGACATCAAGCATTAAATAAGGAGATTTGCATTCATGCAGTACTTTTCACAAATACATCTCACCTAAACACCTACTTCATTGGAATATTGTTTCTTGATATCCCTACCTCACACCTCCCTCTATCCTTTTGGTATTCAAGGATTTATTTTTCCAGAGCTTTCCTTATTGAACTCCATAACTAACTTTTCAACATCACAACCTCATGGCCTAAATCATTTAGTACAGCATTCTGTACACTCCCACTCACTGAGTTCCACAAACTCCCTGTGGCCCAAAGAATCATCTCCACATCTATTCATGATCTCATCCTACTTAATCTGGGTAATCATCTCCAGCCTATACACTCCAGCTGTCTGACCCGAAAGGCTGTTTTCTGTCTCCTTTGTCTCCCTCATCAGGAATCACTTTATTCCCAGCTGACTGTAACTTATAACACGTAGCATAACCTTTCATGTAAGGACAGCTAGAAAAATGCAAGATCTGGAGAACATATCAGAAACTGTCACCCTGCAATAATGGGCCATATTTAATAAGGGCGAGGCTAATGGCACTTAGTCGATTATACAGCAGTTTCAGGAAAGTGTCATGTCTCTGCTGTTAGCTTTGTAATTGCAGCATTATGTTTTCTAACCCATGAATAAAATGCATCAAGTAGCACAAATTTGCAGTATGCGACTGATAGACACAAACTAAGTTCAGCACAGAAAGTTAAACTCTGTTCATTCTAATCAAAGTGGCTGTGTAATGTTATACTGTGTTACTAATTATCCAAGAAACTTTGACACAGAAAATTAACAAATGTGTAATTACATTAATTCACGCTTTAACTAAATATTTCCGAAAACACACAACTTAAACATTTTTTAAAAATATTTCCTTTTGTTTCTTTCTTTCTCTTTCTATCCCATCTTTCTTTCCGTATTTTTCTTTCTGTATCTGACTTGCCATTGAATTTATTTCCTCTAATTTCCACTTCCTTTGCATGATTAACCTCACAAATCTTCATTTGGTACCTGTGGACTCACAGTTGCACTGTTCACTCAGATACCAGACAATCCTGTTTCATTCACTGCACCATTTTCAGCTCCAACTTTCCGCAACTTGCCATGCAAAAGATTTCAAAATCCAAACAGGGCAAGTTGAAAGAATAGCAAATACTAGTAGATGCCCTGCCTCAGCAAATGATGGGCCCATTGTTACAACAGTTAATACAGAAATGTGCACTCAGGATAATACAGTTCAGAAGCCAGGATCTCAACTGCCATGCAAATTTAATGGATTTAGATAATGTACTCTAATAACAAAGAGTAGCTTGAAGGCAGTTACATTTCTTATTCTGCAGTATCAATGGCTGTTTGCATAGATTTGCGTGCTGTCACACCTCCACATAAAACCAAATGGGTGTTCTGCCGAATGACACTAGAGCATTGATAGAGTATAAATGGATACCCAGAGGCATTTTCCATCTTACATTGCCCATTACTTTCTTCATTAAATGACAATAAAATCCTATTATAAAGGGAAGAGGCTGCATCATGTCATTTATGCTGAGCTTTATTCCTTGCCTGTGGCTGTAATTTGTCTTTGCACACTGAAGCGTTACTGTACTACAGTGTGAAAAAACATTGATAACTCATGCACAAAGAACACGTCAAGTCAGTCAACCAGGCAGATTGTACCTCACCAAGGCTTTCATCAAAAAAATGCTTCAAATTGTAATCCAGTCCAATGCCATATCACCACTTATTGGGCACACACAGCAGTTACAATACAATCACATCCTTCATTCCAAATGTACACTGACTGTGGTGAGGGCAGAGCCTGATAGCCAAATGAGGGGTTTTCATTTCCAGGATACACATGAATCACTTTGTAAAGTGGTGTTCTCTCTGCTCTTGATTGATAATGTATAGCGATTAACTGAATAATTTAAGGAGCACATTGTTACCTTGGTATTCGTAAAACAAAAGTCAAATATTGCAGATGTCAGACATCTGAAATAAAAACAAAAATTACTGCAGGAAGTCGGCGGCTCCTGTGGAGAGGGAAGTAAAGTTAATGCTTTGATTCCACATTGACTCTTCTTTAGAACACCTCAAACAATATAATCAATTCAAAATGTTAATTCTGTTTATCTCTCCACATATGCTGTCAGACCTGCCAAGTTTCATTACTATTGTACTAGTTGTTGCTGCACTACGACAAAGATTTATTATAGAAACACGAATCTTAATCAAAATTAACTTAAAATCATAAAATTATAGAGATGTGCAGCATGGAAACAGATCCTTCAGTCCAACTCATCCATGCCAACCAGAAATCCTAAATTAATCTGGTGCCATTTGTCAGCATTTGGCCCGTATCCCTCGAAACCCTTCCTATTCATATACCCAACCAGGTGCCTTTTAAATGTTGTAATTGTACCGTCCTCCACCACTTCCTGGCAGTTCATTCCATACACGCACTACCATCTGTGTTAAAAAGTTGCCCCTCAGGTCCCTTTTAACTTGTCGACTTGGATACCAATTTCCAGATAACAGTCAGCTGGTGGGGTCCACCCTTATGCATGCTCCTGATGCCAGTGACCAGCCCATACTGGCATGATGCCCAAAGGGCAAAGACACCATCTGAAACAGCCATGAGACACAATAATTGGCATTAGCTGTGTAAAGATGGAGGTCAGCTGGTGCTTCTTTTAACTCATCCATATCTACCATACAGCCATAGAATCATATATCACGGAAACAGACCCTTCGGTCCAACCAGTCCATGCCGACCATAATCCCAAACCAGACTAGTCCCACATGCCTGTGCTTTGGCCCATATCCTTCCAAACATTTCTTATTCATGTACTTATCTAGATATCTTTTAAACATTATACCTGCATCAACCACTTCCTCTAGAAGCTCATTCCACACACAAACCACTTTCTGTGCAAAAAAATTGACCCCCATGTCTTTTTTAAATCTTTCTCCTCTCACCTTAAAAATATGCCCCCTAGTCTTGGAATCCCTCACTCTAGGGAAAAGACACCTGCCATTCACCCTATCTACACCCCACATGATTTTATAAACCTTTATGAGGTCATTCCTTAGCATATCACATCAGACTGTTCACATTTTGTACCATACACTCTCCAATAAGGTTCAGCAACACATTGGGCAGTAAACTCATTCATCAACTGAGCATTTAGAAAAGCTTCCTCCTTGCGTACTTGAATCACAATTACCTTGCTGCTTAGCATCACTCAACAATGTCTCAAGTTGCATTGTTTTTTGTAAAAGGGCTTCAAGCACTTTGGCTGTGGATAATAGTGACTTAAACTGTGGCATAGGTAGATATTTTAATCAACATGTTGAGACACATTACAACACACATCTAGGGCAGGATGTGACTTGAACCCAGGTCTTCTGGCCGAGAGGTGGGCACAATGATATTGTGCCATGTGTATGCTCTTGCCATACCCCTGTAATCACCATCACTAAATAGGTGGCACATGTGACTTGATAGGGATGCTTCTCTCACCAACCAATGACAGAAAGGGCAGCACAGAGGCTCAGTGGTTAGCACTGCTGCCTCACAGCGCCAGGAACCCAGGTTCAATTCCACCCTCGGGCGAATGTCTGTGTGGAGTTTACATGTTATCCCCGTGTCTGCGTGGGTTTCCTCCAGGTGCTCTGGTTTCCTCCCACAGTCCAAAAGATGTGCAGGCTAGGTGGACTGGCCATGCTAAGTTGCCCATAGTGTAGATTAGGTGGGTTATAGGGGGATGGGACTGGGTGGGATGCTCCAAGGGTCGGAGTGAACTTGTTGGGCCGAAGGGCCTGTTTCCACATGGTAGGGATTCTAAAGAAAAAAGAAAAGCTGGAAATCTGAAACATAAACAGAGAGTGCTAGACAAACTCAGAAGGTTCAAGAAGGCAGTTCACCATCACTTTCTCAAAGACAGTTAGAGATAGGTAATAAATGCTGGCCCAGTCAGTGATGCCCATGTCTCACCAGTAAATTAAAAAGAACACCATAGAGTTTCTTATCTGGTGAAATTTAGTAAATCAGTCTTAAGCTAATCTAACATGTTTATCCTACTATTATTTAATGAACCATTCCTTGTTACTCAAATATGAGCCTCTTCTGCTGAAGTGTTATTGTTGTTAATCCTTCACCACTAAGTACTCGTAAAGCTCCATACAGTAGGAGTACAAAAAGGATCGGTGGCAATAAATCTACCCACAGAAGATCCAATCACAACCAGCAGCCAGCTGCAGGTCTCTCTTCCAACAGCATTGGGTGTAGGAATAAGAAAGGTAAGATGATGAAGGAAATAAACTCTCTCCACAAAGGGAATAAAAAAAAGAGTCTTGGTTTCAATCTCATCGACTGGCTTGGAATCTATTAACGACAGCGTTTGTCAACTTGGCCTAGTCTGACCTTGCCTTGAGCCAACTATCAATTTTGTGCATTCTAAAGAGGAGTTCCCTATAACCTCAAAGGAAGGTCCCTCCAATCAGTTGCAACCTGAAGGGCCAAGATGCTGCAGTAACAGCATTGTCCATGTGGCTGTCTTAGCTGAGCTGAGTTCATGTTACTATTTGGAGGCCAGATCTCACTGATAATGGGGAATAAAAGCCCAGTGTCATTTAAGCAGCAATGAGGTATTTTGATGGGAAAGGAGGATTGCACCCTTTTGGGTGGGTTAGTTATGGACAGAATGGGATTCCTCATTGATACCTTATTTAAGATAACTCCAAGCTTTGAAGACAGAAATCTAGTCAGCAGGGTTTAAAAATGGAATCCCAACCCCCTTTTCATATTTAATGGAAAAATCGATCTACCTGTACATCACCTCAGGAAAGCCCAGAAATGTCAGAAGAGCCTTTCATTTTCTGGTAATCTTACATTTCCTTCCATTACTGTATAACTGTATTTAATAATTTTAATTTTTTTTAAATTTTACATGGAAGATTGATTGATTTATTGTTGTCACATAGAGTCATAGAGATGTACAGCACGGAAACAAACCTTTTGGTCCAACTCATTCATGCCGACCAGATATCCTAAATTAATCTCGTCCAGTTTCCAGCATTTGGCCCATATCCCGCTAAACCCTTCCTATTCATATACCCATCCACATGCCTCTTAAGTGTTGTAAGTATACCAGCTTCCGCCACTTCCCCTGGCAGTTCATTCCATCCACGCACCACCCACTACATGGAAATGTTGCCCTCAGGTCCCTTTTAAATCTTTCCCTTCTCACCATAAACCTTTAGTTTTGGACTCCCCTACCCTGGGGAAAGAACTTGACTATTCATCCTATCCACGCCCCTCATGATCAACGTCTACAAAGTCACCCCTCAGCCTCCAATGCTCCAGGCAAAACAGCCCCAGCCTATTCATCCTCTCTCTATAGATCATACAATCCAACCTTGGCAACAATTCTCTCAAGTTTAAACAGTATCTTTCCTATAGCAGGAAGACAATAATTAAACACAGTATTCCAAAAGTGGCCTAACCAATGTCCTGAACAGTTGCAACATGACCTCCAACTCCTATACTCAATGCACTGACCAATAAAAGCAAGCGTACCAAATGCCTTCTTCACTGGCTTGTCTGCCTGCAATTCCACTTTCAAGGAAATGTGAACCTACACCCCAAGGTCCCTTTGTTCAGCACACTCCCAGGACATATCATGTACTGAGATACAATGAAAAGTTGCTTTGTGTGCTATACAGGCAAATCATACCATATAAAATGCATCAGAGTAACAGAACAGAATGCAGAATACAGCGTTACAGCCACAGAGAAGGTGTAGAAAGAGAGCGATCAGCATTAACATTTGAGAAGTCCATTCAAAAGTCTGATAACAGCGGGGAAGAAGCTGTCCTTGAATCTGTGTGTATGTGCATTCAAACTTTTATATCTTCTGCCCAATGGGAGAAGGTGGAAGAGAGTATAACTGTGGTGGGAGAGGTCCATGATTTTGATGGTCACTTTCCCAAGACAGTGGGAAGCTTCACCTCTTTAGAAAATGCGACCATGCTGGTGAGTGTGAGTGAAGTAAAACTACATGAACAGTACGAGAGAAATGAAACAAATGATTAAAAATGGCCAACATTCATGACAATAGAAAAATCACAACTTGAAGCAATGGAAGAGAGAAGAAAGCCTTAAAAAAGTAATAAGATATAGAACAAGGAAATGAGGAAAGTACAGTTTTACAATCAAACACTTGAAATGGATTGGGCTGTGAAAAAGAAAGCGTGAATCAATCCCTAACCAATGAAGTGAAAATGGTAAAAATAACACATAGGGACAAACTGAAAGAATCTAGTTATTTGCATGACCTGGTTCCTCAATAGTAAATCAATGGAGTGTGATCCATCCCAAAATGGAGTGCAGTTATTTTCTCAGAACGTGTTGAACCCATGTCTTTCTGTAACACCTCAAGGTGACTTTTGCAACAGGTTTACGGAATTCACAGTGAATGCTGTTATGTTTTAGTGATTCTGTTCCATCATCGGTAGCAGTGAACATTTTCACAACTCACATTTCAACCATTTTAGTAAGAAAAATCAGATAAAACCTCGAGTCATTAATGCATTCAGTACTAATGGAATATTAAGCAAGAACCCAAGGTTATTTTTAATATTCAGCAAACACCATAGACACTACACCAATTTAACTTGCATTACTGATTCCTCTTCTGGCACATGAAAGTAAGTTGTCAGAGAGGTGATTTTGGGTCAACAAGAGATGGTGATTGTACAGGAAAAAAAATGAATCTGAAAGATTACTTGAAATTAAAACTGACCTTCCACATCATGCAGAACTTAAAATTCATTCCCAACTATGATAATGGAGCCAAAAAGCCCAGTCTCATTTAAGAAATGATTAGATATTTTGATGGCAAAGGACTGCACAATTTTTCTTGGTTATGGACAGAATAGGATTTCTCATCTATAAGCCGTTTGAGATAACTCCATGCTTGGAAGACAGAAATCTAGACAACAGGGTTTAAAAGGGAATCCCCATCATTTTTTTATACTTAATGTTTGAATGGTACCTGGACTTCAAGGGTTAAGTCATTCAGAGAATTTATACAAATTAGGCCTGTTTTCTCTAGAATTTAAAAGGGTTGATCTGATTGAAGTGTTCAAGATATTACCAGGAAAAAGATATGGTAGACAAAGGTAAGCATTTCTGCTGGTTGGGGATTCTAAAACTAGGGGGCACAGTCTGAGAATTAGGGCCAGAATAGTGCAGCACAGTGGCTCAGTGGTTAACACTATTGCCTCATAGCACCAGGGAACCAGATTTGACTCCAACCTTGGGTGACTATCCGTGTAGAGTTTGCACTTTCTCCCTGCGTCTCCATGGGTTTCCTCCATGGCAATCTGGTTTCCTCCCACAGTTGAAAGATGTACAGGCTAGGTGGATTGACCATGCTAAATTACCCATTGTGTCCAGGGATGTGTAGGTTAGATGGATTAGCCATGAGAAATGCAGGGTCGCTGGGATAGGATAGGAGGCTGTGTCCGGCTGGGATGCTCTTCGGACGGTTGGTGTAGACTTGCTGAGCCGAATGGCATCCTTCTGCAATGTAATAATTCTATGATTTTTACCGTTCACAAGAAGATGTTAGAAAGCACTTTTGCACCAACAGCAAATCAGTTGTTAATTTTAAATCTGAGATAGGTAACATTTTTTAAACAAAGGTATTTGGGGATATGGGCCAAAGGCAAGTATTTGGAGTTAAGCCACAGATCAACCATGATCTAATTGAGGCTCAAGGGACTGAATAGTCTACTCCTGTTCCTATGAAAAAGTAGTGACTGTTAGAACGATAAAATTACCGATGTCCACGGAACGAATAGCATGTACTAGGCATATTGTATATGCACCCAGTCCCAATCAAAAAAAAATCCAAACTCCTTATTCAAACATCATTTCCTGCGTTTCAAGTAATTTGTATTAAAAATAGTCTTTGACATTTATAAGGATCTCAAGATGTTTGATGGAGCCTTAATTCAAAAATAGAAAGAGAAATTGATGACAAACTGAGGATGAACTATGAGGGGGGATGACAAAAGGTTTGGTTAATGAGGTAGATTTCAAGGAAGTTTTATAAACAAAGAAGTGGAGAGGAGGGCAAGTTTTCATGGAAGTATTCCAGAGCACAGAGATGTTCTATTTAACGTGTGATTGACCTCGTCTATTCAAATTTCACTTTCATGTTATGAAATTCCTGCGCGTTGTATTACAGACGACAATGGTGCCTTATCTTTCTTTGCTTGATTTATCCTAATTGTTTCTAATGGTGCTTGCTTCAGTCAGGTCCTGTGATGAAGCAATGCATATTTCCACAATTCACTGCACAGAATTTGCCTTACCTCCCAAGCGCAGTGACAATTTCAAATTGATCTCCCCTCAACACTAACCATAGGAAAGTCTTTCCTTATTTGCTGGTGAAAATTCTTGAAATTATAAAGAAAAAATGCAAACAAATCTCCTTTGATGCTTCTCTACACTATTGGTAGTAGTTCTCAATATTTCAACTCCATCCTCTCAGCTCAGATATTGGAGTCAGCAGCAGCGTTATAGTATCCACTGCTAACCTTAAAGAAAAATGTGTGTAAAGATCCAGTACTCTCTACGGTGTGGTTTCACCTTCTTTTGCTCTAGTGCCAATTATAGGCGATTTTTACCATCCAGCAATAGTGGTGTAATCAAGCACACCAAACAACCAAACTCACTAAAGAATTCTCATAGACAGCAAATTATAAAATAAGAAAAGGCATTAGTATCCCTCAATATTCAATCATTTTACAGAGAGAGAAATTGAAAGTTTGAGACATAATTCTCTGTGTAAGGAAGAAACTGATGTATAAATTTTAAAAATATTTTATTACTATATATTTGTGTAATTTTATTGCTTAACATCCCACAAATCTAATGTTATTTTCTCATGCCTGGGATCTTTGCTCCTCAGTAGGCCTTTAAAATCCAAAGTTACATCTCACTCAACAAGGTATGACCTTTTGGATAAATGTTAAATCATATTAACAGGTGGATTAAAATGTGGAGCTTCACATCAAATCAAGTGACTTTTAAGAATTTCAGGTTAGAGGACCTTTACATCCACATTATCTCCCTGTTATGTTCATGAGGTGTGGGCATCTTTCACAAGGTCAGTGTCTCTTAGCCATTCTTCGTTGTCCTTTAGGTGGTGGTTGGTGAGTCATTCTTGAATCTTTGGAATTCATATGGTGTAGGGTCGCCCACATGCAAAGCCGATGGGAGCTCCAGAGATCCAGCAACAGTGGAACAGAAAGGAATGACATTCCAGATCAGGATGGTGCATGATTTGTTAATCTCCCTTAGGATCTTGCGCGTTGACAAGATCACCCCTCATTCCTCTAAAGTCTCATGAACAAAGGCCAAACTTGTTTAGTCATTCTTGATAAAGCAAACCTCATGAGTCTCTTTTGCACTGCCTCCAATGCCAGCATTTCCCTTCTTAAATACGGAACTAATGCTGTACACTGTACTCCAAATGCAACCTCACCAAACACCTTGCACAGTTGTTAAAACATCTCTGTTTTCAAATTCCAACCCCTAGCAATAAAGGCCAAAATTCCATTTGTCTTCTTAATAACTTGCTGCACCAGTATGTTAACATTTTGTGTTTCATGCGCAAGAATGCCCAGATCCTTTTGTGCTGCACTTTTTTAGTGTCTCCTCGTTTAAATAATAGCCTACCTTTTGAATCTTCCTAGCAAAGTACATGACCTCTTCTTTTCCTGCATTAAACTCTATTTGCCATGTTTGTGGCCAGTTGCCAAGTTTTTGCCCATTTGGCAAGTTTCTGCCAGCCATTGTAAACCGAGGTATTAGAACCTGTGCACATTCCTTTGGTTTTGACATGAAATGTAAATATACATTCTAAATATAATTTCTAATGACAAATGAAATGAGATGCCTCATGCTGCATTGAAATAAACTGATCTATGCTCCAAATGTCACATTTGAATTGTTACAAATAAAATATATTTTTGGGAAATTGCTGATGTCAATGTAACATAGGGAGCATTCAAACCCTCAGGCCAGTTCAACTAGTCAAACAAATCATTACTCATCTGCATCTCATGCCCATTTTCCTACCTTCCCACTCCGGATTGTTTGATTAGAAGTGGAGATTTCACCACTGATCCAGTTTACTTCCTCTGCCTCTGATCTTTCTTGCCCTCACCTCTTTGGAGTTCATTTCTTGTTTCTATTTCTCCATTATTTTCATTCATATACTCATCTTCACTCCAAAACCATTCAATAAATTGAATTTTGCACTTTTATTTCTATTAACAACTTGATACTGAAAAATATTTATTGTCCACCGGTAGCTACCCAAGATGGTCGCTCTGACAGGATTGGATTTATTTTTAATAAAAGCGGCTTTTGCAGTCAATCTTTTTTGTCTCTCTGGTTCTAGCCAACAAATCAAATTCACAATGAGCCGTGGTAGAATTCAAACTCATGACCTCTGCATTGCCACTCCCAGACCAAAACCAACCTGCTTTATAAGGTACATTTAAATGTAGTAAAGCATATTAATGCTCTCCTCACAGGTGTATCTAGACAAAAACTAGCACCAAGCCAAACGAGAAACATGACTAAAAGATTACATGTAGGAGATAGAGTTGGACTTGGACATGTGAAATGATGCATTTTGGCAGAAGGGCCTGGGAAAGGCAATATAGACTCAATGGCACAGTTCTAAGGAGCTTACAGGGACAGGACTCTGTAGGGGTTTCTGTCCAAAGGGTCTTGAATGGCAGAACAAGTGGAAAGAGTACAAAAACCAAAATTGCTGGAAAAGCTCAGCAGGTCAGGTAGCATCTGTGGAGAGAAATCAGTTATCATTTCAGGTCAAGTGACCCTTCCTCAGAGGTTCTGAGGAAGGGTCACTCAATCTGAAACATTAACTCTGATTTCTCTTCACAGATACTGCCAGGCCTGCTGAGCTTTTCCAGCAATTTCTGCTTTTGTTTCTAATTTACAGTATCCACAGCTCTTTTCATTTTTAAATGGAAAGAGAAGCTGGTAAAGGGATCTAGTTAAGGCCACAAGTCCAGTATTGTGTCCGGTTTCTAGGCACCACACTTTACCGAGGATCCTGAAAAAGTTCTGGAGGAGATTTGCCAGGACAGTTCCAGGAATGAAACAAGTTAGATACAAGGTTCCAAAAATTAATGCTTTCAGACCTTTATATCAGAAACCAATGGGACCACATGGATTGGATCAGTGGATTGGGCTTAGTGCAGGTTGAGACATGGGAAGCTTAGAATGAGATGATTTTTATGGAGGTTTGGGGTTGACAGAACATTAGAGACCACAAAAGATCAGACACGATCTTATGAAATGAGGGAGTAGGCTCAAGCGTGCATGTGCCTGGGTGCATGGGCGGGTGGGTGTGTGGCTAGGTTTGCAAATGGCCTTCTCCAGTTCCCAGCTATTATGTCGTCAATATGGAGCAGGAATACACCAGGCCAACATTGAGACAGTCAAGTCAATGAGATGCTGGAAAGACTGACATTTATCACAACTATGAAAGAACGAAGTTCACGACAAAAGGGGGACTTGTAAAGAAACTGAGTTTCTGCCTAAATTCACAAGGTGTAATCCTTCCTTCCTTTATCAATGACTGGGACTTCTTTCTCAGCTCCAGCAGATCAAGGAATCTTAAAGGTTAGTGTGGTTTCCTTTCTTTTTGCAAAAAGGGAAAGGTACGGTCATTTCTCTCACCTCCAGAATAATTCAGTGTCGCTTTTTAAAATTAGGTGGAATTTTTGGACTGTAACATGTTGAAAGAATTTACAACTCATTTGACAAAGTGCTGTGGAAGGTTCCCTTAGCAGAAGCAATGAGAGTGTCCTCTAGGATTTGGAGTATTTTGGCAATTGGAAGCTCCATTGCTCAGCAACAGTGATGACTCTCAGTCAGGCATGACCTCAGTTCAGATCACACCTTTGCTTAAATTTAACAGCCTCTGCCACAGGGGCATGAACAAAAAGGAGTCCCTGTTAATGGTCACTGATATGTGTCACGGACAGTGTCTGTGGAGCTATTTATGGCTACAAAATTCCAAGCTGAAAGAATCAACTTGGGAGAAAAACTAATAAAACTTCAAGTGTACAGAGAAGGTATAAACGTTGTGTTATACTGCTCAATTACCCAGCCTGCCAATGGACTGCCTTAAAGGATTAACTGTACAGAAAAATAGTGGACCATAGAGAATGTTTTATTGCTATAACGTTAAAAAAAATAAGTATTTTGCATCAGAGCACAGTCCTGAAGGAATGGTAGTGCCTCTGCTTTTATCGCTTTTGGCTCAGCAGTGGCACTATCTCCTCCGAGTTCAAAATTTGAGTCCCATTCCAGGGATTTAAGCACAAAAACCAGGTTAGCGTTTCAGTCCTGGGAAAATGCTGCTATTTAAATGAGGTGTGAAACCGAGAGGCTGCCTGCCCTCCGAGACAGATGTAAAAGATACCGTAATGCCATTCAAACATTGTTTTGAACATTAATCTATCAACAAACGTCTGAAGCAGATTATCATGGATTTGATTCTTGTTTGTGCGTTCTTCTTTTGTCATGATTCCTACAAGGACTTAATGGCCTGAATATTCCACGTCTGGTTATGATCTTACATTAAAACAGTGACTATTCTTCAGAAATACTTCCCCATCTATGAAGTACTTTGGGATATCCAGAAGCAGTGAATGGCACTATGTAAATGCAAGTCTTTCTAATAGGAGGACTTTGCCTTAAAGGACATTTAAAGTTCACCCATGATTTCTATGAATGAGATTAGCAAACACGTTAAAGAGAGGCTGAGGGGTCAACTTAGAGAGGTTTATAAAATCATGAGGGGCGTGCGTAGGGTGAATAGCCAAAGTCTTATTCCCAGGGTAGGGGGGTGTCCAAAACTAGAGGGCATAGGTTTAAGGTGAGAAGGGAAAGATTTAAAAAGGACCTGAGCGGTAACTTTTTCACACAGAGGGTGGTGCATGTCTGGAACGTGCTGCCAGAGGAAGTGGTGGAGGCTGGCACAATTACAACATTTAAAAGCCATATGGATGGGTACATGAATAAAAAGGATTTAGAGGGATATGCACCAAATGCTGACAAACGGGACTGGATTAATTTATGATATCTGGTCAGCATGGACGAGTTGAATCGAAGGGTCTATTTCTGTGCTGTACAGCTATGACTGCTTCGTAGATCAAAGTTGGACCATCCTGAGCTGAATGGTTCAGCTTCTCCATTGGAGTATTTACCAACTGAAACACTGGATTACAAATTTAATGGGCAAATGAGATGTAATTAAGAGCAGTAACCACAATTTAATATCATACAGTCTCACTGCTGATTATTCTCAGGTTGGAAACCCAGTAAAACAGCTCCAAGATCACTGAGTAAATTCCAACTGTTTGAGACGCAAATACACTCATATATAAAGGTGCAGGTGTAATTTCAAATCAGATCAACCTTCAGATAAAACCAGAAGACAGTTTACAGACCCTTTAAATGAATAGAGTCGTGCTTAATCTTCACCCTGGAAATTTGTAGTTAATAAAATCACAAGCCTCACAGAAACTGAGACTTGACAAGTCTGAAAATGAATATCTTTAATAACCCCACTCCAAAATTCCATTAGATTAAGTTCTCAATTTTTCCTTCTAGAGCAGCTAAAAATTAATGCCCAAGGCAAAGGTGAAAGATCCTTGCGCAGTCCCCAGGGTGTCGGGATGGGGTTGAGGGGGTTGGAGAAGTGCCATTAATCTGAATTCAGCCCATGATGAGTTACAAATTTATTCATTCTTGCTGGATTCCATTGTCCAGCTACTGAGAAAAAGACATTGTGTAAAAACATTTCATCTCCGAGTCCTAAACACCAGATTAATGGACATATTTACAACTGTGCTCCAAATCACAAAGCAAACAACTCAGGTTGGGCTTTATGAGATCCCAAGTAGCCATTAGCGCGTCTGTGAGACAATAGCTTCTGGTATTTATGTCCCCAAATCAGACTCGCTTAACAAGCGTTCACAGTGCTTGCCATTGAGAACGGGGGTGCTGGATTTAGTAGCAAAATATGCAGATGATTTATGAATGCCAAGCCCCAGAAGACACATTGAAGAAGTTCCAACATAAAAAGTTATATATGATTCTCATGGGGTCCAGCCACTAATGGTCGAAAGACTTTTGTTTTATTTTGTTTTTGTGCATTATCTTCTTTCTGTTTCCAAAAACATACTTTTAAACTGCTCCAGGAGTCGACTCTCAGCTGTTAAGCTTTATATCAAAACTGTTCATCACTAAGTAATTACAGAAGTGTTTGCAACTCAGCAACAATTCCACTTTTCTCCTGTTAGTTAGTGCTATAACAATCCTGGTCTAATGGAAACTGTAACAAAGCTCAGTTGTTGAAACACACAAAAGATGCACAAGACCATGCTGACCAAGGGGCCAAAGCATTCAGTCAGGTTGCTGTCACAACGAAGAGAATTACAGAACTGTAAAAAGCATAAATGGCTCTTGTTGTACATGAAGTGATCACATATGCCAAAAGCACTTATTTTTCCTCGCTTGGAATCCAGTTCTAGGAGGGCATGTCTTTGGATTCTCTTCAACAAGTCACTGGATTCCCATTCGGATTCTCTGGTTCATGCCACATACAGTTGTGCACTAATTTTAGTGTACACTGCACACCTCATAGGCCAATGGCGGCCTGGCTTGGCAGTGGAGCCAGACACTATTGATTGTGGGGCGAGTGTGGATTCAGTGCCATCAGCGAAGTGGGCCCAGCGGCGAAGCGATGATGTCTAAAGTGGGGGAAACCCCTACATTAGTGGGTCCAGGAAAGACAGCAGCGAGGCTGTGGAGGTCTTCCTTGAGACTAGGCGCTGGCATGGCCTGGGTCGGAAAGATTGATATTCTGAACATTTTACTTCTTTATTGTTCGAATTTATTCTTATGACCTATAAATTTGCACTATTCATTTCTTTAATTCCATAATTTTTTTTGTTTGCTATGAATTTGATCTGTGCCTGGGTACTTTTGTACCAAAGATGGCACTGTAATGCAGTGACTGCAAACTTTTCACTGCGCTCATTTGAGTACATGTGACAATAAAGCTAATTCAATTGAATTCACTCAGTTGAAAGTGTTATTGCAGTTGGCCATGATTAAAATAATTATATTCTCATTTCCCTAGGCCTCTTTGGTGCAGAGGCAGTATCCCTACTTTGGGGCCTGGATTCAAGTCTGACCGGCTCCAGATGTGTGCCACAATTTAAAGAAAAAACAACTATGAGGCAAAGAAGAAGGAAACATGGGTAGAAAGTTTAGGGGGATCTAGAGATGCAGTGGTCATGTCCCTATCTCTGAGCTAGAAGATCCAAGTTCAAGTCCTATCTGCTTCAGAGACGTGTCAAGATATCCCTGAACAGACAGAAGAAAAATACTTACATTTATTTCCCTTCCTTTATCTCACTCACCCGACAGCAAATTGTGGCTGATGCAAAATACATAGAGCCTTTGGAAAATATCCTTCTTTAAAAAACAGGCGGTCTACGTTTTGGGACCTCATTCAAATTTGAGCCAGTTTGATATAAAATGAGTGAGTCTCCTTATCCTCCCACTTTGCTGGGATCCTGGAGCTGGTGGAAATATAGATGTGGCCACATCTATAGGATCAGAAGCAGAAGGTAAGACCTTATAAAGGGTCTGAGCAACATCAGCCAAGGCAAGAAAGGGACAACAAGTGGAGCCGCACTTTTACATTGTCCTTTAAGTAGGCAGTAGATATTTTGGAAAGAGAAATCCTAGACCTTAAGATATCCAGGATGTTTATAACATTGCGAAAGCTTATTAAAATAGAGCTGGATATTTGGAGGAAGCTAACATTCTTGGACAGCTTCCTCCCCAATGAGACAGTTATGTGAATCCCACAGACTCAAGACTAAACACTGGGGGATTGATTGGTTTGACCTCAGCAACTGTGAATACTCCTGATCAGAATTAGCTCCACATCAGGGTTAAAAAGCTGTAAATCACTTCAAGGTGTGGATCCAGTTGGATACGGTCAGGTCATGTTGCGGGGTGGGGGGGTGCATTTGCTGGTGGTGGCAGTATTGGGGAGTTGGGCTTGGGGGGAGAAATGGGGGGGATTATGGTGGCGATGTCGGATTGGGGTGTTCTCAGCAGTCAGAGATTTGAAACTAAGTTTTGAAACAATAAGTAACTTGTATTTTACTGCATTTCTCACCAACTCAGAACACCTTAAAAGCAATTCAGAACCAAAAAAGCACTTTTAGTCTGTAATTATTGTTGCATGATAGAGAAAGGCAACAACTTGTGCACAGCAAGATCCCACAAAGCCATTACACTTTAGGAGAGCAATTGGACTTGAAAGATGGACACTGGTTAGCCAAGCTCCCCTGTTGTTGCTTAATGAGTGAGATAGAATCTTTTACATCTGTCCGAAAGGGCAGACATGGCTTGGTTTAACTTCTCAGCATAAACATAGCATTTCACCCAATAATGTCACACTCCTGTGTTATGCACATGAGCTTTTGCCGAAAGCAAAAGTATTAGCACGAGGCCAAGACTGCCATCACAATATCAAAAAGAGTTCTACAGAGGGGAGAATTGAATTTGCATGACTCCAAAAGAAACAACTGCTACCTTGGAAATCAATGAGATCAGACAAAAAGTAGACAGGAAACAAAATAGCACACCTCCGTTCTACAACAGAAATATGTTAGCCAGCAATCTCTGTGCATTGCGAAGGTCATCATGGAATAATAGAATCCCTACAATTTGGAGACAGGCAATTTGGCCCATTGAGTCCACACCGACACTCCAAAGAGCTTCCCACCTAGACTCACACCCACTTCCCTCCCATCCCTGCATTTCCTATGGCTAACCCACCTAGCCTACACATCCTTGGACACTACGGGCAATTTAGCATGGCCAATCCACCTAAGCTGCACATCTTTGGACTGTAGGAGGAATCAGAGCACTTGGAGGAAAATGTAGGGAGAATGTGCAAACCTCACACAGTCATTTGAGGTTGGAATTGAACCCAGGTCCTTGACGCTGTAAGGTAACAGTGCTAACCACTCAGTCACCATGCCTTGATCATCAGCATGGCTTTTCAGTGCCATAGAGCGGAAAAATATGTAAAGAGATTTATTTATCATATAATTTTGAAAAATGAAACTGATGTTTGGTATAACATGATTTCAGTACATCATGTATAACTCTTCCAACCAGCTGGCCTTTCTGTCAAGAGTCAATACCAGTTTGTAAATTTGCCAGACCCTTTTAACCTGTGAACAACATAAACATTATGGCTAACTGTTGCAGAATACACCTGGACTCTTTTCTGGGGTCAAAACATAAAATACCCACATTTGCCATTTTTATGAAGTGGTGAGAAGTGGTGACTTGTGACAGGCAGACTCCCATTCCAGCAATCAGAAATCAAACCAACATGCAGCGAACCCCTTCCCCTTGACGCAATGGCCGATGATTCACTGCTGGCCTGAAATTTACCACTGGCATCAGAACTTTGATATCGAGGTGGAACACTGGCCCCAGGCCCACATGGGCTGACAGCTCAACCATCTCAGCAACTTTAACCCAGGGCTCCTCGCCGTTCAATCAAGGATATTATCAGCTAACCCTACTCACAATCTCCTCATTGCCTTTTTGAGTCTCCAGCTCTATAACAACAGGAATATAGGACCTGGGAGCAAGAGTAGGCCACTCAGCCCTTTGAGCGTCCTCCATAAGATCATGGGTGTGTCTGGTTGTGGTCCCAGCTCCATTTTTCTGTCTGCCCCCATATCGCTTGATTCCCTTGCCTATCAAAAATCTATCTAATTCAGCCTAGAATAAATTCACTGACCCAACCTTCATTGATTTATGGCTAAAAAGGCTCATTAATGGATGTTTAATTATGCCAATTAGTGTAATGCTCCAAGGAGATGGGCAGTCACTCTACGCCTGCTCACCAACCCCCACCACATAATTGGGAAGGCACCCCAGCAACCGGACCAGACTGGGACTCATCCCAACATGGCTCTCCACAATTTTGCCAGCTTACCTCAAGTCTGCACTTCCTGAGGTAATATGGCAGAGTGGTCTAGGGCACTGGATCCAGTCTCTTCATTAAGGCCTCTTGTGGTGCAGTGGTAATGTCCCTGACCCTAACTATAAAGGCCTAGGTTCAAGTCCCACCTGCTCCAGAGATATGCCATCACATCACTGACAGGTATTCAAAAGGTTTTGTGGCACAGTTAAAGTGTACCTACCTCTGATTCAGGTTCAAGTCTCATCTGCCCTGGAGATATGTCTTAAATGTCCAAACAGTTGGATTAAAAATTCATCTAGAGTTCACATGGCCTATTGGAGAAGGAATCTGACTTTGGTGTGGTTTGCAAAGTCATAAGACCATAAGAATAGGAGTAGGCCATTCGGCCCTTCAAGCCTGTTGCACCATTCAGTAAGATCATGGTTATCCAACATTCCTCGCATCCCCTTTCCTGCCTTTTCCCCAGAAGATTGCAGGTTCCCTTTAGGATCTTATGACAGAGTGGTAATGTCCCTTCCACTGGGCCAGAAGTCTCAGGGTCAAGTGCTCCAGAGGTATGTGATAACATCTCCGAACAAGGTGATTAAAGATACCTCCAGAAGGACAGCAGAACGTTGGCTGCTATCACAGCAAGTATTTGGCATGTAAGCATAGAGAGAATTTACCAGGAGTTTCTCTTTTTTCCAAATAAAACTTGTCACGTTGTTTTATTATAACAGCAATTAGGTATATTCCCCCAACCCCCCCCAACCACTCTTATTTTTACATTCTGAAGGTCCACAGTAAGCCCAGATTTCCAGAACTGCAAATGTGCAGCTATGATAAAGTTCAACCCTCCCTTCAGTTCATTTGCTAATGATCCAACAACATAGTTATTCACCATTAAATAAGATTTAACTACCAAATATTTGTTAGACTTCAGCAGACTTACAAGAGACTTGAGCTAAGAATCTCAGGATTTTGTGATTCACTCTGATAAACTATTCAAAGTTATTTGTTATCTGTAATGATCTGTAAAATATGTGTGATGAAAGCACAGCAGGGCTGCCAGTGAATTAACATTTTACCAAATTTGTGTGTCAATTTGTTACAGAAGATTATTCCTAGTGATCTATTTTCAAAGTTATATTCAAGAGATTGTATCACTTTATTTTTGGTACTTTGTTAAATTCAACTAATGGTCTAATTAACTGATTATAATTTAGCATGACATGATCTCTTTCTTCATGTAAAGATGTTCAATCATTCTCTAATGAAAATGAAACAGTAATAATTCTGAAGGTTCACAAATGAAAAATGATTGCGAATTGAATTTGATGGACAGAGTTATTGTTTCAGGTCGGTGACCTTCCATCAGAAGCTCTAAAGAAAGACTTGAAATGTTAACTCTGTTTCTCTCTCTCAGCAGATGCTGCCAAACCTGAGCTTCTCTCGCGCTTTCTGCTTTTATTTCAGATCTCCAGCATCTGCAGTATTTTGCTTTAGTAGCCAAATCTGAAGATTTGATCTTTTTTTCCCTTCCTTTGAGCTTTCTATCCTTATCTCTTAGTTTTAACTGAGCTTTATGCTGCATTCCATAAGCAGCAACTCTATTCATCCCAGTTCCTACACTTTTCCCTAGACACTATTCATCAGACCGTAGGCTAAGCCAATGTTAAATATTTAACAGAGATAGTAGGAACTGCAGATGCTGGAGAATCTGAGATAACAAGGTGTAGAGCTGGATGAACACAGCAGGCCAAGCAGCATCAGAGGAGCAGGAAGGCTGACATTTCGGGCCTAGACCCTTCTGAAGAAGAGCCTTCCTGCTCCTCTGATACTGCTTGGCCTGCTGTGTTCATCCAGCTCTATACCTTGTTATCTCTGTTAAATATTTAACCATTGGTTTCAACCAACATATTCTGTTCTTATCTAATTTCAGCAGCCTCATACTTTCTCCAAAGGATCATGGGCTAACAAACTGGAATGGGAACAAAGATTGAGTTTCTTCATTCACTCTACCTTCAGGCCTATAAAATCAACTGTAACTCCCTGTCATCCCAGACAAGGCTATCCTGCCACCTTCATCCCATACAGTGCATATTTCATTATTCCCATCTCTAATAGGTCAAATATCAAACCTAAACTTTTTTTAAGTAAACTTTTATAACTTCTATAAGTGGGTCTTTTTCTCAAGTAGGGAAGTCCAAAACTAGAGTGCATAGGTTTAAGGTGAGAGGGGAAAGGTGTAAAAGGGGCCTAAGTGACATTTTTTTCACTCAGAGGATGGTGCGTGTATGGAATGAGTTGCCAGATGAAGTGGTGGAGGCTGGTACAATTACAACATTTAAAAGGCATCTGGATGGGTACATGAATAGGAAGGGTTTAGAGGGATATGCGTGAAATGCTGGCTAATGGGACTAAGTTAATTTATCTGGTCAGCATGGATGAGTTGGACAGAAGGGTCTGTTTCTGTTCTGTATAATTCTATGAGTCTATCACTCAATATTACTCAATGGAATCATTTAGCTACTCATCCTTTCGCACTCACTCATGGGCTCATCAATTCAATGGATGACTTTCTCTAGTTTGGGCAGCTCTGAACTGGCAACATTTAAAAATATGAAGGCAGTATGGAGGATTCTAAACGAGCTATGAGTTTCTTTTAATATGCCTCTATTTGCTGAAAGCAACAGAAAGTTCTAATGAAAAGTAACAAATTCAGGTTATGCTGAAAGCAAGTTTCAGTTTTAATCTGCTTTACTGACAAGTCCATTTATTGCATTTATTGCCTATCCATATTTGGGTACATGCCATTTTTATTCAGTAGTAAACACACAGCAGAGGGAACACTTCATTCTAAACCCGTCATATCTCAATGGATTTTTGCCAAAACCTGCAGAATTTCTTCAACAAAATGTAGTCAGGTTGTTAAAGACTAAAAGTAAAATAGTGCGCCCAAATGTTGTTAACAACTGGAAGTAGGGTGCACTAGTTGACAAATTTATAATATCACTGAGTGGCAGGATACAAATTGACACCACTCCCCCGGCTCCCCACCTCCACCCCCCCCCCCAACCCCACCCCTCACAATTTCAACCCTACTGGATCTAAAGAGAGGCATTGGACAAAAGTTTATACATTTCCACAAGGAAAGGTGAGATGTGTCCATCATCCACAGGCCAGCAGCTGTTTCTCAGACATATCCACTGTTGTAATTCAAGAACTTCACAACTGAGCTTGGTCATGTCAATTGTGTCACTGAGACCATGCATTCTTGCAGTGGTCAAAAGATTGTAGGAAAGAACGTCAACCTTCGCTGCTTTTTACCCTTTTCTTAGTTATGAACATTGAGGCCAATTTCAGTACTTCAAAGAAGGCCCACAGCCACCCCAACGACAAGCAGGGATAGACAATAAATGCACTAGCCATACTTAAGTAATGCCCAGATCTGACAAATGAGATTAGAAAATCACTGACCCTTTGAATCATGGAAATGGTTCTCCAGCAATTCTTTGATCCAGTGATAGCAGAGATTACATAACATGAAATATTACTGTTCAAGATAGCAGCAGTTGAATATAATAAGTATTAATTCATCTCATCCCTTAGGAAAAGCACTTCTGTACATCTCTCAGAAGTTATAGCATGAGGAGAGGGATTGAGCTGGTTATGTATCTATCATCTCAGTGATGAACTGATCCAACTGAGGGGAAGCGAAGGGGAACATGGGTGAAGGCAGGAGAAAACAAACACAAAAAGACCTAATGGAGAATTCCACTCAAAACATTAGCCAATCCTTTCCTTTCAGATGCTGATGACAAACTGTATAATTTACCATCATTTCCCATTTCAATTATCCAGCATCCTGTTTTAAAACTAACAAAATAAAATTATAGAGTTGGACCACAACAATGGTTCATTGAAGCATATTTCAGTGAATTAAACCATCCCCAAGCTGACCTGTAAGGCTTGTCTGAGCCAATACACTTCAAGTTGCCAACTTCGAGGTTAGATGTATAAAATCTCAATTTAAAGATTGTTTCTTCAGTGTGTTAAAAAATGTACATTAATTAGATGATACAGAAATGCAAAAGTCAAATATGATTGAATTTCTTTTGCAGTTAAAAGCCGCAAACAGTAACATTTATCAAATCTTAACAGGTTGACTAAAACTTTTAGAATCAGGAGGCTTCCCTTTAAATTCTTTCATTCTAAGATGACATAGACTATGTTAGCTTGAACATAGCTTTGCTCAAGATAGTCATTTGTGCACAAGATTTGCATAGCTGTTCAATTCATCTGATCTTAGGGTTTTGTGGTAGGCTTTCGATTATTAATGTTCAGTTTAAATATTTTGAACTGACAGTCACTCTTAAAGCAATCCCTAAGGAAGGCTTTAACTTTGAGTCATGCCAGAAGGAAATAAACAATTGTACATTGGCCAAACGTAACAGTTCATTATGCTCAGGTTGGAAAGTGGCCTGATTTCATTTGAACATACAGCTTAATGTATTAATTTCTTTCATTTTCTGTTCTGCATCCTTATATCAGGCTTAGAAAATTAAAATTATGTAAAGTCCTAACATCAGACAGAGTATCTTCCTTTGCTAAAAGTATATTTTATTGTGCATGATGCATAAGTAGGTATACTAATAGGAATTGTGCATCAAAGATATTAATGGTTTTGCAATAAGGTCACCCATCCTTGACAGTCCCTGTAGTACTTGACAGCATAACCTCTACACTAGATTTGTGGGCTCATAACATTGTCATTCCAATTGAATCAAGGTCCTATTCACTGATTTGAAGTTTTAAGTTCTCCTAGTACTATTTGAAGAATAGGGAGCCATCTCAATAGCCTGACCAACATTCCACCTTCAGCCAGTGCATCTAAAGATGGGTTAATCTATTAATCATTCACCACCGCTGTTTAAGGGACTTACCTGTGTGCAAAATAACCACTGCAGCATTCAGAAGGTGATGCACTTCATGGAATTACACAGAATGCACAGCACAAAGAGACAAAAAACAACATTCCATTTGCTCCACCAGGTCTTATGCTGTGCACAGAGCTTCCCTCACCTTACTTCATTATTTCACCCTATCACAATGTCTTACCGATCTGAAAATAGGATATAGGAATGTTTCTCTCCCCACGGATGCTGTCAGACATACTGAGTGTTTCCAACATTTGTTGAATTTAGTGCACCATGTCCTTTCATTCCTTTCATTCTCATGTATTCATCCAACTTTTCCTTAAAGCATCAATGCTGTTCAACTCAACCACGCTCTACGTTAGCGAGTTCTATGTGCCAAGAAAAAGCATTTAGCCTATCCTAAATTTCTTTGTGACACTTTTATACTTAAGGCTTCTTGTTCTGAGCTCGCTCACGATCACCAACATCACATTGACCCTATCAACCTCCTTCATAAGTTGTAAAAGCATCTATCAAACCACCTATTATAAAGGGAAAAGAGCTCCTGCCTGGTTGATCCTTGCTGGTAGTTGTGCCCATTCAGTTTTGGTATCATCCTAGTAAATATTTTATCTGCACTTTCTCCAATACTTCTTTATCCTTACTGCAATATGGAAACCTGAACTGTGCACGGTCCACTTGAAATGAGCGAGAACAGATGCAAAAAGTTGCCAAGTGCACTGCCAGTTTGCATGCCAGACTGAACATTTTCTTTTCTCCAAAAAACAAGGCAACATTTCTGGAACCACAACAATTTTTTTTTGTCTGTAGTTAATATTACATCTGAAATTCAATACCAGCCTGGAGCCCCTGATTCAAAACTGCTAGTTCTTTCCATTTGTCGGTTTGTACTTTCTGATAGGAGGTTAAGTAACTGACACACAAGGACACAGCTCTCAAAAGATGCTGAGCATGTTTAAAATGTAAAAGGATAATGTGCAATCACCTTGCCCAATCCTTCTGCCGAGCTGACTCAAATATCGATGTGAACCAAGCCATAAAAATGCTGTTACTACAAGAATCGGTAATGCACCTGAAGGCATAAAAGTGCTTGTTTGATAAATGGAAAGAAAATTCTATAACTGCTAGTAGACATTAAGGCACAATTTATGATTATTGAAAACAATGTCATTTGTGTTGACCACAGAGCCGTATTAAGCGACTGGGAATAAGCAAACTGCAATGAATCAGTCACTTTGTTACAAATTATCAAGTCTATAGGAACTAAAACTGATCTTACCTGTTGAAGGTCTCAAGGGCCTCAAGTACATCATCGAGTTATCAACACATTTCAGACTCCTGCAACTAGTGTCAAAAAGGAATTATATTTGGAAAATACTAAGCAAAATGGGGATACAGCCATAACAAAGCATCCTTTAATTTTAACCTTCAATCCCCAGGCTCCAATCAGTTTGCACCTCTTTCCTTCAAAAAGTGCAGTAAGTTTGTTAGGGCCAGTTCAACAGTCACTAGTTATATTGTCGATACTTCATTCAAATGGTCGCAATTCAGGGCCGAGATTTGACAATTGGGTGTTGCCAAGGCTGATCCTGTTCCTCAACAATATGCCAATCAAGACAAGACCCTTGAGAGCTGCCCCCATTGGTGTCTGTTTCAAATCCTGGGAACCAAATGAGAGGTCATACCCAAGGGAGACTTATCCCCCTTGAAGCTGCATGCACCAGCATCGAAGATCTGATCCTGAAGAACCAACGCTAACAGTTGGGCCAGCTGCCCAAAGACTGCGTCCCTCAGCAGGTAGTCACCTCCCAACTCTGTTGGGGGCGGCCAAAGGAAAAAGCATAAGGATAAGCACAAGATCATCTAAAAGTATTGGCACCACAGACTGGAGGGGAAAGGTACCACCCGATCATTATGGTAGCCCTGGATGCATCAAGGCACAAGTCACTTCAGGGCTCAGTACGTCTTCCACGAAGTGAAGTGGCAGCAAAGGAAGGAGAAGGAAGACAATCCTGAGCAGTAGATTCCACTTCCCCTGGCAATGGAGGTGCCTCCTCGATAGAAATACTTGTGGATCCAAAACTGGCCTTCTTAGTCACCCAAGGGCTCATGTAGCCTAATAGACACCATAAAGTCACAGAGTCATACATCATGGAACCACTGGACCAACCAGTCCTTGCCGAACATAATCCCAAACTAAACTAATCCCACCTGCCTGCTCCTGGCCCATATCTTTCCAAAACCTTCCTACTCATGTACTTATATAAGTGTCTTTTAAATATTGTAGCCGTGCCCACATACACCACTTCCTCTGGAAGTTCATTCCACACACTAAGCACATTCTACGTAAAAAATTTGCTCCCATTTCTGTTTCAAATCTCTCTCCTCTCACCTTAAAAATGTGTCCCCTGGTGTTGAAATCCCCTATCCTAGGGAAAAGCCAACTACCATCAACCCTATCTATACCACTCACGGTTTTATAAACATCTATAAGGCACCTCTCAACCTCCTACGTTCCAGTGAAAAAAGTCCCAGCCTATCCAGCCTTTCTTTATAACTCAAACCTTCCATCCCCAGCAACATCCTGGTAAATCTCTTCTGAATCATCTCTAGCTTAATAATATGCTTCTTATAACTGAGCAAGCAGAACTGAACACAGTATTCCAGAAGAGGTCTCACCGATGTCCTGTACAACCTCAACATGACTTCCCATCTCCTATACTCAAAGGATTGAGCAATAAAGGCAAGCGTGCTAAATCCACCCTGTCTATATGTGGATGCAAACGTCAAGGAATTATGTACCTGAATCCCTGGGTCTCTCTATTCTACGATACTACCCAAGGCCCTACGACTAATTGTATAAGTCCTGCCCCTGGTTATTGTACCAAAATGTAATACCTTGCATTTATCCAAATTGAACTACATCTGCCATTTTTCAGCCCATTCACCCATTTGATCCGGATCCCTTTGTAATCTTAGAAAACCTTCTTCACTGTCTACTATGCCTCCAATTTTGATGTGGTCTGCAAACAATAACCATGCCTTCTATATTCTCATGAAAATCATTTCTATAGATGACAAATAAAAAAAAACCCAGAACCAATCCCTGTGGAGCACCGCTGGTGACAGGCCTCCAGTCCGAAAAGCAACTTTCCGTCACCACTCTCTGATGGTTAGGCCAATTATGTATCCAACTGGCAAGCTCACCCTGAATCCCATATGACTTAACTTTAGTAATTAGTCTACCATGCGGAACCTTGCCAAAGGCTACCATCTTTGTTTCCAGGGGAGGGCTGACAGCAACGAGCAGCGTAATACTGAATAATAACAGAGAGTTGCAGTTCAAAACATCTTTCCCATTCCTAGCCTTGGATCATTGAGGGCAATTGGAGCAGCCCCATCCCTACCACAAATTGAGGCTACCTATCCCAGCACTGTTAGATTCCAGCTTTGTTGAGCTTTCAAGTTTAGGTAGCACATGGTCAGGGTGAACGTTGAGTCTTCAAGCAATTACCAGCAACTAGTGTTAAAACCAAGTGATACAACATCCAACTCTTGTCATGGAGCAGAATTATAGAATCCCTACAGTGGAGATAGAAGCCATTCACCCCACTGAGTCTGCATCAACCCTCTGAAGAACGTCCCACCCAGATCCATTGCTCCCCACTCCATAAGCCGTACATTTATCATGGCTAACCCACCTAGCCTGCACATCCGTGGATACTGTGGGCAATTTAGCATGGCCAATCCATCTAACCTGCACATCTTTGGACGGTGAGAGGAAACCCACACAGACACAGGGGGAATGTATCCAAGGGTGGAATCGAACCCTGGCGCTGTGAGGCAGCAGTGCTAACACTGAGCCACCGTGCCATCTATCATAACATCATCACCATCATCTCATCTGTAAATATTTCTCCATTAAGATAGCAAGCTCTCTCTCAATAACATTGACCTTGTGAAAATAATGATATTTTTGTCTCCAAAATATTTAAATCCTTGCATATTTTCATTTAAGTCCTTTCCATTTCAATCAAATTCTGATACTTGTATCAAGATTCTTAAGAAATAGAGAAGTGGACATTTTTTCACAGGGTGGAGACAAAAGACTTTACAGCCAAGGAACTATGCCTGAAGTGTAGACTCTGTTGTATTGGAGAAAAGGCAATTTGACTCAGCAAACTCACAAATGAAAGTGACTTGATAATCTGTTTTGGGGATCTTATAAAGAGACTAATATTTGACAGGACATTAGGTCCACTTCTCTGCTTTACTTTTTAAATACTGTGATGGGACTTTTTTTAATGCCCACACAGCAGGCAGAGGAGGACTTGGTTAATATATCATCTCAAAGTAACCACCTCTTACAGTGCAGCACCCCCTAATATTACACTGGAATGAGTGTCACTGTTGATTCCTGTTCATGTCCAGAAATGAGACTTGAATCAGAAACCTTCTGAATCAAAGGCATGGGTGCCACTAACACAAGAAGTAGCCCCAGGAGTGTTTGGCTGGTTAAACTTGCTTCAAAATTCAATAAGGGAATGGCTCATTGGTGACCTCAACTCCACACCCACCCACATTATTCCCACATCCTTTAGGAGGTACAGGATGTATGTTCCAGATAACACAGGATTAATGATGAGGAAAATGTGATCGCGTGGCATGGGTGTGGTAAAAAGGTGTGGATTCGAGTTCTCGATGAGAATATAGGTTAGTAACCAGCCCTCATGCAGATAAGTTTAAATTCTTCTTTGCTCCAAGTCATGACAACCCAGATTGCATACAAAGACACTCACAGCAGGGGTAGAGGTCACATTGTTACAACAGTACACTAAGGGTTTGGCTTGCATTTCTCCAAACATCCCAATTTTCATATGATATTATTTGCAGTTACAAGTTTATGGTCATAAGGAATAAAGTTCATTAACAGAACCATGTGTTAATTTTAGTCAGTTCCAGCAGATGCATTACATACATAGGCTTTGAAGCATTCAGTTGATGGTACACAAGCATTTTCTATTGACTGCTTGTCTGGTACCTGCTTATTCCTAGGGTGATGTTCCTTCCCCAGAGAGTTTCATTTTTGTGGTGAGTGCTGATGTAAGCTAATGGTTGTTGCTGCTGATCCATTTCCCACCCCAACCCCCACCCCACCCCGTGTACCACAGCGACGGAATGACCATTCTATATTCTGTGGCAATGGTGACATGATCTCTTGCTGATAGGCTGCCTGAGGTCAAGGAACAGCTTCTCCAGTTGGATTGTTATTTGTTACAAACTTGTTTTTTATTAGAAGCTGGTTTGGTCCTTAATATCATTGTACATGTTTGACCAATAGAACCATTTCTCTTGCCTCTCTAGTCTTAATTCCTTGATGGTCGGCATGAATGTGCTTCAGCATGTATTTTCTCAACTGCTTAGGAAGAATGACTCTCATTTCCCTTGTGCACAAGACAACAACATGGTTATCACTTCATCTCTCTGCCCAACACTGTTTCACAGCAATAGATTTGTTTTTGATGCCTCCAGGCCATCTTTTCATCACCACATCCTCCAGTACTTGGACCGCTGCATTTTGTAACACCGTTTGTTTATTTAAGTCTTTTACAATCAGTGTCTCTGTTGGTTTGATGGCTTGTAGAAAAAATCAAGTTGTTTCTTCTTGTTGAATCAGGAGCATTTCATACCTTGTCTTCTCAGCCTCGGTTTTCTCCATAGGGAGTGCTGCTCTCTGCAGCATGTCTGCAATGTACATCTGTTTCCCTTGCCATGTTCAGATCATGTCACTGCAAACAAAGTAACATGCTTTTCCGATGCTTTGGAATAGATAGACATGATTTGAGGATAATACTTGGCAGTGCCTTTTAGCTATTTAGTCTCTCTCCAATATAGATACAGCAAACGTTTGATAAATTGGCACCTATGGGACCAGGTGTGTGACATTTGATCAAATATTCCAGTTACTGAAGAGATCCACGTAATCAATCTAAAAACACACTGAGTAATAGAAACGTAATGCCGGGGATATATACATCACCTTTAATGGCTTAAATCAAATAATAGTGCAACTTAAATAAAACTTATTGCAGACAGTCTTCTCATTTACACCCTCAGCTGACTACTCAGACATCACAGAGATCACACTAATTCAGTACAATTCCGATATTTCAGGCATATAATTTTTGCCAGTTTATCAAGGCGTGTGGTTTCATAAGGTGCCGGTTAAAACAAAATTTGCCAAATTAATTATTAATTGAAATGCTAACAAGCAAAGACAATTGCCAGGCACTCTTTTGCTACCCGAGCGTAGCATTGTTCAGTTTATATTAATGCCTTGGATGCAAATGGAACTGATTGTTCTTGTAGATTAAGTGTTGCTCCAATCCCTACATCACTGAAATCACACTACAAGATGATTTCATCATAGACACCACAGTGCATCAGCACTGATGTTCTCATCACTAGCTGTTTGATTCCAGTGAAATTTATTTCTCATTCTGTGCCCCAGCACACCTTCAGCATCGAGTTTGCATAGAAGTTCGTGCACTGATGACAAATTAGCCAAGAACTGATCTAAATAGTTTATCAATCCAACAAATTGTTGCACAGCTTTCATGATTGTTGGCCACTGCTTCTGTGCTCCAGCTCTGTCCTCGGCATCTACAGCCGTTTTGCTGGCTGTACATCACCTATGGACTGGAGTTCACACACCCTTTCCTTGTGCAGCTTTAGGTTTAAATGGCGAGCTCTCTCTAGCAGTCACAGTAGATTCTGATCATGGTCTATGCTGGCTTTTCCCATTGTGCTTTTCAAGCAGATAATCCACAACAGATTCTAATTCAGGAATCTATATTGCATCATCTGCATTCACTTTCTTCTGGAAGAGTGGAAATACCAAAGGCCATATGTATCTCCTAAACAACAACCAGAATGTAGTTAGAAAACTGGAGCAAAAACAGAAGTTGCTGGAAGCTCAGTAGGTTTGGCAGCATCTGTGAAGAAAAAAATCAGAGTCAATGTTTTGGGTCCAGTAACCCTTCCTAAGAACAGTTCTGACGAAGGGTCACTGGACCCGAAACGTTAACTCTGATTTTTTCTTCACAG
>NC_063357.1:14252406-14269181 GCF_021869965.1 Rhincodon typus | reverse complement strand
CCTGACCTGCTGAGCTTTTCCAGCAACTTCTGTTTCTGTTCCTGATTTACGGCATCCGCAGTTCTTTTGGTTTTTATTGTAGTTAGCAAACTGTTGCTTTCTCCACCTTCACTTGCCAATACCCATTCTTCACATTGTGTCTATCAAAAACCTTTGCCTTAGCAAGTTGTGGAAAAAAATTCTTCAATGGCTGGCATGGGGTAGCGAGTCTCTTCAAATTTCGTTGAGATCTTTTGATACAATTTCCAGGTTGGTTCACTGCTATCATGTTGCTAATCTTGTCATTCAAGCTGGACTTGAGGGTAGCTAATGCTTTCCTTGGCAGTTGCTGAGTGGGTCTCACATGCTCATCTATTTCAAGATGTAAGGTGTCACCAATGGTGCTATCAAGCAGAACCTACTCAGCCCTAATCTGCTCAGTGACACCCAGTTTGGGTTCTGCCAGGACCATTCAGCTCCTAACCTCATTTTTGGTTTAAACATGGATGAAACAGCTGAATTCCAAAGATGAGGTGACATCAAGGTCACATTTGACCAAGTGCAGCAACAAGGAGCTGAAAAAAAAAACACACTGGAATCAATGGGTATCGGGGGCAAACTCCACACAATATGAAACTCCAAATCTCCATTCTTGCCATTGATTTGGTCTCCCAACTGCATTTGGTCTCTTGGGATGAATATTATTCCTTCATTTTTACCTCCACCTTACCTTTGAGCTTCATTTTTGGATCACCATCTTGAGCAACATAAGTTCATGATTCTGCATACAACACCAGTACCTATCTGACATGTCGCATTCACTGACGCGCTCTTGTGCACTCATCATTCTAACAGCCACAAACCATTTCACACCTTTAGCCTTGACAATGCCAACTTGTGTGTAAAGCCATTCGTCAGTACCATCCACTGACATGTCTCCAGCTCTGCTTCTTTCTAGTTATGATGTGGAGATGCCAATGTTGGACTAGGGTGGACAAGGTCAGAAATTACACAACACCAGGTTATAGTCCAACAGGTTTATTTGAAAACACAAGCTTTCGGAGCCTTGCTCCTTCTTCAGATGCTAGTGAGAGAGGTAGTATCAGGCACAGAAATTTATTAGTAAAAGATCAAAGGGTGTATTAAACAAACTTAAGATGCTGCTAAATCTTTAGTCAGAAGGTTTTAATTGATTGATAGGTGTATGTATTTCTAGTTAAGCACTGGTGTGCAAAATGAGTCTGCTTTCAGTTAGACCACTGCTTTCCCTATCCTGAACATGCTTCCTTTTCTTTTATGTGATTTCCTCCATAATATTTATGTCCTGTCCTCTAACCTTGATTTTTCTGCTGGCTTCTTTGAAAAGATTACATCCTTGATTCTCAATCTGATGTTCTCATTTGACTTAGAATGTGGCTCAGTACAATGCAAAGCCTCAGCTGTTCTCTCACTAATACACTTGAACAGATAACATACAATTGCAGAGCTTCTGCACACGTTGATAGCTTTCCTGGGAGATAAGGTGCTTTTCCCTCAGCAGATATATTGTCATGGCAGGATCTGTTGTGCCAAAGGCAATCTTATCTCTGATGAGATCACCTTTCAATTGTCCAAACTCTCAGGATTCAGCTAGATGTATCAATGCAGACACATATTGATCAATAGTCTCTCTGCACCTAAGCTCTGATGTTAAACACATGCCATTCACATATAACATTAACATGGGGTTAAAACTTTGTGTCTGCAAAGCTTTCAAAATCTCTCCTTTGGGTTTGCTACTCCTCAGTGTCAGAATTCACACGACACCAGGTTATAGTCCAACAGGTTTATTTGAAAACACAAGCTTCCAGAGCTTTACTCCTTCTTCAGGTGTGACCTTATAATTTCTGTGTCTGATACTACCTCTTTCACTAACACCTGAAGAAGGACTGAGGTTCCAAAAGCTTGCGTTTTCAAATAAACCTGTTGGACTATAACCTGGTGCCGTGTGATTTCTGACCCCAGTCCAACACCAGCACCTCCTCATCATGTTCCTCAGTGAGATCTAGAGTGCAAAAAACCTTGTGGAGCTCCTTTCCCTAACACTAGTTGCAGGTTTGATACTCTAATTTACTGAGTCTTTTTATTTCATTCCATAAATTCTCCCATTATTTTTCATACTGTTATTGCTGTGAGGGAAAAATATACAATCCTGTCTCATATCTCATTTTCTCCTAATGTCTACACTAGCAGGCATGGAAATTGCACAGCCATTTTGACTCACCCAGAAATTTCGAGGTGTAGACTGCTGGTTTTGTAACTTCTGCTTTCTTTTCATAGCAGCTCTCTTAAAGCTCTGAAAATCCACTCACTTTCAGCTCCTCACACTGACACCATATCTCAAGTGACATGTGTCTTAACAGCTACACAGACTGCACACAAAGGCAGAGGTAGGGCTCATATGACTATGGCAAGCCAGTTGGCACATTTCTCCAAACATTGCTGCAACTGAAGATAAATTGAACAACTTTTTTTTTAAATGATACTTAATCAAAAACTGATTAAAAAGTGAGGGCAAACAATTGACAAGAAACATTTATTCTGGGAAAACCTGCCCTTAGGTTTAGTTCATATGACACCTGGCACTAATAAAGCTTCTCTCATATACCTTTATATAAGCTGAAAATGCCAGGATTCCATCCACACGTCTTTCCATCTTTCAATTTCTAAAGAAGGGTCCCAACCTGAAACGTCAACTTTCCTGCTCCTCTGATGCTGCCTGGCCTGCTCTGTTCCTCTAGCTCCACACTGTATTATCTCTGACTCTAACATCAGCAGTTCTTACTATCTCTTTCCATCTTTCTATCTCTCTCTCTTTCTTTAAGACCTATCACTTTGATGAATCTTCTGGTCATCGGACATTATATTTCCTTCTGTGGTCAGCATCATATCGCATCTTATATCATTCCTGCAAAGCACCTCAGAATGTTTTATTATATCTGTATAGTATTTTTAATGCAAGTTATTGTTGTTGTTTACCATCTGAACCTCATCAATATAAGTCACAGCCTTGCAGTGGTATTGATTACTCTCGAATTTATTTTGCAACATGATGAATCACCACTTACATGGTACAAAAGGTTAGTGCCAGCATTAAGTGTAGGTTGGAAATGTGGCTGCACTCCAAATGATAATCAAACAGTTATTCAAATATTTTATAGTACTTTCTGTTTAATACAGCCGGCACATTGCCACCTGGTTATTTCTTCAGGTTTTGTAGTGAAAAGTTTCAAATTCTACTGTACAGAGAAGCCTGTCATTGGCTCTCCTTTGGTCCAATTACACTTCAGTAAAGTATACAACTACATAAAGGTGTCATCTAAATGCAAGTTATTTTTGTTGACTACAGTGACCCTTTTAGTTCAATTTGATGGAAGATAAATGTACATTGCTAACTTTTGCTTCCCTTCATTTCAATTCTGTAATCATAAACAATTCCCATGAATAGCTTGTGACAGGGCACAGAACACCATCCATGTTATTGCTGAGGGCAGCCATATTTGAGAAATGGTTCCATTTGATTGTTACTGTCATTTATTATATAAGTCAGTTCTGACCTGAAAAGGTTGACTGACATCTTGGGTTAGGAGATAGCAAGAACTGCAGATGCTGGAGTCAGAGTCAATACAGTGTGGAGCTGGAGGAACACAGCAGGTCAGGCAGCATCAGAGGAGCAGGAGAGTCAACATTTCGAACTTAGACCCTTCATCAGAAACCATCTTGGGTTAGGATGTGCCCTTTGGGACTGTCACTGGGAGGAACTAACCAGAGTCTCTAGAGAGTTGTTAGTCTTCTGTCCCTATGACCAAGATTGAGTGTGTGTGTTTTAGTAGCTATAATGTGAACTTATTCTTAAGATGAGTCTGATGTCTCACAAGACACAATCATGTACTGCAGATGTAATGCCACTAAGTTGTAAGTAATAAACAAATTTATTGTTTGTCAAAATTGAGCCGATATTCTGCCTACAACATCAGCTGGGTATCCTTCCCCAAATGGTATCAGCAGCCTAGACTAATGCCAGCAAGAAGGATTGGTGGCAGCAAATCGATCCAAGACATCAGTGATGGTTCTGACAGAAACCAACATACATATATGATCAACATGTCGGATGTTTCACTTGAGCTCCCCATTTCTGTGGAATTGCGATCGCTGAGCTCAGATTAACTTGAATTGTAGTGCTAGAATAATTGAAAAGTTTAAACGCTTGGAACATTATAATTCCAAGCAGAATACAAGTCTGCCGTGATTTGCTTGGAGACAGTACTCTCTAAAATGGGCCCCACTATTCTTTGTGTTTTCACAAATAAGATGTAGGAACAAGTAGGCCATTCAGCCCACTGAGTCTCCTTCACCATTCAATAAAATCATGGCTGATCTGACAATCCTCAACTCCACTTTCCTGCCTTTTTCCCACAACCCTTGGTTTCCTTATTGGTTAAAAATATGTTCATCTCAACCTTGAGCAACCCAGTTTCAACAGTCTTCAGTGGTAAAGAATTCCACAGATTCACTACCTTCTGAGAGAAGAAATCACTCCTCATCTGTGCCTTAAAAAGGTGACCTCTTATCTCGAGGTTATGCCCTCTGGTCCCAGACGCTCCCATAAGGAAAAACAACCTTTCTGCTTCTAATCTGTCAAGAATCTGTAAGAACCTTATATACTTCAATTAGGTCACCTCTCATTCTTCTAAACTCCAATGAGTACATACCAGTCTACTTAACCTTTCCTCATAAGCCAATTCCTTCATACCCAGTGAACCTTCTCTTGCCTGACTATAATGCCAGTATATCTTTCCTTAGATAAGGGTTTCAAACTGTTCACAATATTCCAGCTGTAATCTGACTAGTGCCTTGTAATGTTTTTGCAAAACCTGCCTACTGGGGAGGCAATTGCCTAATGGTAATATCACTGGATTGTTAATCCAGATAATGTTCTGGGCACCTGGGTTCCAACCCTGCTACAGCAGATGGTGGACTTTGAATTCAATTTTTAAAAAAAGTCTGGCATTAACAGTCTAACAACAATAATTAGTCAATTGTCAGGAAAAACCCATCTGGTTCACTAACATCCTCTAGGGAAGGAAACTGCCATCCTTACCTGGTCTGGCCTACATGTGACTCCAGACCCACAGCAATGTGGTTGACTCTGAACTGCCCTTTGGGCAATTAGGGATGGGCAATAAATGCTGCCTAGCCAGCGACGCCCTCATCCCATGAATGAATATATTTAAATAATTTATATTGTATTCCCTTTGAAGTAAAGACCAACATTCCATTTGCATTCCCTATTACCTGCTGAACTTGGATGCCAGCCTTTTGAGATTTATGCACGAGGACTTCTAACTCCCTCCCTGCTGTAGCTTTCTACAGTCTTTCTCCATTTAAATAATATTCACTTACTCTATTCTTCCAGCCAAAGTGCATAACCTCACATTTCTCCAAATTATATTCCATCGGCCAAGCTTTTTGCCCACTCACTCAGCCTGTCTATATCCCTCTGCAGTCTCTTTGTGTCACCCTCACCACTTTCCTTACCACCTTCTTTTTGTGTCATCCGCAAACCTGACTATAGTACATACATTTCCTTTATCCAAATCATTACTATATATATTGTAAATAATTGTGGCCCAGGACTGACCCCTGTGGCACTCCACCAATTATAGGTTGCCAAAAAAGCCCCTTATCCCAGTGCTATATCTTCCATTTGTTAGCCAGTCCTCCATTCGTGCTTATATACTATCTCCAACACCAACAGGTAAACTAGCAAGTAGTACCTTATCAAATGTTTTACGAAAGTACAATTATATAACATCCACTGCTTCCCCTTTATCTATCCTGCTTGTTACTTCCTCAGAAAATTAAAAGAAATTTGTCAGGCATGATTTTCCTATCATGAAGTTACCACCCTTTCTTTCCTGCCTGTCCTTTTGAAAAGTTTCATATCCCTGAATATTCAGTTCTCAGCTTTTATTTCCTTGTAATCAAGCCTCCATAATGGCTATAAAGTCACACCCTGTACTTGTATTGGTGCTGTTAATTCATTTTTTTTTAACCGCATGTGCATTCAACTAAAGGCCCATTTCTGGAAATTTGGTTAAGTCACCCCATTCCCAATCCTACCTAACTGTCTAATTCAGGTTAAAAGAATCTGCATACCAGATTTCTTCCAGTAACAAGCAAAGTAATTATTTATTGCATACAACTTGTTTTTAACCAACAGCAAAAAAGAGACTAACTTTTAGACTAAATCCTAAACATTATCACTTTTCAAAATTCTCATGTATACAAACAGCCACAGAAAGAGACAAGAAAAAGCATAAACATTAGGGGTGAAAGGGGACAGAGATATTCACAGAAGCACATTCCTGGCACCAATCCAGATCATGGACATTGATGAGATGCTTTCTTTTGGTTCCTTTTCATTCTTCTGACTCATTGCTGAGGGCACGAGACTGTGGACGCACCAATTTTCAGTCTTTTGTTCACTGCTTGAGGATTTGCATTCTCAGTGCCTCTGAAGGTAGTTTTCTGCAGTTCCTGTCAACTGGGGATTTGCAGAGAGAGCAACTCACGCAGGAAAGATGAGGGAGAACTGCTAACTGCTAGGAACTTAAACCATTCAAGCCCTGGGAACAACGTCTCATTGGAGTAACATCACAATCATTTTCAATGGTCTGCCTGAGAACAGTTGCTTTTTTTCAGGAGAACCTGAAAAACAGTTCCAGGTCACAGCTCTCAACCAAACTAACCATGAACACTGTGTGAAAGCTGACTTTTCTTTTGGTCACTGGGAGTTAAAGTGTAAGGTGTCGGAACATCCCTGTTCTGCTGTAAAGGAATCCATGCAGCTTTTATGTGTTGTAGTAGTAGAATGAGCAAAGAACAGGGACATACACTCATTCCCTGAAGCTTCTTTACCTACTGAGCTTAGCTACAAAGGGAAGCTCTGGCTGTTTGACTACAGAAGTCACGACATCTGCTGGACACAATTCTTCAACTCGAATCCTGCACTACAGACAACTTCACCAATTATCAATGAGCCTGCAACAATATCTTAGCTATTCAGTAAAAGCACTGAAATGTCTTTAATCTTATCTGCATTTAATCCTTGTATGTGTTTAGTTAGTCACTTTATTGCTTCCACTTAGGCAACTAGCATCATTTTGTAGGAAACAAACCTTTATTTTGCTTAAGACTAAAGCTTTGCAGACAGTCAGTGTTAAATTGAATCTTTCTTTCATTCTTGCAAGCCATGTGGGTGGCAAAGCCAGCACTTACTGCCCATCCCTAATTGTTTTTGCACTGAGTATCTTTTTCAGCCAATTCAGAGACAGTCAACAATATTGCTGTGGACCTGGAGACATACGTAGGCCAGGCCAGCTAAGGACAATTAATTTCCTTCTCCTAAAGACCACTAGTGAACCAAATGGGGTTTTGCAACAATCAATCACATGGTCACCATTAGGCTGCCTTTTAATTGCAGACTTCATTGAATTCAAATTTCACCTTCTGCCATGCTGGGATATAAAACCATGTCCTCAGACATTAACCTGCACCAACTGGATTACTAGCTCATTCACATTCCCACTACACTGTTGCATCTTCAAAGTTTAAAGGGGGTTACATACACTCAAATTCCTAGTTCATGGATCACTTTGAGGAAATGCCTCGCAAATTGTTGTGCCAGCTGTAAAGCCCTTTAGTATATCCTGAAGACATAGAAGGTGTTATGTAAATAAAGGTTCATTCCATAACGTAGGATGTTTCTCAGCTCTGTATCAGAGAATCGGTAAGTTTAGTTGTGAAGCCTGTGATTCATGTGATTCCCTGATCGTTGTAGATCAACACATCCTCTTAGCAGCAAATTGCAAATCCCCAGGGTTTTACCTGTGTTCACTGCACCCTTATCATCGCACAGTCTTGGGTGTATAGGAACAAGGGCATTTTCCCCTTTGCCACTACAGACCAATTTTAGTCTTGATCAACAAAATCATTAGCTGTAAAATATTCACAGCTAGTTATTTTGAAACAAAACCCTCAAGGTTGGATTTTGATGAGACTAAAAAGGTCACTGAAATATTTCAAATTTAAAATGTAAATTATCCCTAGATCAAATTGGCTAGATCTCAGAAAATGCATTATTCAGCAGATGTGAATCCATCATTTTGACTCTCTGCAATTAATTTTTTAATGATTTACATCCAGTGAGGGTAGGGTTGCTTGCTTGCAATGATGTGTCTTCGTCCCCGTGACAGTCCCATACTATGATCTGATGTGCCCATCTGCTTCAAGAAGACCACCTTCATCCTGGTGCCAAAGGAAAATCATGCAACGTGCATCAATGACTACAGCCTGGTGGCTCTGACTTTCATAATTATGAAGTGCTCTGAGGTTAGTCATGGCTCATATCATCTCCACTCTACCAAGTTGCCCTGATCCTTTGCAATTTGCCCACCAGCGTAACAGATCTATGACAGACGCCATGTCCCTGGCCCGATACTCATCCCTGGAACATCTAAATATCAAGGATACTTACGTCAGGCTCCTACCTATTGACCACAGTCAGCCTTCAACACCATAATTCCAAACATACTCATCAGTTACCTCCTAAAGCATGGCTCTGCTGCCCCTTCTGTAACTAGATCCTTGATTTCCTGACCCATAGACCGCAATTAGTAAGAATAGACGACAACAATTCCTCCATCATCATCCTCAAGACCAATGCCCCACAAGGATGCATACTCAGCTCCCTACTATACTCCTTATACACTCACGTCTGTGTGGCTAAATTCTGCCCCAACTCCATTTGCAAGTTTGCTGATGAAACCACCGTAGTGGGCCGGATCTCAAACACCAACGACAATACAGGAAAGAGATTGAATACTTAACAACATTGTGTAAAGACAGCAATCTCTCCATCAAAGTCAGCAAAACAAAGGAGCTGGTCATTGACTTCAGGAGGTGGTGTGGAGGGCACACCCTGTCTGTATCAATGGTGCCAAGGTGGAGATGGTCCAGAGCATCAGGTTCCTGGGAGTGATGATGACCAACAATCTGTCCCCAACGGTGATGCGATGGTCAGGAAAGCACAACAATCAGGAGGCTAAAGAAATTCGGTACGTTCACAAAGATTCTTACCAGTTTTTATAGATGCACCATAGATCGCATCCTGGATGCATCACAGTGCAGTAAGAGCAACTGCTCTTCCCAACACCGCAAGAAACTACAGGGAGTCATGAACAAAGCCCAACCCATCGCACAAACCAGTCTTCCTTCCATTGACTCCATCAGTACATCCTACTGCCTCAGGAAAGCAACCAGCATAATCAAATATCCCTCCCACCCCAGTTATACTCTCTTCCACCCTCTTCCGTAGGACAGAAGATATAAAAGTTTGAATATACATACGAATAGATTCAAGGACAGCTTCTTCCCCGCTGTTATCAGACTTTTGGACTTTTCAAATGTTAATGCTGATCTCTCTCTTTCTACACCTTCTCAGTGGCTGTAACGCTGTATTCTGCAGTCCATCCTGCTACCCTGATGCACTTTGTATGGTACGATCTGCCCCCTATGTAGCACACAAAACAACGCTTTTCACTGTATTTTGGTACATGGGACAACAATAAATCAAACTCAAACTCAAGAAGTACAGAAACAGCTCAGCACAAAATGCACTTCATCTTTTTGTTGCAATAATACAGCAACTTCCTTAGCTCCTAACCTCAATTAGGGCAGCACAGTAGCTCAGTGGTTAGCACTGCTGCCTCACAGCACCAGGGACCTGGGTTTGATTCCCCCTGGGGCAACTGTCTGTGTGGAGTTTGCACATTCTCCCCATGCCTCCGTGGGTTTCCTCCGGGTGCTCGGCTTCCTCCCACAGTCCAAAAACATGCAGGCTATGTGGTAGTGTTCAGGGATGCATAGATTAGGTGGGTTTGGGGAATGGGTCTGGGTGGGATGTTCTGAGGGTCAGTGTGGACTTGTTGGGCCAAAGGGTGTGTTTCCACACTGTAGGGATTCTATGGAAACCTGGCTTCAATGAAGCTCAATCAATTTTCTTTCAGAAAAGACTTCGCAAATTTGGCAGGTGTAGGGAGAGGGCATCTCACCATCATTGCCAAAGTGGGTTCTCAGACCTGGGCACACATTACAGGCTGATACAGCAGAGGGGAGATGAGGCAAGAGAGAAATATTAAAGCAAAATGGATTTGGGATACATAACTCAAAAACTTCTTTAATTATTTTCATGAGGAGAACCAACGGGGAGATTGTGGTGTAATGGAAACATCATTGGATTAGTAATCCAGAGGCTAAAACAGAAAGTGCTGGAGAAACTCGGCTGGTCTAGCAGCATCTGTGGAGAGAGAAACAGGGTTAACATTTTGAGTTTGATATGGCGCTTAATGAAAAGATGCTGGAAAATCGTGTCTTTTCTCCTGTTGATGGAATGGAACAAGGAGTGAGAGGAACAAGGATGCCCAGAGCAAAAGGCAAAGGGAGGGCGAATGGTCATAAAGGAGATGTAAAATAGGTTTAAATGATAGTTATGAAAAGAGAAAATGTGTCCTTTCTGCTGAGGTCAAAGCCAACAAGTCACAAATAAGACAGACCCAGTGGGGGATGGAGGTTGTAACCAAAATGGAGGACATTGTTGCTGCCCCGACATTGTTGAACACAAAGTTGAGTCTTCAAAGCTGTAAAGTGCTGAAGCACAAAATGAGGTGTTGTTCCTCCAACTTGCATTGAGCTTCACAAGAAGACCACAGAAGGGCTTGGATGAAAACGCTAACACAGGAGATGGGTGGTTTACTGAAATGGCAAGTAACTGGAAGGTCAGAATTATTCCTACACACAGGACATAGGTGTTCCTCAAAGCAGTCATCCAGTCACAATTGATCTCAAAAATATAAAGGAGACTGTATTTTGAGCCGTGAGTACGGTAGACTGAAATGAAAGAAGTACAAGTAAATTGCTGTTTCACTTGGAAGGAGTGTTTGGGGCCTTGAACAATGAGGATGAAGGAGGTGAAATGGCAAGTGATACACCTTCTGTGATTGCATGGGGATGAAGAAATGTTAGGCGTGATGGAGGAGTGGAATAGGGTATCATAGAGGGAATGGTCCCTGTGGAATGCTGACTGTAGAGGGGAGAGGAAGACTTGGAATGGGAATGGTGACTTTCTGCTGAGGTGGCAGAAATGACAGAGTTAATGTGAAGATTGGTGGTGTGGAAAGTGAGGAGAAGGTGAGCCATATTGTTATGCTGGGAGGGAAGGGGAAAGCATGAGGGTAGACGTGCAGGAACTGGATCAGACATAGCTGAGGGTCCTGTCAACCACAGGAAAATTAAACAGGCCATGTCTAAAGCATCAGAAGAACCACGAATGTTAAGTGGGAAGAGATTGAACAAGGGAGATAAAATAGAACTCACATAGGAAGAAATAAATGCTTTGGGGCAGGAAAAGACAGAAATGATGTGTCTACCAGGGCAGTCCTGCTTGTGGATTTTGGGAAGGAGAAAGAAATGCTGTGTGTGTGGTTGGGAGACTATGAGATTGGAAGATGTGGAAGGGAGTTCTCCGAGGGAGATGAAGTCCATGATAGTCCTGGAAAAAACAGGAGTTTTTTTGACATGGTCAAGGCCCCAAACACATCCTTGAGGTGAAGCAGCATTTTACTTATACTTTTTTCAATCTTATCTCCTGTATTCGCTGCTCACAGTGCAGTCTCCCGTATATTGGCCAGACCAAACACAGTCTGGATGGCTGCTTTGTGGAACACCTTTGCTCTGTCCACAGGAATGACCCTGACCCTCCATTGGCTTGCTATTTCAATAAACTACCTTACATTCAAGTTTGTATTTTCATTCTGCACCTGCTACAGTGCTCAGTGCAGACTGAAGGAACAGCACCTCACTTTCCATTCAGACACTTTACAGCTTCCAGGCTGAGTTCAGGAACTTCCATCCCACTGTAGTGGACAAACCCCCAGGAGCTTTGACTGATTTAGACTGATTTAGTCCCCACTGATGACTAAGCAGACCTCTGATTGATTGCTTGGCAGGTCCTGACTGGTGTACTATCAATCCCTGGACTGGCTGCACTGGACCCTCAGGGCTAACCATAGTTCACTTCCCAAACTGTAGAGATACAGACCAGTGACCCTGACCATGCCTAGCAGCTGACTGACCCTGGACAGATATCGGAGGCTATGCTTGACTTACTGTTCTACCCAGCGCTCCACCCCTATATCACCAAGTCCATGTGACATCATCATATTGGCCAGTGCTTAATGCATTCCTCCGCACTAACCCTTTGAGACCTTTAAACCCTTACACAACAATATCCTTTCCTTGTTAAGTCTGGCAGCTGCTATAACTCCTGCCACAGCACTTCTTCATTCCTATGTGTGAGAAACACTAAGAATGGATAAAACGATTCCAGGACATTTAAAATTTTGGCAAAGATCTGTATCTCAGGTTGTGGGTGAGGTTGTTGATTTGCTCGCCGAGCTGGCTTGTTCTCGTTTAGACGTTTCATCATCATCTAGGTGACATCATCAGTGGAGCCTCCGATGAAGCGACGTTATTCTCTGCTTGGAATTTATACTGTCTGGTCCGTTATGGTGAGTAGTGTCATTTCCAGTTTGGATCTGTATGGGTTTGTATATGGGTTCTAATTCTATATGTTTGTTGACTGCATTATGGGTGGAGAACCATGTCTCTAGGAATTCCCGTGCATGTCTACGTTTGGCGTGGGCTACTATGGTTACCTTGTCCCAGTTAAACTGATGGCCTTCATTGTCTGGGTGCACTGATATTAAGGAGAGCTCGGCACGACGAAGAAACAATGAAGGGTCTTGGTTATGAAACAAGAAGTTCCTGCTGGCACACATCCCATGTAAACAGTAAACACAGGTTCAATTTCTATATGAAAGATGTTGTTAAACTCAAGAGGGTTCGGAAAAGATTTACAGCAATGTTGCCCGAACTGGAGGGTTTGAGCTATAGGGAGAGGCTCAATAGGCTGAAGCTTTTTCCCCTGGTTCGTAAGAGAATGAGGGGTAACCTTATTGAGGTTTATAAAATCATGAGGAGCATGGATAGGGTGAATAGCCAAGGTCTTTTTTCCCAGGGTAGGGGAGTCCAAAACTACAGGGCATAAGTTTAAGGGAGAGGCGAAAGATTTAAAAAGAACCTGGGGGGTAATCTTTTCATGCAAAAGGTGGCTCATGTATGGATGGAGCTGCTAGAGAAAGATGTGGAGGCTGGTACAATTACAACATTTAAAAGGCATCTGGATAGATACATGAATAGGAAGTGTTTTGAGGGATATGGGCCAAATGCTGACAAATGGGGCTAAGTCAGATTGGGATGTCTGGTTGGCATGGTCGAGTTGGATTGAAGGGTCTGTTTCCGTGTTGTATGACTCTATGACTTGATAATGTTAGTCTCTGTGCCCATTGTGGCTTCAAACATGATCATTGTAGATGCTGTCACTATTATGTCATCTCCTTAGCTAAAGAGAATCTGCACTACATTCATCCAGATTCTTTTGAAGCTCAAATGAAATGTTTAACCATTGCACAAGTCAGTATAATTGCCCAGAATGGCTGTTTGCATCTCCAGCTGGGCTCTGCATGGGGTACCCGTCATGTTCAAATCACTTGCCATACTTGGTTAACAGCTGTCTGGGAACCGCATTCATTGGCATGTCAAAAGTTGCTTCATTCTCCCTGAAAATAGTTTTAAAAATAAATTTCTCTCAGATGTAGACACAAACAAGAGTCTAAAAATAACCTGGGGTATGCCTAAGAGCTAACATTCAATTTTTAAGTCTAACTTGTTTTACACAGAACTCACAAAAATCCAAGGCAGAGTTTATTTTGGTATTCTCTATACTGTTCAGTGTCTTATTGAAGTACATTTTTTAAAAAGAAGAAATTCCCATTTTCAGAACTATTTAATGTGCTTTCAATTATTCGCAAGGCAGGAACCCAAACTTTCCACAAATGGAAAGAGAAACAGAGTTAATATTTCAGGTCTGTGACCTTTGTGTCAGATCCTTAACCCAGCAGAGAGCATCCTGAATATTTCCACAACAAATCAGATTCCAGTTTCCTTTGTTTACATCTTGCACCCTCATGATAATAACTGATTTTACCTCTAGGATGGCCAAGTAGTTCGCTGCAAAGCTGAAGCTGTTGGCAAAAGGCCCACTGAATGTGTTACAAATCAAATCCTGCACAGTTTATTTACTGAGCAAACGTGCAGGATATAAAGCCTTCCCCAAAAACACTGCAAAATGACTTGAAGAAGCAACTTTTTCCATTCAGCAGTAAGTGAAGAATTGCTGTTTGCTTCTGAGATTTACTGCAGCCTTTTAGGCTTCTGCCCACCCTCCTAAATGAACATTTATTCATTAAAAAATAGTGAGCATTATAGACTGCGTGATCCTGAATTGACCCACAGTTTCGTGGTTAGCTGATCTTGGGCAGGGTGGCAAATAGGGAAACAAGGTTGGACTGGGGGTATCGCTGTGTGAGGGATGGAAATGACAGCTCCATCCCTGCTTTCAGTCACTAACCACTACCCTTGCTTAGTGGGAAAGGGGAGAATCAGGCTTAACCCACATGCCTCCTGCAGCTTCCTCACACTCAGTGCCAAAACTCACATGAATAACATGGGCAAGATACAAGGCCAGCCTGCATCCAAAGAATCCAGCAAGAAGAAAGCTGGGTAAGGGGGAAATTATTCTTCTCTTTATGTTCTTTTATTGGCACTTTTCAGCTTAAGCCATTAACAAATCTTTGACTATAGATAAAGACCAAATTCCTTGTAGAGGCTGCCAGCAACGCGGAAAACAATGTGGCATTACCCAATGAGTAAAGGCGCCACTGAAGCTGTTTGCCGTAGATGGAAAACACAGCTTTTGCTTTTTATAAGAAACAATTTAAAATAAATTGTGGTGAGTTGGATGTGACTGTGTATTAACTTTGGCTCATTTCGAATATGTCTTTCTCTTTTGAGTAGATGATAAGAATGGTCATTTGCATTCATTACTGTTTTCGTTCATGCTGACAATTCAAATTCAAACCATTGATTAATGGCTTCCATTTCTGTAAATGTGCATCTTATAATTGATCATTTGAACAGCTCAGCCCAGTACCCAATTATCAAACACCAACATTTTCTTAATGACGTGCTTCATTTATTTCATTTACAGAGGCATGTTTAGGTTGAATTCTGGAAAGCTGGAGGTTTTTTTGTGTAATTAATTCCAGCTTGCTTATCTCAGAAACAGATGAGATAATATAAAATCTGACCTAAACAAGTGACTGTATTTTGGTGATGGAAATGCATCCTTGGCCATGAAATGGTTAATTTACAAAGTTACGACCATTCCTTTAGATTTTAAAATTTCAAAAGGGATTTGGATCATTATCTGAAGTGGGAGAAATATGCAGGGCTACGTGGAACAGACAAGGGAGTAGGACCAGCTGAGTTCTTGCACGAGTACAGGAGGCCAAGTGGTCTCTTTCAGTGCTGTAACCAGTGTATGATTCCAAAAGCTTTTAACTCTATCTTTTTCAATGGTCTCCGTTTGCTTTCTGCAGCCCAGAATTACACTAACAATGCTTTCGCCACATTAGTACACTGCACACAGTCATAATGTTGGTCAGGCTCCGGTGATGAGGCAAGATATTATGGATCCAACTAGAATCCACCTTTCTCCATTGTCTAGACCGCTCTACCTCTCACAGACAAACAACTGCGCACTTTACAGCTCATTGGGTAGTAAGAAAGAACAGGATTGTTTTTCCCTTTTTGGGCAAGGACCCTGAGGCCAAATATTGCAGCCAAATTCCATCCCCAGCCGAGGTCAGTGATCTCACTTCAGAGAGGGGATTTAAACATTGAGACTTTTTTTTCTGAATACCTCAGCGCATCTGCAGGTGTACAGCAGTGCGCTGGTCATGGAGCTCATCAGGCAAACTGTAAAGTTCATATAGATTTATGGAATTTTTTTTAAAAGATTGTCCACATGTTTAGCAGGAGCGATCCTCATCACAGTCCACAGCGTTGTGTGAAGCTAAGTTTGTGCTCAGCAAGGGTTAGCGTTGCTGGAACCAACTTTTTTCAGGGTAGGGAGTGACTTAGATTGGTGTGCGAGAGGAAAACCACTTACTAGTCAAACATGAAGAGGCTCTTGACATAAGCAAGATGTAGTTCCTGCTATTTGCATGTTGCACTAATGTGATAGCTATTGTTACAGAGATGGTGAGAAGGACTTACTTCCTAGAGATTCCAGTCCATATACCATCATCATAGTGTGTGGTGCCTAAGACACACCTCAGTATTCACCCTTTCGGATCTTTACACCCTTACATAACAATGTGTCACACTGTAATCAGACTACAATTCCAATTAAAACAAGAAGAGACTGCAGAAACAACAAATGGGTCCATGGCAACTACAAATCACTACACTGCTTATATTGGCCAGTGAGGTGGCAGCGACAGTGACGAGAGCAGGCCGGTGAGGCGATGGCAGTGAGAGCAGGCCGGTGGTGAGATTGGGCCGGTGAGAAGATGGTAGTGTGATTGGGCCAGTGAGGCAAAGGCAGTGAGAGCGGGCCGGTGAGGTGATGACGGTGAGATTGGGCCAGTGAGGCGACGGTAAGAACAGGCCGGTGAGTGACGGTGAGAACAGGCCGGTGAGGTGATGGTGGTGAGAGCGGGCCGGTGAGGTGA
>NC_063357.1:14251240-14252396 GCF_021869965.1 Rhincodon typus | reverse complement strand
GGGCCGGTGAGGTGACGGTGGTGAGACCAGGCCAGTGAGGCGACGGTAAGAACAGGCCGGTGAGGTGACAGTGAGAACAGGCCGGTGAGGTGATGGTGGTGAGAGCGGGCCGGTGAGGTGAGGTGACGGTGGTGAGACCAGGCCAGTGAGGCGATGGTGAGAACAGGCCGGTGAGGTGACGGTGGTGAGAGCGGGCCGGTGAGGCCACGGTGAGAACAGGCCGGTGAGGTGACGGTGAGAACAGGCCAGTGAGGTGACGGTGGTGAGAGCGGGCCGGTGAGGTGACGGTGGTGAGATCAGGCCAGTGAGGTGACGGTGGTGAGAGCGGGCCGGTGAGGTGACGGTGGTGAGAGCGGGCCGGTGAGGTGACGGTGGTGAGATCAGGCCAGTGAGGTGACGGTGAGAACAGGCCAGTGAGGTGACAGTGGTGAGAGCGGGCTGGTGAGGTGACGGCGTTTAGATCAGGCCAGTGAGGTGACAGTGGTGAGAGCGGGCTGGTGAGGTGACGGCGTTTAGATCAGGCCAGTGAGGTGACGGTGGTGAGAGCGGGCCGGTGAGGTGACGGTGGTGAGATCAGGCCAGTGAGGTGACGGTGAGAACAGGCCAGTGAGGTGACGGTGAGAACCGGCCGGTGAGGCGACGGTGAGAACAGGCCGGTGAGGTGACGGTGAGAACAGGCCAGTGAGGTGACGGTGGTGAGAGCCGGCCGGTGAGGTGACGGTGGTGAGATCGGGCCGGTGAGGTGACGGTGAGATCAGGCCAGTGAGGTGACAGTGGTGAGAGCGGGCTGGTGAGGTGACGGCGTTTAGATCAGGCCAGTGAGGTGACGGTGGTGAGAGCAGGCCGGTGAGGTGACGGTGGTGAGATCAGGCCAGTGAGGTGACGGTGATGAGAGCAGACCGGTGAGGCGGCAGTGGTGAGAGCGGGCCGGTGAGGTGATGGTGGTGAGAGCGGGCCGGTGAGGCGACGGCGGTGAGATCGGGCCGGTGAGGCGACGGTGGTGAGATCGGGCTGGTGAGGCGACGGCGCTGAGATCGGGCCGGTGAGGCGACGGTGGTGAGAGCGGGCCGGTGAGGTGACGGCGGTTAGATCAGGCCGGTGAGGCGACGGTGGTGAGAGCGGGCCGGTGAGGTGACGGTGGTGAGAGCAGGCCGGT
>NC_063357.1:14248366-14251140 GCF_021869965.1 Rhincodon typus | reverse complement strand
GGCCGGTGAGGTGACGGTGGTGAGAGCGGGCCGGTGAGGTGACGGTGAGAACAGGCCGGTGAGGTGACGGTGGTGAGAGCGGGCCGGTGGGGCGACGGCGGTGAGAGCGGGCCGGTGAGACGACGGCGGTGAGATCGGGCCGGTGAGGCGACGGCAGTGAGATCGGGCCGGTGAGGCGACGGCGCTGAGATGATGGCCGGTGAGGCGATGGTGCTGAGAGTGGGCCTTTTGCCTGGCAGCAGCCTCCTGAGTGCCCTAGTGATTGGACCGGGGCCTGCACCATGGTGGAGATGGGACTTGGGACTCTGAGATCTGAACTTTTCTTTTTTTCTTGCTTACCTTTTGGCTCTGTTAAAATCTTTTAATTCTGGTTTTTGTAACCAAGTGGGTGCCAGTGTATGGCAACTTTGTGCACTTTTCGCAGTACCTATGTATTCCTATACTTAGTACATGTGACAAATAAGCAAATCTAAATCTTTTGATTTGAAATTGTTTCTGGTAACATTTTAGATCATTGTCAGTCATGATGTTACAGGGATTATATTTAGATATTTTTAGGAAGTTCACTTACCTTGGCAATACTCAGAGATGACAATTTTGGAAAGTCGTGGCCTGCAGATTTTCAAATGCTCAACGAGATTTGCCCAAGGCTAACACTCTTTAATTTATAATCATGTGACAGGATGTAACCTAGTTATGAATAGTTAAAAAGGAATGTAATTGATTTCCAGCTTTGTATGCAGTTATTGTGTTGCCTTACCTTTGCGTTCGTTATAGGATAATGCATATTTTCCAGAACTGGGGCAGTGACACATTAGTTGACACCACCCACCACGGGTTGCTAAGCGACAGACAGGAAGTTGGAAGTCTAAAGGTGGTCATTAACTGAAGGAGCTGCCAACTACATTTACCACATGAGGTGGGGTAGGGGTTAGCTTGTCCTATGTTGAAATATGTACCACGTACAGTGTTCCTGCAGCCTATGTGAAACTCATTATCTAATTTTATGACTATAATTTCACCGTATCATTAACATTCTAGGTTAACAGTGGTGACATCACCTATAGACTATGTGAGCAACTTTGAATAAAAGGTATGCACAGCAATAATACTTTCAAAAAGATTTATCTACATCTGAATATCATAAATAAACCTTTGTGGGGCCAGTAGTGATATGGTTTTCTGCTTGCGTGTTTATGTGTGGAAACATTTTTGGAATTGTTTATAACACCAGATGAGGTATTGATAACAGGAGTTGAGTTTTTGCTATAGGGTCCATACATTTCAGCTCAAAGGACCCATTATGTACCAGTTTTACAGAAGTCATATTCACATGGATGATAATGGAATAGTTTAGTTTAGATGGGCTTCAGATTGGTTTCACAGGTCAGCGCAACATCGAGGGCCGAAGGGCCTGTACTGTGCTGTAATGTTGTATGTTCTATGTTCTATAATCATAGAGTCATACAGCATGGAAACAAACCCTTTGGTCCAACTCGCCATGCCAACCGAGTTTCCCAAACTAAACTCGTCCCACTTGCCTGCATTTGGCCCATTACCCTTTTCTATTCACCTACCTGTCCAAATGTCTTTGAAATTCATAGATTTGTACAGTGCAGAAAAGGCCCTTCAGCCCATCGAGTCTGCACCAACATAACTACCACTAAAAGTGTACATGTCCCAATTTCCTGCACTTGTCCCATATCATTGAATGTTATGATATTTGAAGTACTCATCCAAATATCTTTTTTAAAACTTGTAAGGTCTCCAGCCTCCATTACCTTCCCAGGCAGTGCATTCTAGATTCCCACCACCCACTGAATGAAAAAGGTTTTTCCCAAATTCCCTCTGAATGTCCTACCCTATACCCTAAAACAATCCCCTCTTGTGATTGACCCCTCAACGAAGGGGAACAGCTGCACTCTATTCACCCTATCCATATCCCTCATAATCCTTTACCATTCAATCATGTCCCCAAGTCTTTTCTGCCCTAAAGAAAACAATCCAAGCCTTTGTAGTCTCTCCTTATAGATCACTTATAGTTCAATAATTACCCCCAAAATCATCTGTTTCTCTAAGCTACCCAGTGTCCTGCAATTCAATCAATACTCCCTCATCTTGCTTCTTCATCCAAAGTGCATCACCTCACACTTATCAGGATTAAACATCATCTGCCACTGGTCTGCCCTTCTGCCCAACCCATCTACATCTTCCTGTAACCTACAACCATCTTCTTTGCTATTAACCACTCTACCAATCTTCGTGTGTCCTGAAAATTTGCTTAACATGCCCCCCTACATTTTCACCTATATCATTGATGTATATGACAAACAATAAGGGTCCCAAAACTGATCCTTGTGGTATACTTCTGGACACTGGCCTGCAGTCACACAAACAGCTTTCCACCACTACCCTTTGTGTTCTGTTACTCAACCAGTTTCTGATCCACCTTGCCAAGTTTCCCTCAATTCCATGTGCTTTCACCTTCTCAATCAGTCTCCCATGTAGGACCTTGTCAAAAGTTTTGCTAAATTCCATATAAACTTAATCAACTGAACTTCCCACATCCACACATTTGATCACATTTTCAAAAAATTCTCACAAATTTGTTAAGCATGACTTCCCTCCGACAAAGCCATGCTGACTGTCCCTGGCTATCCCCATGCTTTTCCAAGTTGGATAACAAGGTGTAGAGCTGGATGAACACAGCAGGCCAAGCAGCATCATAGGAGCAGGAAGGCTGACGTTTCGGGCCTAGACCCTTCATCAGAAAT
>NC_063357.1:14227045-14238366 GCF_021869965.1 Rhincodon typus | reverse complement strand
TAATTTTAAAACTTTATCTCAAGTCTTGCTTTTGTTAGGAGGTCATCACAACTTTGTGTTTTCTAAACATTAAAAACAGTGTCTTATCCTGTATCACTCTGAACAGACTCAAAGTAATTGCTGAAGTCTACTCAGGCTCTGACAGTGGATTTGCCTTCTCAACCTGATATCCCAAAGACTTTTCAATCCAATTAGTCAGCTTTTGTTTGGGAAGTGTATTGTCTTGTAAAACAGCAAAAGTATTTTTGTCCTTGATAAAGTCATATATCTCTAACAAGGAGCAATGTTTACAAGGTTGCAGGGCAATGGGATTAATTGCACTAGGCCCACACATCTCCAAGCCTCATTTGCCACGGTCCAAGCAAAACTGTTCAATTCCAGGAGAATGCAAGAGGAGCTTCTCTGGACATAGGACAGCATTTGCCTGGGTATAGTATTGAGAGACTAGAGTAAAACTGTAGTTAATGGGATTCTGATGAAGAATTCTCCACAATTTGGATTCATACCTTGCTCCATAAAGATGGCTGTCTTGTTGAAGGTCAATCATTTCAGTCCCAGGCCATCTCTGCAGCAGTTCCTCAGGGTAGTGTCCTAGCTGGACCATCATCAGCTGCTTCATCAATCAATCTTCCCTCCTTCATAAGGTCAGAGGTGGGCATGTTCATTGATGACTGCACAATGTTCAGCACCATTTGTGACTCCACAGGTACTGAATACGTCTATGATACTGATACATGTCCGTATGCAGGAAAATCTGGCCAATATTGAGGCTTGCGCTGATAACTGGCAAGTAATATTCTACCCACACGAATGTCAATGACTATCTCAAACAACAGCGAATCTAATCATCACCCCTTGACATTGAATGGCATTGTCTGTTTTTTTATCCATCCTTATTGCCGGGTTTGGACCAGTGACTTCAAATAGATTGGTGCATCCTTCTGGATAAATGCTGCAGTAATTTTGTCATTGTCTTCTTCTGGGTGGCTCACTAACGCTCGTGGTCCTACTGTCTACTATAGTGATTATCAGCCAAGTGGACCTCATAGAATCTGAGTCCCCTGACTGGGACTGTTAATCTGGTCCAATCAGGGAGCCATGGCTGACAGATGTAATCGGGAGTGTCAGAGGTTCTGTTCACTCTGAGGGAGCTGGATCAGCCTCATGTACTATGCACGTGTAAGTAAAGGGTGACTTGGTAACAGGATACCAGCCTCCGTGGAGATATTTCATTTACCATCAGGCTTACTGAAAGGAATTACAGGCTGATAACCAATCAGCTTTGCCACATTACAAACACACTGCCTGTGGGGAACGAGTTCTAGTATGGGAAGCTCTGGCCTGTGATTTTCTGTCAGGGTTTGTCCTGATTAGCTCTGTGATGCAGGACTCTGTGCTCTGTGGTCTGTTCTCTGGGATGCACACCAAGACAAACACCAACTTCGCCTGGAGGACCATCAACTCAGTGAAAGATGTTCTGTAATCGGTCAGAACCTAAGCAGTCTTCTACAGCAAGCAGTTGACCTTGACTGAGTGTTGCAGACGGGCACATTCCAAGGTCCAGGACTACGTGCTAAGAGATACAACAAAGATTGGAGCAGTTGCTGCCAAGGTACAGTGGGGAAGGACCACTGTCTAAGCTCTTTCTGCAAAGTCAAATGGGGCTCCTTTCAGTTACCTGACCCTCCCGATGCCTCAAATATGTGTGTATATATAGTCCTGTACAAGGAAGAAATGCCTTTGGTTTGTTTGTTTCATCATATGCTACTGTACAGAACCAAACTACTTTAGGGACTAAGTATATAAAAAATACTTATGAATAAAGTATATTTTTGAAATTTAATAAAAAAAGCTGAAACTCTGGCCTAGAGGTGGAGACAGTGCCTCTTCATCGCCAGTCCTCCACTCTAACGCATTACCATAGCTGAATTCCCACAAGCAACATCCCCCGGGGTGGGGGGGGTGTTGCTACCAGTCAACGATGTAACGAGATTCAACAATTAATAGAAAAGCTGGGCCTTCCTGTTGAAACCTCAGATAGACGCTGTAGCAGAAAGAAAGCGTCTTTAACCTTTGCACCACCAGAGTGATGCAAACCACCATCTGTGCATTGGGATTAAGCACCATTCAAATCAGTCCAGATGGGATTGTGATGGATTAAGCAGACACCACTGCAATTTAATTGATTTGAGACAGGAGTTATTGGATGTGCTGAGGATATCACGGCGGACCGTTTCTGTCCTGTCATTCATGGAGGAGTTACTTTCAACTGAAGTCGATGCAATATTGAAATCTCCAGGCAGTTTCACTGTGCTGAACGCTGTCTGCATTTCAAAAGGGTTATTGACAGGGGAAAACATGCCATCAATATCAATCACTTCCTCCATGTCCTATATCCTGCCACAACCCAACAACTTGCGCCATTTAACCCTTCGCACCAGGAAGGCTTCCTGCATACTTTCAGTCCCAAAAGTGCCATTTCTCATTCTCTATCCATACCTGACAAGTTTTATTTCGGGTCAGGATATCAAACATTCTCAACTGTCAAAGGAAAATGCGTTTCTTAACAGTAGAACAGGCAGCATATCACTCACCTACTGCTACATATTTTAAAATGGAAGGCATGAAGCAGCCATCAGGGTCATCGCACCTGACTGCTGAGAGATTCCTGCTGCAAAGGGCACATCACAAGAAGACATGACTGGGATTAATGGTCTTGCTACCCCAACAGTTACAAACACTGACTACCTTGTATGCATACATGAGGGGTAACCACTTGGATTCACATATTGATAGCCTTCAAGGTCATTATCCTAGTTTCAAGTTCCAATTTGGAGACTTGAGCATGTATTTAGGGTCTGAAACCTAGGGCAGTGTTGAGCAAATGCCATAGCAATGATGTATGTATGTATGTATAAACCAATTGGCATGATGCCTTTTGGACAAGACACTAAAACAGAGGCTTTTGACTTGCTATCAAAAGAAGCCCCATCGCTGCATTCACAGAAGAGCAGATGCCATCTTCCCAGTAGCCTGGTCAATATTCGATCATTCAACTAACACCACTTAAATATCTGATCGTCATACGGTTGTTTAGATCTTTGGCTGCTCAGATTGGCCGTTACATTACAAAGTATTACACTTCAAGTACTTCCCAGACTGTCAAGCGCTTTGGAACATTCCCAGTTATGAAAGTTGCTGCAAAAATGCAATTCTGTCTTTGTTAGTCCTGATGCCAGCTCTTTCTTCATTACAAGCACAAATAATGATTTATCGAGCAAGAACAATAGCTAAAACAAAGCTTTGTATGAATACACATTTTATTTTGAAAAAGGACAACGTACAGAGAATCATCTCTTGTTCTGGATTTGAAACACATCTATCTCATCATCAACAACAGAGCGAAAAAATAAATAGTTTTAGAAGGAAATTACACACAGGAATCAAGTAAAGCAGAAGACTACTTCCAAAAATTCCAAATGGATTTAACTGACCAATAAAATGGAATTACATTAACATGCCATTGAGATTTTTCCAGCTTTTAAGTGATGCTTGTTACAAAAACATTCAAGTCTCTATTCTACTACAAAACAGTTAAAGTCCTAGATGTAGTTTTATTTAAAATATACAGCTGTAGAAAATTCTTCTGTTTTCAAAATCGGTGAACATGGACATTGACATAGAAACAGTTTGCACCCAGTAAAGTTCAAACGTAGCAAAAGATTCCAACTTCTGGGAGAGAGCAACAGGGAGGGAGGAAGAAAGAGGAAGAGAGAAAAATTTAAAAAGGAAAAAAAGACTTCTGACATTACCATTATATATTAGCAACTTTTGACTATTCACATCTTTGAATCCTGGCATTTACTTATTGCACATGCCTTAGTTTATTAAAAAGCATTTTAGTCAGTATTTCTCAACAATTAGCAATGGCCAGAATAGCAACATAAATGAGGCCTGATATGTCCCGTTGATGGAATGTAACTTTTAATTAAATCATTTTATTCCATGAGAAGTATCTCCTACCTTCTCCCTCAAATGCTTCTCTCCCACTTTGTTTTAAAAGACAGACTGAAAGGTGGCTACAAGTATTCCCATTTTATTTCTGCATTGGACCTAGGTAGCACTTTTCCCTCCAAAATCAGTTTAAGTTTTGTTAATACTAAAGACTGGGTTACATTTGATCACCTGAGAAGCCAACATTGACCAGCTCAAATTACAGTACATAGACAAAGACATACAAACTCCTTTGGCAGCACTGGAGTCAGCCTAGAGTTGATCCTCTGTCTGGTTGACCATCACTTATTGAGAAAGAAGCTGCACCCAGTCCCTGTAAATGGACACTGACCATGTCCAAACTCTTTAGAATCTGCACCTCATTAAACCCGTCCTTGGACCAGGACATAAACTGTCTGAAATTGTTGCCTCCTGAACCTAAATATGCCTTCGGACTTGAATAAATTTGTCTTCCCATCTCTTCTCTCACCTTCTGTCAAGTTTCCGAACCAATCATATAATGTGGGAATATTGATCAGGCTGAATGATGTTTTTGGACAACACAGCCTGCCACATTCCCAGATGAGAAATTAAGACTGCTCCGACACAGTGGTCACAGATACTGAAACTAGGGCAAATCGATACAGACGTACAGTTTCTAAAAAAAATTGTAGAGGTATTCTTTGTCTCCCTGATGTGGCAGACCCAGTATCTGAATATCATGCCAATTTATGCATGCACAGTAGGCAATGTTCATAGTGCACAGTGGAGAAATCCCAAAAGTACCTCGGAAATTTTGGTTCTTGAGCAACTCACTTGTATCACAATATATACGCATGTATATAAAACAAAGCTTTTGATGCTAAAGGAGGAGTAAAGTTGACTGTTTCCTTCCAGTCCACATTCACGCTATAATCTTTTGAGGGATCTCAACAGAAGCTCTGATGAAGATCGAATTGTCCCGGATGTAATTCCTCTTTTTGATCTCTTCGTGAGAAACGAATTTGGGATATCCAAACCCAAGTGTGCTTTCATCCATGGAGTTCCTGGAGTTGACAGGCTTCTGGAAGTTCTTCCAGTTGGGGTCAGGGGTGAAGGTTTCTGTGATGTGCTGTGGTTTTGAAAGTGATGGGTCACTTTGATCCATAATGGAGAAGGTCACCTTATAGGAGAAGGGCCACTCAAGCAGGTTGTCGTATTCGCCTGGTAGCACACGAATATAGACCGACAAGTGCGTACCCTCCCCGCTCCCGTTTCCATTGAGAAAGGCCGACACTTGTAGCTTGTAGCCATATCGGTGGGTATAAAACGGTGGGCTAAAAAACTCATAGTTGTTGCGCAGTTTGGCCTCCTGCATCTTACGCATGTAGTCGGTTATTTTCCAGATAAGGACACCATCGCTGCCAACCGAGAGCTCCTCTACTTCTCGCCTCAGCTCCAAGATATCCTGCCGCTGACGATTCACGAGACTGCACATAATGTTCAGGTGAACCTTCATGCTTTCGTCAATGTGTCTGCTCATCGCAATCTTGTGGCACTGGAGGAGAAGACAAAAGATCAATTAGCACCAGATTCGCGGCCAGCCTTCTTGTAGTTCACCTCTTGCTTGAACTTGCAAGAGGCATATTTTCTTTCACATGCAACAATGACAAACCTCAATTAAAAAGCAATACCATTCTGCCATTGTTCCCTCCAACCTTCGCCCCTCGCTTCCAGTGGTTTTCTGTTGAGAGAATATACTTCGACCATCTGATATAAACAGCCCACCAATCACAGGCCTCAATATTGGCCAGAAGTATTTTTCAAGAAAATTATCTTTAGTGGGCTGCGGAGGAAAATAGGATATCTGCATTGGAATAGCTCAGAGAAGGTTCACTGGGTCGATTCCCGGAAATAAAAGGGGTTGACTTGTAAGGAAAGGTTAGGCCTACTCCAAGACTTTTGATAGTGAGCTGATTGAAAGCTGTAACAATTCTGACAGAATTGATGCCAGGACAATCTTTTCCACACGTGCAGAAGGGAGCAGAGATTCAAAATAAAGGTGACTCCCATTTAAGATGCCAAGGAGGAAGAAGTGCTTCTCTCAGGTGCTCATTCGGGGGGGCGTCCTTTTCCAGTCAGCACTGCAGGTTGGATCATTGCAGATATTCAAGGTTGAGGAAGGCTGATTGTTGATCTACAAGGGAATCTAGGATTATTGGTGGAGGCTGGGATGGAATTGGATGGGAAGGGAAGGGAAGGAGGGGAAAGAATAGGCAGGAAAGGAGAATTGATGCCATAGTCGACACAGCTATGATTTTATTAAATGGCGAATCATGTCAGAGAGACCATACAGCCTCCTGCTTCTAGTCCTAATGTTCTTAGATCTAAAATGTGTAGTAACACATCACCACACACAAACATTTTTATAGTATCTTATTGAGATTCTAGAAATGAAGGGTCCATTTACTTAACAGTGGGTGCAACTCTCTCCAAAGGGCAAGGCCTGTGCCCAGTTTAAGCCACAAGGCCCAACAGCAGCAGACAGCATTCATCGACAAGGATCAGTGATCAACTTCAGGAGATGCCTTGGCACTGGGATCATACCCAGTGAGTGTGGTTCAGTTTGGTACTGAGTAGGAAACCAGCTTAAGAAAGTCATCAGGTAATCTCAGACTTAAAGCTCATTTATAAAACAGTGAATAAATCTACGTTAGACAAACCTCCCTGCTCAGCTTCTGGAAGAGCTAAAGTATGTATCGTCTTCTTGTTGCCATTTAAAACGAACAAACAAAACATGTCTTGTTTGTATGTATTTGTAATTCATCTTTTGGTTACAACACCGTGACATACAGCTCATATTCAATACTGGATTAACAACCAGGACTGGGAAATCAACGTTAATCCAGACATTCCATTTTCAGTACTGCTAACATGGAGACACATTCACTGACACACACAATCCATGCCTTCCTTCATTCTCTTAATTTGAACACTCGCCATTCTCAATGTCACTGCTCCACACTTGGAAGGCACTTGGATTATTAATAATTTTTTTAAAAATATAGTTGTTCAGCTTTCCCAACCTTTCGCCAACCAGGATTCTTCCCGCCCCCCTCCCACCACATCCTTAGCTTATCAAAGACGTGTTATCAAAAGCTTTTCGTTTTGGGCAATCGGCAGTGAACTTTGACAACCCCATTACACAGATGACTGACTGCGGGTCGTCTTGAGCGGCTCTTAAGAATAAAATTTCCACCAAATAAATTAACAGTGTAACCTTGACAATGCCATAGCCCGGAACTGAAGAGCATTTCAGGCTGTGAGCATATCGAAAGCACAAAAGGTTCTCGGGATAATACATGTCTAGAAGAAATGACTTCCGAATGAAAAGATGAGGCCAGAGCGTGTTCGCAGACACCAGACGGTGGGGACAGGGGTACTGAGGCAAATCAAGCTTTCGTCATGCTAAAAATCCCCTTCCTTGCCCTTATTGAAGGGATAGGAGAGCAGAAAAGGGATGGAGCTCCATCACTTCCATCAAATAGCCACTGTGTCTCTGTGTTTAAATCTTGGGCTGACGGGGAGAAAGGTTCCAGTGAAATCAGGTAGGGTCATTTGACTAACACGCAAGGGGTAATAGGAATGGCTTCAGAACTTGAATATCCTTTTTGTCAGAATTAGTTAGGTCAGAGCACCACCAAAAATCAACCGAGACTCAGCGGGTACACAGTGGAGCTTTACTAGATAAGACCCAGCCATTGCATGCGCGGTCAGTCAGCAATTAAGGCTCATTGCCGGGAATGTGCATTTCTTTCAACTTCTTTGCTGCCACAGGAACATCTCCCTTGTCGGTGGAATCAGTTGTCCAATTGGCTAAAAGACCCAGGGAGACTGCATCATCACAAGCGTTAACCCCTGGTATGCCCATAACTCCCTTCCATCCCTTGACAGAGGATGCCAATTTGCCCAATGTAATGGACCCAACACTTGTCCAGGTCACCTTTATGAACCAAAGCCAGCTGGCATTATACAAAACAGAACAACAGAAGGAACCGTGGATGCTGGAAATCTGAAACAACTAGCATTCCAGCTGGATTGTTGCAAAATCCAGTCAGGCCTCTACAGAAAATATCTGCAACTGGGACACGGGATTGTGGGATTGCTAACCTCAGGGTTAGGGAATCGAAAACACTCAATTCCACTGCATTAACTTTGTTTAACTTAATGAACTCAATGAATCAGAATGGGTTTTTTTTTACATAAAAGCGGTAATCAGATCTCTTTGATGTGTTTTGGGTAATTAAAAGTTGGAGAGTCATCTGGTTTCAAACAGAAACTGCCATAATTAAAATGAGATGAACAAAAAGGGTAGTGTAAAAATTCAACTGGTCTAGAAATAGTTTCTCCTCACATGGATACATGGGTGTCGAAGCTAACGCACATTCAGTGACAGAAAAAGAGGAGGTTATCCACCAATACAATAATCAGAGACACACTCTTCACACTTCCTACCATGGTCAGTGATGAACAAAGTGTTTGCAGGCCCTGAATCCAAGGGCTCATGTTAGTTCTTACCCTGTGTTTGCAGCCAGCGTCCTTAAAGGGGCACAGTACCATGGCAGTGTTGCAGTTGTCCCTCAGATGATTGGCGAGATCTTCCCTGGCGATGTTTGACACTCCGCACTGGTTGGGGCAGACTACCGGATACCGTGGGCATTGATACTGGTGGTTCTAAAACAGATCGAGAACAAGACTCAGGCTGAAATCGGTCAGAAATAAATCAGAGAGAGGAAGAACTGCAGATGCTGGAGTCAGAGTCGACACAGTGTGGAGCTGGAGGAACACAGCAGGTCAGGCAGCATCAGAGAAGCAGGAAAGCTGACGTTTCGGGTCGGTTCTGATGAAGGGTCCCGACCTGAAACGTCAACTTTCCTGCTCCTCTAAGGCTGCCTGACCTGCTGTGTTCCTCTCGCACCAGAGTAGAAATAACTCTTGCTCTTTAAACAGTGATCAAACAATACAGTGGGTTTAATATTGCCACAGCACGTTAAGAAATACAAGGAGTACACCATGCAGCACTGTAAACTTGCTCTACTATTCAACACAATCCTGGCTGAGCTTTGACATCAATGTCACTTTCCTGCCCTTCCCCACATACCTTAGTTCCCCCCGAGATATCGAAGCTCTGCCTATCCTGGCCTCAGGTATAGGCAATAATGGAATACTCACAACCTCCCCCCACACTGGGTTGGAGAATGTTAAAGATTCTAACCCATTTGAGTGAAGAGACTTCTCATCTCAGTCCTAAATGATGCCACCCACCCACCCCCTCCCCCATTCTGAGACTGTGCTCAGTGTTCGTCACTCTGTGGAAACAAACTCTGCTAAGCCTTTTTGAAACACAAGACTGGAATGAGACCACCTCTCATTTTTCTACACCTGAGCGAATTTAGACTCAAATTTACTTCACCTCCCATCATTGGGCAAGCCAGGTACAAACTTTGTGAACATTCTGCACTACCTCCGATGCAAGTAGCACTTTCCCTTAAATAAGGAAACTAACGCTACACACTGGTGAGACTGCATTTGGCATACGAAGTCCAGTCCAACTGCAGCAAAATTTCTTTACTCCTGTACTTCAATCCCGTCGTAATAAAAGTCAATTTGTCATTTGCTTTCCCAATTGTTCACTGAGCCTGCATTCAGCCCCAGATCCACAATGCCTATGGAGTTATGAAACACCAGCTTCAACCAGATTCATTTTATTTTCTAGATGACTCTTATCTTGGAATCTATATCTAGTTCACACTGATGCAAGTCAGGAATGTGATGTAATACTCCCCACTTGCCTGGAAGGGTGCAGCTCCAACAACGCTCAAGAAGCTTGAACACCATCCAAAACAAAGCAACAGGGTTCATTAACACCACATCCATAAATATCCACTCACTCCACCACCGACACTCAGTAGCAGCAGTGTGTATCATCTACAAGATGCACTACAGAAATTCACCAAAGATCCTTAAACACCACCTTCCAAACCCATGACAACTTCCATCTAGAAGGACAAGGGCAGCAGATATATGGGAATGTCACCACTGCAAGCTCCTCTCCAAGCCACTCACCATCCTGACGTGGAAATATATCATCGTTCCTTCACAGTAGCTGGATCAAATTCCTGGAATTCCCTCCCTAACTGAGGAGAAACACAATGGTGGGTCATACTACCATGCATGGACTGTAGCAGTTCAAGGTAGCAGCTCATCACCACTTCTCAAGGGCAACTAGGGATGGGCAATAAATGCCAGCCCAGGCAGTGCCACCTACATTGGACGCGTGACTAAACAAACACACAGAATGATTCCACGTGTCAATTAATGGTGAAAATTATTTGGGTGTTTTTGCACGTCAGCGTTATTCATCTTAAGAATTGGGAGCACCACTCTTTGGACTTACGAAACAAGGTGTGGTGGGGATGGGGGTTGGGAGGTGGTGAGGTGGGGGGATGGTGGGGAAAGAGGATGGTGGTGACCAACCTGTATTGTATCAAACACGAACTCCTTGCCGCAGAATTTGCAGGGCTGTGTGCGCTTCGGACAGTCTGTAAGGCAATGCTGAGACAGCAGGCGCCGCATCATCCTGGCCCCACATTTGTTTTCACAGTACACGCTCTCCTGAGGGCAAATCCCTTGGTGATTCTGTGGGACAAAGTAATCAGGTGAATGCAAGACAACAAGGTGCAGAGCTGGATGAACACAGCAGGCTAAGCAGCAAAGGAGCAGAAAGGCTGACATTTCGGGCCTAGACCCTTCTTCAGAAATGGGGGAGGGGGAGGGGGTTCTGAAATAAATAGGGAGAGAGTGGGAGGCAGATAGAAGATGGATAGAGGAGAGGATAGGTGGAGAGGAAACAGACAGGTTGAAGAGGCGGGGATGGAGCCAGTAAAGGTGCGAGTGTAGGTGGGGAGTTAGGGAGGGGATAGGTCAGTCCAGGGAGGAATCCTCATTTCTGTTGCATTATAGAGAGAGAAAGAGAGAGAGAGAGAGAGAGAGAGAGAGACAGACAGACAAACAGACAGAGAAAAAAAAGAGGAAACAGGGGAGTTTCTCTACGGCCTCCATTCCAACCCCCATCCCCACCATTAATAACAAACAGAGCTACGGGTTTGCTCGTGAACCATAAGAGGGTAGGTGTGTCATGATCCCCAGCATGATAGGTTTCTAGCAAACTTCCTGAGCAGTGAATTAGCCATATTCCATTTCAAGCAATTGAACAAGAGAGAGAACGTGCAAGTGATCATATCATATAGAATACCATACTCCGAGATAGTAGGAACTGCAGATTTTGG
>NC_063357.1:14178004-14226645 GCF_021869965.1 Rhincodon typus | reverse complement strand
GAAGGGTCTAGGCCCGAAACGTCAGCCTTCCTGCTCCTCTGATGCTGCTTGGCCTGCTGTGTTCATCCAGCTCTACACCTTGTTATCTCGAATACCATACTCCAATGGGTTAGACACCGGCCTTTCACCCTGGATATCTGGTGTGGGCTGATATAATGTAAGCCGTCTCTATTTACCAGCAGATTGTACAGCTCCACAAAGCTCACAATTAGGGAAAAAGAGCTTCTATAGTCTTTCAACAAAGAGGCACAGCCATTTTGGGCTGCTTTAACATAATCAATCATGTCTTCAACGGAGAAAGTCCAGTTTAGGTCAGGAAATTAAACAACTATTTCCTCTGGTCAGGGCCAAAGAAATTAATACTACACTCATGTTATCTCATTCACAATTTAATTTTGCCATAAATGGCAGGGTTACCAGCAGCGGAAATACTGACCACATGTAACTACTGAAGTTAAATATCCTCTTGTAAAGAGAATTTTTTTTTTTTTTTTAAAAAACAGAAGGTTTAATAGATTCAGAAAGCAGAAAACAAGGTCACTTTGTTTCACAATTGTACTGAAAATGGAAGATCAAGATCAACGAGGCTTTCCATTTAGCTTTCTTTCTCGAATTGCTGTCTCATAACCGAGTTCATCTTTAACACTAGCAAAGAACATGAGATTATGTACAGCACCAAAGGGGCACAGCTGCAAGCATTTACAAAGCTTATTCCAGAGTTACACTGCATTCAAGTAAGGCAAGCAGTTACAATCATTTAGTCCTGCTTGACAACAGTTACTTTACAATGAATTTAACTTTGGAAAGAAGCAATAGTGCACTCTCACTCACACACCCACTTCCCACCCGCTCTCTCTCTCATACACAGAGCTGCAATGAACAAACGAAATGAAACAGCTTGCACTTTTGTGGGAGCTTTGTGAAGTACATTTGGTCTTCAATTGTCTAGCTGACTGGAGCATCAAACTGGAGCTGCCATGAGTCAATAGCTACAATATAAAATGTATCTCAATGCACACAAGTCCTCTCTCCTGCAGAACAGACTTGGTCAGTGCTCTCCCAAAGGCTTGCTGCTATCCACATATGATTAATTTGGAATCCAGATGTGGCCAATTGCATTCCTGGTATAGAAATGAACAGGCAATGATCTTGGACATGTGATCTCAAGTCAGTTACATGACATGCAAAATGTAACTTTCATTATTCTGTTTTTTAAATCAGTGAGCGTTCCTTACTTCCACAGTTTATGACTAATGGCAGATGCTCATTCAGTAGATATGGAGTTATGAAGTACAATAATTGTTTTATCCAAGTATATGGAAGGTACTTTCTGCTTTAACAACTGAACATGGTGTACCCAGTGTGGTTGATACTATGCCTGCCAGTTTGTGTCAGTGCTTTCCACAGCTCAAAACCACACTGGCCTAGCGTTGCTCACCTCATAACCTTCTCCAGTGAAGTCACTGCCACAGTATTCACACTTGACTCGACGTTTTGGGCAGTCGTGTTGCAGGTGTTCAGCCAGGTCCCTGCGGCTCAGCTTGACCGTGCAACGATTTGGGCATGGGATCACATTGAACGGGCATGTCGAAAGGTGGACCTGCAAAATGCAAGCCAGAGAACAAAACAAAAAAAATTGGAAATGGTCACTCCACAAAAGCATTGATCTCCACATGGTCCTTTGGGTTTGCAGTTAGCAATTATGCCATTCAGGCAAAGATGTTCCTATGTCTCACCACCGATGCCTACCATCAGTGCTCACATAAAAAAAAAAAATTTCTCTTTATTCATTCACAGGATGAGGGCGTCTCTAGCTAGGCAGCATTTATTGCCCATCCCTAATTGCCCAGAAGGCAGTTAAGAGTCAACCACATTGCTGTGTGTCTGGAGTCACATGTAGGCTAGACCAGGTAAGGATGGCAGTTTCCTTCCTAAAGGACATTAGTGAACCAGATGGGTTTTTCCGACGATAGTCAATGGATTCACAGTCATAAAAGAACAAAGAACAAAAAAAATTACAGCACAGGAACAGGCCCTTCGGCCCTCCAAGCCTGCGCTGATCCAGATCCTCTATCTAAATCTGTCACCTATTTTCCAAGAATCTGTATCCCTCTGCTCCCTGCCCATTCATGTATCTGTCTAGATACATCTTAAATGACGCTATCGTGCCCGCCTCTACCACCTCCACTGGCAACGCGTTCCAGGCACCCACCACCTTCTGCGTAAAGAACTTTCCACGCACATCTCCCTTAAACTTTTCCCCTCTCGCCTTGAAATCGTGACCCCTAGTAATTGAGTCCCCCACTCTGGGAAAAAGCTTCTTGCTATCCACTCTGTCTATACCTCTCATGATTTTGTAGACCTCCATCAGGAATCCACGTCCCCACCGCCCAACCTCCGTCTTTCTAATGTAAATAATCCTAATCTACTCAACATCTCTTCATAGCTAGCGCCCTCCATACCAGGCAACATCCTGTTGAACCTCCTCTGCACCCTCTCCAAAGCATCCACATCCTTTTGGTAATGTGGCAGAACCAAACTCCTATACAACTGCAACATGACCTGCCAACTCTTGTACTCAATACCCCGTCGGATGAATGAAAGCAAGCCGTAAGCCTTGCAAAGCCGTATGCCTTTTTGACCACTCTATCCACCTGCGTTGCCACCTTCAGGGTAAATGGACCTGAACACCCAGATCTCTCTGTGCATCAATTTTCCCCAGGGCTTTTCCATTTACCGTATAGTTCGCTCATTAGATTCTTAATTCCAGATATTTTTACTGAATTCATATTCCACCATCTGCTGTGGAACACTATCTGGGTCTCTGGATTAATAGTATAGCGATAATACCACTAGGCCATCGCCTCCCCATAAAAATAATAGCGAACGCACCATAAAGCACCCAGTACCTATGCCCACTAACTTTACGGAGAAGGGCGAGATGGGAGAAAATTATTGACACTATACGTCCTCAAACGAATCTCCCGAATAGTTAGTTGGGTTTTTGGCAAGGACGGAGAATAATTATACTGATGTATCAAAATAAAACTCAACATTCATTATAGGAGTACATTTCTCCCAGAGTACTGATGGTATAAAGACCTGCAACTACCACAAGTCTTGCAGGCAAATTGGGCTGGTGGTCTCAGTCCAGCACCTACTGGTATGTTATTCAACTCAAACACCAAATCAAGTGATAATTCAAGACCCATTATTGTAGAAAACAGCACAGGGCAAGGTGGGACCCAAGTCAAAAAGAGTTGAGATGCATTGTTGAGGCAGGGGGCTAGGAATCTCTCTCCACAGCTAAACATGTGTTTGCTATCTACAAACAATGGTTGACAATTAGTCGAATTGCGGAAGTGTTCAATTGTCCAGCATTGATGATATTCTGGATTGATGGCTAGTCCCAGTAATGGTAGCCATGAAACCATTGTCTATTGCCATTAAAGTGCATCTAGCTCATTAATGGCCTTTAGGAAAGGAGCCCTCTTGTCTTTACCTGGTCTGGGCTCCATTGTGACTCCAGATCCAAAGTAATGTAGTTGACACTTAAATGCCCTCTAAAATGGCCAATCAAGCCATGCTGCTCAAGGCCAATTCAGGATGAGTTACGAATGGTGCCCTTGCCCAGCAAATCCCTCATTCCATGAAAGAGCAAAAGGACAAATAAATACACCAGCCATTGAAATTTTCTTCAATTAAAAGTTCAATAATATATCATATGGATCAGGGTTTAGCAATAGCCTCAAGCATTCATTCCACAGTAAAGCACAGCCCTGCTGAAAGACTAACCTGGAGCTGTTTAATCTGTCCTGTCCATCTGCAGCCTTCCTCGCTGTGAATGCAGCGAATAGGCAGGGCCAGGATCTGGGCTTCTAGCTCTGGGTCAGGATAGATCTGCAAAAGCAAGTACATTAGACTTAACCACAAATGAATAAAATAACTTTCTTGTGACTCAGTTAGAGAATTGATTATTAATAAATTCCACAAGCAAATGAGCTCAGAGAAAAAAAATTACAAAGAATCGAGCAAAGACTTATTAAAATGATTTTTTTTTAAAAAAAATCATCTTCTGGTGGCAGAGTTAGCCCTGGGTGATCCATCACATCCGAGACGAAGATGAACTAATTCACTAGAGACTGACTCAGGGCCTGTCTGTTCTGAAATACTCATGGTCAGAGGGTGAAAGTAAGTCAGTCAGTCATTTTCAAAACATCCTCAGTTCAATTCTCAACGTCAGCACCAAGACACAAAAAATAAAAACCATTCATTACTCTGGGTCAGTTGGCAGTACCCTTGCCTGCAAATATAAAAAGTAGTGGCTTTAAAGCCTCCACCCTAGAAGGTGCTGAGCAGACAATCGTCAGGACACCCCATGGCAGCATTACGGGGGGGGGGGGGGGCGCTGCATTGGCAGAAACAGTATCTTGCAGAGCAGACCCGAACAAAACTCACCTGCCATTCTGGTGGATTTTGAAAATTCCATAGTGATCTTTGGAAATTAATGAATCCACTACATTCTGGGAAAATAAACCCCTTAGACAAATTAGATTCACTAGCCATTTACCTCAATTGCTACTTGTGGGATCTTGCTTTGCACAGCTAAGTTGCTGAATACAAGTGTCCATTTTATACATCAGAAAATAATCTTTTTATTAAAAAAAGCATGAAATATGGAAGTCAACTTGAAATGTGGAAGTAATGCTGTGAAGTCTTAAAATGTTTGATGGTGCTACATCTTTGCAAGTTGTTGTGTTCCAACCGGTAAAAGGATGACAGACCTTCAAAGTGGTATAGTCATAGCACATGATTTTTTTTTTTGTTTTTGACAGACATTTTAAAATGAATTGTTTCAAGAGGAACTATTTGAGCAGCACACAATTCTACCAAGAGCTGGAAGGCCTCAACCACACCTCAGATGAAATGCAAATTTCAAGACCATTTCACTGTTTGCTGCCTGCTTTAAGGGGCAATGATTTCCCCATCATCACAAAAGACGTGAAATGGTTGCGGTTTTATTATAACACCATGGGTTTCGAAATCCTCTGGCCATGTGCAGTAAACGTGTAAGCCATCTGTCACATGAAAGCTGGGCTTTGCGCTTTAGTCACACCCCCTTGAACTCTTCCTACACGTTCTGTGGCATATACTCCGTCCCAGTGAAAACTGGCTTCATGGACTTTCCTGTACAGTGAGATACTCCAATATACATGCAGGGATCGCCCAGTGTCTACACTGTGAAGTCTACTGAGGATCACTTGGCTGAAAGGGCTCAAGGTGCTGTACATTCTCAACTATGTCATGAGATGCCTCACTGCATTTTTTTGGTCATCATTCCTCAATGCTGCTGAAAGATTCCTTTCGACTTGTGACTTCTTTTGGTGCTTTCTGTGATAAATTAACTTGGAAATGTGCCATTAAAAATCACCACAACAGCAATTATACAACAATTGTCTTGAACAAACTGCATATCATTTGACCATGATAATAAACTTTATTATACAGAGCCTGAGCTGCTATTCTGGAGTAATAAACTCCTAGCAAGATAAGTATTTAATGCTGGTGCAATATATGCTAATAATAAGGCTGTTTGCAGCAAGAAGGCAACAAAGAACAATTTTAAACAAATGAAGATATGAGGGCTGTGGAATCATTTACTAACACTGGAAAACAGTGTAAAGGAATGCAGAAACAATATTAGGTGGGGCTTAGGTCAATCATAAAATAGGAAGGTTTATTGCCATTTTCTGGATAAGTTGGGGGAACAGAAAAGTAAAATGTTAAATTAAACTTAAGTCCATCTCCATTTAAGTACAAGACAAGACCACCCTTGTCACCAGAAGATGATTTGCAGTTTCTCCCACAGGCATGTGGAGCAGATGGAGCACAGAAGTCTAAGATCATAAAAATAGCAAGGGGGCAGAGTTTGCTTTAATTATACTTCTGGCACACACAACAGGGTTGTTGGGACATTACAAGTCTCATTCAGACTTGGATAGCTTTCCAGAAAGGAGATGTACTTGGATGAGGGAATAAGTTAGAAAGCTGGTGAGCAAAGGGCTGGTGAATTTGGCTAAGTGAACAACTCTAAAGAGCTGACAAAGGCTCAATAGGCAAATGGTCTCCTCCCTCCTTTCCTGCAAAAAAATTTAAAGTCTGTCAGATTCACTGGATATCAACTTAACTGTGACTCCAAATAGGCGATTCTAAAAATAACTGCATGAAATCAATGATGAGGGAGCTGTTAGGAAGCCTTGCAATATTCAGTTTGAACCATTTGGAATTTGTCTTGACATCACCAGGTGACCATACCAGGTAGTGGACATCCTTGTTGTGAACAGTCCTTTTAACAGCATTGACCGAGAGTTTTAATTTTCTCGTGCTTTTGCTCGAAATGTTTCTCTCATGTTTGCTCCCCAATGACGGGAAACAAGACTCTGGTTTGGACACAGGCTGATCCTAACTTGCAGATGTAGGCCTCTCAGTTCTGATCGAACACATTCCTAGAGGATTCATCATGTGATCTCTCGCCTTCACTGCCCAGTCCCACTCTCCCACTAATCAATATACCATCCTCACTGTCATCCCACGCCACCCAATTTAAATAGTATTTTAAACCGCTCATATTTTTACAAAGAGAGATTAAATTTTCAGTTGCTGGAGACTCCAGGCCAGTTCTGAGGGTTGGCACCCCGTACAGAATTCTAGCTCCCTTTCAAGACAAGTCAGAAGCTCAAAGTGGTAACGGTGAGCTCTCTCTGGATTAAAGCTGTGCTCGGTCACTTCACAATGCAATGAGTTATTGTATCTCAAAGTGGCTCACGTGCAATCAACTGTGACCAAGAAGGAGCAGACAGTGAGCAAACACGTTGAAAGAAGAACTGCAATTTCAATATGAAGTGTAACTTTATTTCCTTGAAGATCCTTTCTCTTAACTCATTTCTTCACCAGATTTATTAGCTGGACAGTCAAACACTGCACCAGCAATGTGGTAGTTTTGAGAGTGTGTGCACATGGCAAGGTCAATGATAAATTGGCTCACTGACTAATAGAACCATCAACCACTGATGCATATTCTCCTTTGTCAAAAGTGTTTGAAATCAACAGTACTGTTTGCAGACATTGAGCATCCCCATCTCCCCAACCATCTTGGGCTTTTAGATTCTAAATGCAACAGCCTCCTAAAAGATGCTAACTTTTATTTTCAGGTCCTAGCACAGTTGGACACACTTCAATACCAAACTTCATAAACAAATTTAAACCACCAGTGTTAGGAGAGCATTTCTGCTCAGTGGGATATCACTATGGAGTCGTTCCAACATTTGCCAAGTGTCCAACAAAGCCTCCTGTTCCAGCATGAATCACTGAATAAAGGAAGATAGTCTCCATAAGGCCATTGGCCTCCAGCCAAATTTGTCCCATCACCAGTTCAGGTACCATAACCTGAACCCTAATTCAGAACAGGTCAGGAATCTAACCTCTGATCTAAATGTTGCAGTACTGCCTCACGCATTGCTTACACCTACCATCCTGTGGCCTCATCACTTAAACCCATCAACTGAGTGAGACCACAGGCTTGCTGGTTTATATGAGCAATTAAGTGGCACTTCTACTAATACACACAGAGTTAAAATGTAGCCAAAGCTGTCAAAAATACGATGGATACTTGTTGGGCATTTCAGTATATTTAATAGCCACTGAACAGTTGACGAAAATGCATAGGCCAGCCTAAGGATTACAGATTCATTGATAAATAAACATAAAATATTTAAGAAATACAAACAGAACAGTCTGCAACTAGAAGAAACAAGGCAATAATTCAGCCTGACACTGGAAGATGTACCATTGCTGTTGTTTATTTAGTACACCAGAAATCACAGATATTTTAACATTGATCTAATTTAGCAGCTCAGGGTGATATTCACAAGCTAAATGATCTGCCTTAATGCTGTTATAATAGGGAAAACAAATGCAGCCTTGATAAATGATGCACCAACAGGGGAGAGGAGAGAAAGATCAGCAAATAACAGCATACTGCGTGCTTGGAACTCATAACCCAATCCCAAATTCACATTGCACTTGGAGAATACAAACACTTTCAACATCATTGAAATTCTGTTCCAGTCACTTAATTACCAAGGTTTGGTTTTTGTAACAAACAGGACTTCAATTGAATCAATGCAAAAGTAGATTTAAATTTGAACCTGATGCAAATTAAAAGCTGTGCACGGATATTGCATATAAGGCAAACTCGTAAAGTCAGTACATCATCCCTTACATTATTGTAACATGGCCAGAACAGCAGGTCTGAATTACCAGTGATGTGTTTGTGTGATTGAGACAGGAGGGAAAACAAGTCAAGCTGAAGTCTTGTAAGGCATCAGAAGTTGAGGCCTGTGCCAAAGGAAGGTTTTCAATGATCTTGGTTGGGTGTTTAATGCAAAGGAAGGAGGAGGGAAAATAAAACACCCAAGAGAAGTCCCCTCATCATTTAGGTACACCTAGCTAACGAATGAAGCTCTTCAATACCAAGTGCAAACTCTATCTATTTTATTTCAATAATAAGGGGGATAGCACCACATAATTATGCTACTAGCCCTGGGCCAATGATCTGGAGGCTGCTGTTCAAATTTCATCATGGTGGCTGGGGAAATGCATTTCAATGGTGACCATGGAACTACCAGATCGTTGTTAAAAACCATCTTGTTATTCAAGGGAAGGAAATCTGCTGTCTTTGTCCAGTCTGGCCCATATGCAACTCCAGAACACTAGCAATGCAGTTGACTCTTAATTGTCCTAATAAGCCATTCAGTTGTATTCAGAAAGGTGGCTCATCACCATCTTATTAAAGGGCAATTAGGAATTGCTCACATTCAGTAAACGACTAAAAGCAAAACTTCTGGGAAGACTGATCTGACAGAACACCACATTCTCTCCAGTCGCTCATATTCCAGGGCTCCCACAGTTATGAATGAATGGAATCACTAGCAAGCAAGACCGAGGTTCAAAAGGTTGGCAAGACAAAATACCCATGTCATCTCAGAGTCTTACCCAGCAGGATACTCGGGCTGTTACTGTGGCAGTGCTATTTACATAAAAAGGCAGCTATACTACATTGCTGCATTTACAACAGCTCAAAGCTAGTAAGAGATCTGAGCTTCTGTACTCTAAACCTTGTCATGTTACCTGAAGGCAACATCTTCATTGTACACTTTGAACCCTTTGACATTCAAATGTTTGTACTGTAGATACACTTGGCACAAACCAACTGGAGACGAAACTAAAACAGCTGCCAGACAAAAATTAGAAAGCCGCACCGTTTTGAAAACAAACGCTGGCAGCTTTGCGACATCAAATCTGTTTAGTGCTTGGTCACACTTTGTGTGGGTTAGAACCATAGAATCCCTACAGGTGGAAGCAGACCATTCGGCCCATAGGGCTCACACTGAGCCACTGAAGAGCATCCCACCCAAAGCCACCCCCCTCCACCCCTATCCCTTTAACCCTGCATTTCCCATGGATAACCCACCTAACATACACATCCCTGGACACTACGGGGCAATTTAGCATGGCCAATCCACCTAATCTGCACATCTTTGGACTGTGGGAGGAAACCGGAGCACCCGGAGGAAACTCACGCAGCCATGGTGAGAACGTGCAAACTCCACACAGACAGTCACCCGAGGTCCCTGGCACTGAGACAGCAAGCCACAGTGCCACCACCCCAAGAACTGACTCTCAAAAAACCCAAGCTCTCTCTGCCTCACAAGGAAGGTGGAGCCATCTTTCAGAGATATAGTCATCTACCTTCTGGACTGTGCCTACTGAGCCCAACCAAACAGCAGAACATTTGATTGTATCGTCCTGGAAAGGGCGGACCGAGTTGGTTACTTTGTGGGGAATGAGGAATGGGAAGATCTCCCTGAGCCTCACAATGGTACTTGCTCTCAAAAATAAAATAACCTTTACCTGAAGGAATAGGAAGTGACTCACTTCCGGTTCATTTATTCATCATTAAGGCTAGTAGGAAGGTAAAATAAAAGAAAGTTAAAAGGAAGGTACATTGCTTTTAACTGGGATAGAAAAATGCCACAATGCAGTGCTTGAGAAAGAAAAGCTAGCCAAAGCCTCAATTGCCTCCCAATCACAGGCATCAGTTTAACCACAGGAAGCCCTCATACCGTAAAAAGAGTTAAGAACTCATTTCACCACACAGCCACACAGAACTGACCCAGAATTCTACTGATGGGTCTGCTGTGAAAGGGAGGGGTAACTGATCCACCACGCTCCCGAGTGTGCAACTCACTTCCCATGTGACAGCACACAAGAATAGCATCAAAACTGATGTCACTCACTCAAAGGGCAGAACAGTAGCTGTGGGAAGCAGGGGCAGCAGACTAGATACAGAACTTTGACATCTATTTGAATAAAGCTGCCTATTATTTAGAGTCAAGCCGAGGACTGGTCAGACCAAAACGAGGAGTTGCATCAGAATCAAAGTAGAAAACTGAAAAGAACTGTTGGCAGTGGAAAAGGATTTATTTAGACTGTTTGTGCTCAATTCTAAAGCTGGCGGTGATGGCTTTATTTATACAGTTCGTGATAGGTTCCCAAATTGTTTATGCTTCCTAACTTGGCCACTGTTTAAAAGATACTGCGTTGTCCAAAAGATCAACTACTCACAATGTGCTTTTATGATACAGTTTGGTAATTTGAATTCTTGGGGGTTTGTGGGAAGGAAATCTGATGAAGATCAACACTTCACTGGTAGAAGTGAGGAATGTACAATAGAAAATTCGCAGAAGAAACCAGGGAGAGTTTGCGGGACTGCAGTTTGGTGCTGAGGAGTTAACAAATGAATTACTAATGCTGAACTGCTGAAGCAGCAAGTACCTTTCTCAGTGTCTATTGGAAAACAGCGTGTTCCTGTGGTTTTTCAAATAAAGGGGAGTGGAGACCTGGATCCTCCTTGCTCACAAAAGGCTACCGGAAAAGGAAAATGACCTGATTTTATTAGGTAGCAGCAGCATGGGATACCGATCAAAGGTCAGTCAGATGCAAATCAGTCACGATCTAACTGGGTAGGAGAACCAACTTGAGGAGCTGAATGCCCGCCTTATGTTGCTCTAAGAAACAAGTTGCTTAGTTTATGCTGGTGGTCTAAGGGAACAAGTCAACTGGACTCAGCACTTACTCTCAAGTCAGGAAGCTCTGGGCTTAAGGCACAATAAAGGTTCACAGATGACAAATCTATTTTAGCTCGTGATTTAGTAAGGTGCATTGACAAGGATGCTGTCTTTCTTGTGAGCTATGAAGACCCAGCTGCTGGATTAAATAGCTGTTAGTTGACCACATTGCAAAAAGTTTTGAATTCTTCTACCTAGTTGAGATTGCTTCCAGCAGGATATTTTACTTGATACAGCAACACTCATGTTGTCTCAGGAACCTAAGTAAATGGAAATGGATATCATGGCATTGAAGAATCAAATAGACATTTATTAAAACTAACTATTATCTACAAACATTCAATTCATCAGGCACATAAGTGTCTGAGCTCATATCAACCACCAGTTTACAACACAGAAGCATGCTTCCCGTAGAGTACCATGTTGCAAGAGGTCTGAGGGAAGATGGGGTGTGAAATCTTTATATCCTCAGGTGACATGCAATGATATCATCAGAGTACGTCTCTCAAAAGGCATAGCAACACACATTGACAATGGGCTTGACACAATACCCCTTATGCGATTCTATTAAAACTGGATTAACAGCACAGCTCTGAGCAGACTCTGCACACAATCAGAAATTGCTCTTTGAAAAAGCCATTAGACCAAGGGCAGCCAGCCCTTCCAAATGAACAGAAGAGATCATAAAGAGAGGTGACTTGTTCACTTATCCCATGCCTAAACACCAAGAATCAAACTTCATTGACATAATAAATAAACTGACAGCATTTAGATGTTTGTGGGGAGATTTGGTCAGTTCTAAAATATTGAGGGTAACCAATAGAATAGATTGGGAGAAAGTATTTAACCTCACTGGGGAATCTAGAGCTAGAGAATACTGTCGAAATGTTCAAGCGATATCCTTCAGCAGTGAAATAGGAAACATTTCTTTCAACTGAAATACTGGAAGTTTATACTCTCTTCCACAAACAGCAAATGATGCAAAATCAATCGTTAAATTTAAGTCTTAGATTGACATACTATTGTTAAGCACCAATATTAAGGAATATTGGGCAATGTTTGGTTGGTTATTGAGCAACTAAGTTCTCACTGATTGGCAGAAGAGGTTAAGAGAATAACTGACCTGGGCCTGTCCCAATCCTTCTTGCTGATTGTAAATCCCATTCCCTACATGTCAAAAATAACAAATCCATTAAAAAAAAGTCTCTCATTGGTTTGTCATATTCTTTGGGCCATCCTGACATTGCGAAAGGTATTTTTTCTTGTTAAAGATAAAATCGGAAGAGCAGGTTTGTGGTGCAGGAGGAGATGAAAGGGGACGGGTAGCCTGTTAGCTGTGGACAACTTTCCATCAATTATACACTTGATACTCAGCTGACTAACAGGCCCACTGAGAAAAGACAACGTAGATGAAGAAATGATTTTTAATATCTAAAGACTCTCCTTGACAATTATTTTGACCCAGCATGGGGTTGCCAATTAACTTGCGCACCAGCATCATGGAACTACTCATCCCTGCCACAGCAGCAACAAGAGAAGAATTCAAATGTTTTTGTCTCACTATCAAGGGAATAAGCAGACAGATTTCATTTTCACACGAGTCAGACTTTGTGCCAAACAATGATGGAAACAAGTAGCAAAAAGCTGCTTTTTCGCAAGAGATCCAATGTGGAAAGACAGTCCCATCATTCACGCAACGATTCTTTGCGCTTTCACCCCATTTCCTTGTGATTTGTGGCTCAGTAGTGATTTGCTGCTGCAGCAGTTTCTTTAAACAAGCCTCTAGAAAGCATTTACTGAGCAGACGTTGGCTTTTCCTGTTGAAATATACTGGAACCTTGACAGAAACCTTATTGTCTCCAGTGAGGGAAGAACAAATGCATTCAGGGCCAGAACGGAAGTGTGGGGACAGGTTGCGTTTGATGTAAAAACAAAAGGAAATCAAGACCATCCTATTCATCTTACATCAGGACAGGGGGCGCGCGCACACACACACACACACGAGGGATTTTCAAAAGATCACTGCGTGCAACTAAGAGTTCAGTGAGACAAGTGATTAAATTCAGTTCTTGATTACATTCCCACATCTTCTGAAGCCACCAGCGAATGCTATAATGTGTTTCAGGAACCATGCCCAATTTGCACTCCTCATTACGTTGTGAGGCTAGATATCAATTCTCAGCAGAAAGTGAACTTACTGGGGGGGCAGCAAAGCTGGATGCAACCTGGTCTTCATCCAATCTCCACATGCTCATTTAGGAAGGCCCCACAATCAGCAGCAGGAAACTTTGCCAATTGCTCTGCCTCCATGAAACCAGAAGTGGATGACCCACCCACCTCTACTGTTACTGGCTCGGAACTGAACCACTTTCAGGCAATAGCATTCCAGATCCTAACTGAACCACTTTCAGGCAATAGCATTCCAGATCCTAACTCCCAGAACAAAAAAAAAATCCATCCCCTTCGTTGGTTCTTCTGCCACTATCTTAAAATCCTTTAGTTTCTGACACAACCACAGGTTCTCCTGCCTATCAGAAACCCTTCAATCTGAAACACATGCGGACTCAAGCTTGGACAGTGTATGCCGGCAAACTATTTGGCTACATATGGGACAGAAGTGTTGCCAGCTTGGATATATTACCTGGCGATCAGTGTCCGCCCTCCATAATGGCCAATTTGTCAACACTATAACACTGGACAGCAGTAGACAAAGACATTTGGGAAAGGACTTTGTGGTGAATTGCATGTTCATCTCAGAGATAGATGTCAATGGAAGCAGAACTTAGCAACAGATTTGTCACAGTAACTTCTTGGAAAATTACTACTGGGTGAAGGTGGTAATGTCACTGGACTAGGAACCCACAGAGCTGGGCTAATGCCCCAGAGACACAAGTTCAAATCCCACCATGGCAGCTGGGGAATTTAAAATTGACTTAATAAATAAATCTGGATTTAAAAACTAGTTTTGGTATCAGTGACGATGAAATATTGGATTGTTGTGAAAACTTATTCACCAATGTCCTTAAGGGAAGGAAATTTCCATCCTTAACAGGTCTGGCCTTCAAGTGACTCCACACCCACAGCAATGGGGTTTAATCTTGCCTGCACTCTGACTTATGAGACCACTTAAGGGCAATTAGGGATAGTTAATGAATGCTGGGCCTTCGTAGTGTTGCCCACACCCCAAGTATGAATATAAAAAGAAGATTGGGCGTGTAACCTTTGGGGCTAGGAAGAAAGAAAGAATGTATCAACTGGTTTCTGTTCCTGAATAATGGAAATCTGGAACTTTGTACACTCAAAAAGCTTCATTCAACACTGGCAATTAAAAATTCCAAATGTGCTTTATGTTAGCAAAGGATATGGAACCAAGATGGGTAAATGGAATTGGGATAGACCATCTGACTCAACAGTTCAGACTGGGGGCCTGTGACCAGCAGTGTGCCACAAGGATCAGTGCTGGGTCCCACTGCTTTGATTCGGATGTGAATATAGCAGGAATGGTTAGTAAGTTTGCAGATGATACCAAAATTGGGGGTGTAGTGGACAGCGAAGAAGATTACCTCAGAGTACAACAGGATCTTAATCAGATGGGCCAAAAAGGGCCAAAGAGTGGTGGATGGAGTTTAGATAAATGTGAGGTGCTGTATTTTGGAAAGGAAAATCAGGACACGATCTATACACTTAATGGTAAGGTCCTAGGGAGTGTTGCTGAACAAAGAGACTTTGGAGTGCAGGTTCATAGTTCCTTGAAAGTGGAGTCGCTGCTAGACAGGATAGTGAAGGTGGCGTTTGGTATGCTTGCCTTTATAGGTCAGTGCACTGAGTATAGGAGTTGGGAGGTCATGTTGCAGCTGTACAGGACATTGGTTAGGCCACTTTTGGAATACTGCGGGCAATTCTGGTTTCCCTGCTATAGGAAGGATGTTGTGAAACTTGAAAGGATTCAGAAAAGATTCACAAGGATGTTGCCGGGATTGGAGGGTATGAGCTACAGGGAGAGGCTGAATAGGCTGGGGCTATCTTCCCTGGAGCGTCAGAGGCTGAGGGGTGAATTTAAAGTTTATAAAATCATGAGGGGCATGGATACGGTAAATAGACAAGTTCTTTTCGCCAGGATGGGGTAGTCAAAAACTAGAGGGCATAAGTTTAAGATGAGAATGAAAGATTTAAAAGCGACTTAAAGGACAACTTTTTCACAGAGAGGGTGGTGCGTGTATGGAATGAGCTGCCAGAGGAAATGGTGGGGGCTGGTAGATTTATAACATTGAAAAGACAATGTAGTCGAGGAGAATACTGAGATACAGGCTATTAGACTAGACGGGATTGAGGTTCATAAAGAGGAGGTGTTAGCAATTCTGGAAGGTGTGAAAATAGATAAGTCCCCTCGGCCGGATGGGATTTATCCTAGGATTCTCTGGGAAGCTAGAGAGGAGATTGCAGAGCCTTTGGCTTCGATCTTTATGTTGTCATTGTCTACAGGAATAGTGCCAGAAGACTGGAGACTAGCAAATGCTGTCCCCTTGTTCAAGAAGGGGAGTAGAGACAACCCTGGTAATTATAGACCAGTGAACCTTACTTCGGTTGTGGGTAAAGTGTTGGAAAGGATTATAAGAGATAGGATTTATAATCATCTAGAAAGGAATAATTTGATTAGGGATAGTCAACACGGTTTTGTGAAGGGTAGGTCGTGCCTCACAAACCTTATTGAGTTCTTTGAGAAGGTGACCAAACAGGTGGATGAGGGTAAAGCGGTTGACGTGGTGTATCTGGATTTCAGTAAAGCATTTGATAAGGTTCCCCATGGTAGGCTATTGCAGAAAATATGGAGGCATGGGATTGAGGGTGATTTAGCAGTTTGGAATCAGAAATTGGCTAGCTGTAAGAAGACAGAGGGTGATGGTTGATGGGAAATGTTCATCCTGGAGTTCAGTTACTAGTGGTGTACCTCAAGGATCTGTTTTGGGGCCACTGCTGTTTGTCATTTTTATAAATGACCTGGATGAGGGCGTAGAAGGATGGGTTAGTAAATTTGCGGATGACACCAAAGTCGGTGGAGTTGTGGATAGTGCGGAAGGATGTTGCAGGTTACAGAGGGACATAGATAAGCTGCAGAGCTGGGCTGAGAGGTGGCAAATGGAGTTTAATGCGGAAAAGTGAGAGGCGATTCACTTTGGAAGGAGTAACAGGAATACAGAGTACTGGGCTAATGGCAAGATTCTTGGTAGTGTGGATGAGCAGAGAGATCTCGGTGTCCATGTGCATAGATCACTGAAAGTTGCCACCCAGGTTGATAGCGTTGTTAAGAAGGCGTACGGTGCGTTAGGTTTTATTGGTAGAGGGATTGAGTTTCGGAGCCATGAGGTCATGTTGCAGCTGTACAAAACACTGGTGCGGCCGAACTTGGAGTATTGCGCACAGTTCTGGTCACCGCATTATAGGAAGGATGTGGAAGCATTGGAAAGGATGCAGAGGAGATTTACCAGGATGTTGCCTGGTATGGAGGGAAGGTCTTATGAGAAAAGCCTGAGGGACTTGAGGCTGTTTTCGTGAGAGAGAAGAAGGTTAAGGGGTGACTTAATAGAGACATACAAGATGATCAGAGGATTAGATAGGGTGGACAGTGGGAGCCTTTTTCCTTGGATGGTGATGGCTAGCACGAGCGGACATAGCTTTAAATTGAAGGGTGATAGATATAGGACAGATGTCAGAGGTAGGTTCTTTACTCAGAGAGTAGTAAGGGCGTGGAATGCCCTGCCTGCGAAAGTAGTAGACTCACCAACTTTAAGGGTATTTAAATGGTCATTGGATAAACATATGGATGATTATGGAATAGTGTAGGTTGGATAGGCTTCAGATTGGTTTCACAGGTCGGCGCAACATCGAGGGCCGAAGGGCCTGTACTGCGCTGTAAGGTTCTATGTTCTATGTTCTATGTTCATTGAAAAGGCATCTGGATGGGTATATGAATAGCAAGGGTTTAAAGGGATATGGGCCAAACGCTGGCAAATGGGGCTAGATTTATTTAGGATATCTGGTCAGCATGGACGAGTTGGACCAAAGGGTCTGTTTCCATGCTGTACAGCTCTATGACTCTATGACAGAACAGGATGAAGGGGCTCAATTGCAAACTCCTGTTTCTACATCTCCTCCTTTTTCCAGGATCATCAAGGCCAGTTACAGCACCACCTTCCTGCCTCAGTACAGAGCAGAGATCTAACCAGGAATACTCTAGCATCTTGCTCAGTCAGATGCAGCCTTTTCAACTCAAAATCATAGGAGTCGGGGGGGATAAAAGTTAATATGCCCTTTTTAACCCAACGTCAAAGAAGGGACCTATATCAAACATAAAAAGATTTTCTTAGGGGTTTTGACAGGGCCAATGCGGAAAGGATTTCTCCTTTTGTGGGAGCCTAGAGCCAGAGGATGTAATCTCAAAATCAGCAGTTCACATTTAAGACAGAAATGTGCAACACTTTCTTCTGTCAGAGCGTGGTGAATGTGTGGAATTCTTTACCACAGTCCAGGGTGAGTCACCAAGTATGTTAAAGGCTGAAATAGGCAGATTTTTAATCAGTAAGGGAATCAAAAGTCACAGGGAAAACGCAGGAAAAAGTGGAGATGAGGTTTACCGGATCAGCCTTATGGTCTTAAGGCAGCTTACGCTAACCAATAATTTTAAAGAATTCCAAGATGCACACAATCAATGATTACAATGGAAAGAACATTTGATTTAAAGCACTGATCTAAATTGATTGACAATAGTAACTTCTGTTATTGCTCTTTTCACAAAGAGTGCTTCCAACATATTCTGTTTTGAATCACAGGTTTCAGCAATTATGGCATTTTGTATTTGTTTAAGAAAGCTTGCCTCAGCTAAAGCGTTTCAGTTTTCCATTGTTGGTTCTTGCTTTCATTGAAACTCTCAAGTGCAAGTTGAATGGAGTAGAGATGCAATCCATGGACAGAGTCCAAAAAGAAACGTACCTGGTTAAAACATTAGGAAATGTTAAAACCCTAACTCCTCACTTTTTTCAAAGTCTCCAGAAAAGCTAAGGCTAGAGATCACAAACAGACAGATTTACAGCTTGGAGAGCAGAGGGGGAGGTAAAGGTTTCAACATCGAACATCTGAGGTTTACAATCTGAAAATACCCTTTTTTTTTTAAAAAAATGCCCCTTAGAACAACTGTCTGAGGAAATGAAGCTGCTTCTGATGTAGAAAGAATAATGAGGTAAAGGGAGAACAAAAAGGGGGAAAAAATTCTGCATTAATAGAAACAGTACAAAAAAAAGATGCATTTCCCAGCATCTGGCCCCACGTTGGGATTTCATTGCCAGCTCAGATGGAAAAAGGGAAGCAATATCACAAAGTGCATTCAAGCGCCTATTGACAAATAACCACATTCATTGTGCTAATTTTTCAATCTACTAACGGAATGAATGAGAAGTGATTTCAATCACAGTCCCTTTTGGCACCATAATGCTGGGTGAAAGCAAGTTTAGAATAAACAGCATCTTCAATCCCTTGCAAACAGCCAAGACAAATGCCCATTTCTCCAGTCAGATGAATCGTTGCAGGGAGAACCTGGCTCTTTAACTAAAAGTCAGATGCTATTTAGTCAACTTTTAACAGATTAAATGTAATATACAAAAAAAACCAAAAAGACCATTGCCAAAGGCGTTATTGTTTGAAGCCCTGTTAACAAGTCTTGGCACCACAGCAGGACTCTTCAACAGACTGGGCCCAGGGTGGGGATCGAGCCCCAGCGCGGAATCGGGAGGGAAAGAGAGCTTGGGGAGAAAGAGAGATTGAGCCCTTTTGGAGAAAGCCTCATGTGGAGCAACTGCAGGCCTATGGCTAAAGGAGGACTTATTTGGAATTTTCAATTTTCTTTCTTATTTTATAGTGACAAGAACTGTAATGTTGAACTTTTAACTCATTTCTTTATTTTTCTACTTTTTAACCCAAGACCTTTTCCCCTAGGTTCCCTGTACCTAAGATAGCGCCATGAATGGCGACATTGTAAACTTCTTACTGTACTCCTGTATCCCTGTGCTTGAGTGCTTGTGACAATAAAACCCAATTCTAAGTATTTTAAGCACAATGGATTTAGAGAGCAATGCATAAAATCTTGAACAAATGCGGCTGTTGCACAATAGTTAATAGAATGTGACAGGACAACTTTGAACTACTAGAAATGTCACATTACATTAAGGAAAGACTACATTAAAAAAATTGTTCTTTAGCTTTTCTCAATTTATGGTCAAATACCTCAGTGTTCATTTATTATTGCAGTCAAAAAATTTAGCAAAAGCTACCATTTTAACAAACTGGTCATGCGCTTGTGGTATAGTTTACCTCATTATATTCATAAGTTTCTGAGAGAAGGACTGAGGAGCTTGGGCCATAGCTATAGTATCGGAGCATTCCCTTCTTTACTTACATTATATCAGACTCCTCTCTTCACTGCCACTCCATTCACAATAAAACAATGGCCCAATGCCCAAGGCAGAATGTAAGAAATTAGAAATGAGAGCCCAAATTGGAATTAAAAAACAGAGCTATAAAGTTGTAGAGCTGGGTAAATTACATCAGTTGTGTATGGTGCGACACTACAGAACTAATAGGAGCCCAATTCAAACTGTGTACGGTTGGCACATAACAATGGATCTCATTGTCCTACAACAATAGGAGATAGGAAAAACAGCAAAAAGTAAATATTGGCTCTGCTGGCTATCTACTAACTATTCCTCACTGGAATCATTTCTGTGCATTGCTTAGGACTTGAGGCATTTTACAGTGATTCTAAATAGCAACCCTAAACTGCCACCTAGAAATACATGGAAAGAGCAGTTCCTTGGACCAGAGAAAACGGAGTGATGAAAGCAGTCAGAAGAACTGCAACAGCTTTATTCGTTCAACAAAGCACAATAGCCAACCAGGAAGACAACCATCAAAGAAAAGGTCTTTTGTGAGTCTCACAATAAAGGGTAAAGATGATGACGAGCCTGAAGGAATGCTCATTACAACAATTACCAGAGCTGTGGCTGAGTGCTGTGGAGAATAAAATGACAAAAGGCAGCAGGACCCCCGAGGTAACACAAATACAAGAGCCCTTCGACCACGGAGCTGTGCTGAACAGGCAGATGAATTACAGCAAAATTACACTTAGTAATTCAGACTGTCTAATTAGCGAATGAAAAGTAAAAGTTTCTGTGAGGCAAGGGTCATTTGTGGTGATCATTTACCTTCGCATAGTCAAGTGGAAGCTGGTCTTCGGGACACTTGAACACACCCTCGCTGAAACAAAAAAAAAACAGAGAAGAAATGGTAAATGCACAAGCAGAGTACAAGACGAATAATATGTAGCTAGGCTAGCTCTGCGGTCCCTTCTTGCATTTCTTTAGCAACTACCATCAACACCGATGAGGCATACAGAGGCAGGTTCTCCAGCACTAACATAATACATTCATACATCACCTTAGTGCACTTTATCCAATGAATTACACATATTTGATCGATATCCACACAAACCCAAATCAAAATCCTGCTGGCCAACAGCGGGGGTGGGGGTGGGGGAGTGGGGGGTAGATAATGGAAATTCCTATCTTTTAAAACTGTCTTTAGCAAGAAATCCTTTTCAAAAGAGAAATCAAATTCAGTTTTTATCTTCACACTGAAGCCCTACAAACTGGCACAGCATAAAAGGTAGAGTTGCAGGGCACACAGTCTTCCTCCAGACGAAGAAACAAACTCAGGTTTTCCTCTTTGGTTGCCAACCCTACAGGAATTGAAAAGTGATCAGCAGGAAAAATCAGAGGCATACCTAGTAAATGGGGCAGGTCCTTCCCAATACAGCCCTGCTCCATTCGCTTCAGAATATTTGCAGAATAAAGAAGCATCCATTCAAAACTGAGATGCAAAGGAATTTCTTGGGTCAGAGTTGCGGCTATCTGGAATTCTCCACTCCAGAGATGTGGAGGCAAGATCGCTGAAAGAATTATTGAAAGAGGTGGTGGACTGATTTTTGCGTCATCAAAGGGTTGAGGAAGAGGAGCAGCTGACAAAAAAAAGTGGAGGCAAGGCCCGATGCAGTTCACCCATGATCTTATAGACTTATAGGACAGCTTTAGGGGCCAAATGGCCCATTCCGGTTTCCATTTCTTACGTTCTTATGTTTGTGAGATGAAGAGAACTGGGTGGGGCTGCTATTATTGGTGATAAAACCTCCAAAAAAAAAGGTACACTAAACCATCCAGACTTTGTACAGATGCAGGCTCCCATCTTTTCTGAAGTTCCAACAGCACACTGGAAGCCCAAACCAGCAAGATGTCAACAATGCAAGGTAAAGTTAGTTCCTTTTACTTTCCACTGCAATGTTATTATTAATAATAGTGCGCGAAGTGCAGCAATTGCAGAGTTCAGAATGCACAAGGAATAGTTTCAATCCTGCAAAAAGTGGACAGAGTTGCAAGCTAAGGGTTCTTGGTTACTGTCTCAAAATTCTACATTTTTGCTGAACCGCATCATTTTTACGAGTACAACCTTAACTTGGCCATTTCCTGTTGAGGACAACGGTGATATAACGGTTTTGTCACTGGACTAGTGATCCAGAGGGCCAGAAGAATCTTCTGGTGACATGGGTTCAATTCCCACCATCGCAGCTGGTGAAATTTAAATTAAATATTTTTTTAAAAATCCGAAATTGAAAGCTAGTTTTGTGCTCACCATTACTAGGACTATCAATTGTTGTTAAAACCCTAACAGGAAGGGAATTTGCCATCTTACATGGTCTGGCCTACCACAACCCCAGCTCTGTAGCAACGTAGCTGACTCTTAACTGTCCTCTCAAAATGGTCTAGAAATGCCACTTGGTTCAAAGGTAAATAGAGATAGGCAACAAATGCTGGCATTCAAGACCCACATCAAAATGAATAAAATAGGTAGATAATAGATAGATAAAATTTTGGTAATTCAACATTTAAAAATTTTAAGAGAAATACAGATTAGTCTCAGTCATTATCTGTTCTCCAAATACAGTTGTTCCTTTACCCAACAAACTCCTGGGATGTCAGCAGAGCTGGCTGTGTTAAGTACTTTTATGTTTAAATTTAAAAGTTTTGTTTGCACTATCTCAGTGAATGAGGATTAAAAGAATCATCAGTTTTACTTCTTCAGACTGATCAGCATTCATTTCACATACAGACCCAGCTTTCTTTTTAAAACAACTGTCGAAACAGCAGTTGTGTGTAACTGGGCCTATGAGAAACAGTAAATCTTCCATGCAGCTGAATGCTCTAGCAGTTTCACAAGCCTCCTCTGTCAACTGTGCAGCAAACATATATAGCTTGGACATAGACAAATTGCAATTTGTCGCTTTCCTTTACCCCCAGAGGCAGTAGCTTATTGAGACACTGTGCTATTGGCACCAACTGGAGACTGGAATGGATCAGATACATTTGGGAGAAACGAGGGAAACTCCTAACAGGAGACATCTCCACGCGCCCCCCCCAAAAAAAAAACAGAACTACGTATGTTGGAAAAATGAAATTACTGGAAAAGCTCAGCAGGTCTGGAAGCATCTGTGGGAGGAAATCAGGTTAACATTTCAGGTCCAGTCACCCTTCGTCATTTTGTCCATGGTCTGCTCAGTAAAGATCAGTTGATACCAATATGAGAATAGCAGGCAGGGAGGGTCAGGCTTGGCTGTGAAACCCCTGTGGTCAAACTTGCCAATTAAGATTAGACGAGTAGTTAATAAAGCATACAGTATACTCGATTTTATTAATAGAGGCATACAGTATAAAAGCAAGGAAGTTACATTAAATTGCACAGAACACTAGTTCAACCCCAGCTAGTGTACTATGTCCTGTTCTGGGCACCACACTTTAGGAGGCATTTATTTAGAGAAGGCACGGTGGCTCAGCGGTTAGCACTGCTGCCTCACAGTGCCAGGGACCCAGTCCATCTTCGGGCGACTGTCTGTGTGGAATTTGCACATCCTCCCCGTGTCTGCGTGGGTTTCCTCCGGGTGCTCCGGTTTCCTCCCACAGTCCAAAGATGTGCAGGTTAGGTGGATTGGCCATGCTAAATTGCCCGAAGTGTTCAGGGATGTGTAGCTTAGGTGGGTTATAAGGGGATGGGTCTGGATGGGATGCTTCAAGGGTCGGTGTGGACTTGTTGGGCCAAAGGGCCTGTTTCCACACCGTAGGGATTCTATGGTTGTCGAGGGAAGCATTACAGAGAGCAGAGAAAAGATTCACAAGAATGGTTCCAGGGATGAGGAACTTCAGTGATGCAGATAGGCTAGAAAAGTTGGAGGTTGTTTTGTTCGAAGAGAAGGAAGGTTGACAGGAGATTTGAGACAGGTGTCCAAACCCTGGAGGGATTCAGCACACAGTAGACAGAGAGATAAATTATTCCCAATAGTGGAGCATCAAGAACAAAAATGGCACAGATTTAAAAGGTGATTGCCAAGAGGAGCAGTGGTGTGACATGAGGAAAAAGCTTCTTCACACATTGAGTGGTTAAGAACTGGATGGGGCTACCAGGGTAGGGGGGAGTAGGGGAGTGGAAGCAAAGTCGATCGACACTCCAAGGAAGAATTGGCTCTTTATGTGCAAAGGCTTTTGGGAAAAGGCAGGAGGTTACACTGGGTCAATTACTCCTTCAGAGGGCAAGCAGACACAACGGGCCAATTGGCTTCCTCCAATGGTGTAGCTGATTCTATGACTTATGATGATTTACTGCGATTCTGTAAAATTTCAGGCTGACTGCCATTTTTTTCCACATGTAAAGGTCAGTAGAGAACACAGGAGCTGACGCTTCATGGAATCCTATCCCAGATTAGGATGAGGTGGAACTGAAGAGGAGGAAACTAAATGAAATGGGGAGAGGAAAAAAAAACAAGGAGGCCCAGAGCATGGCATGAGTTCACTGCAGATTGAATCCATCTGGCAGTTAAATCCAAGAACAACACAGGAGGGTGGCGAGACTTGAAAATACCTTGCTAAAAATAGTCAGAGGGAAGCACAGTCAGAAACATGCTGCCCATTGGTTTTATTTGACATTTTAGGAAGGCCCCAGTGCAGATGCAAAATACAAGTTCCTAGACTTGGCTACAATATGTGATCAGTCTCTCACAATTTCAAACTTTGGGTGCTTGTGAATTCTCAAGTGCGTGATAACAGCATGCTTCTTTGACCTGCACATGGACTCTGGTGAAGGAAAGGTGACTGTAGCAACTGGTAACATTTCTCTGTATTTAACAGTGAAGAGGTTGCAAATGACTGAAATATTAGCAGTGATATCAGTTACTGCTGCTCACTTTCAGACACATGCTCCATTCCTGCATCACTGTTGGGCAGGTAATTCAAAGCACAGCCAAGCCCAAACTCCTCCTCACCCCATGCTCTCAGCTATGCAAGCCCCATAAAGGATCGCTGATCAATAACAGGTCTGAGGAACCTGGGAGGTAGAGCTCAAGAGGCTAGAAAGGGTACACAGCACCTTACAAAACCCCAGGATGATCTAAAGCTTTCTGTAGTCCAAGTACAATAAACTCCCCGCTATCTGGTACACAAGTAGCCAGAATCCACAAGCAACAAGCAAAAGTTTTATAGAAAAGTGACCATTTGCATGGACGTTTCTTCAAAAGCATCTATTTGAACTCGCCATGCCCACTTCAGATGCATATCTGTTCACCCACTGTGTGCTAATTCTCCCAGCCGCCACCATCAGTGCTGTCTGTTGCACTCCCTCACACAGGCACTATTACAGTAGCAGTAATTCAAGTTTCTGATCACTTTCCATCCAAAATATTTCACCCATCAATCCACTACATTGCCCAAGGAGACTCCAATGTAAGGTCTCAAGCAAAAACACGCTGACTTTGAAACAGAAAATGGAAACGTGAAAGACTGGGAAAGGGTTAAAAAAATTACAGTGTGCTTATACTGGAATTCAATATTGGTTCAATGATCTACAACATTCATAAAGTATTTCTCATGTAACTGGCATACCCAATCCCCATACATACCAGATAACAGGGAGTTTACTGTACTTCACTGAAATGGTGCAATGTGGAGAAAGGAGACAAACCAACAGCAATGAGATACATTGAGCAGAGTGTTGTTTGAATGTTAAAATGTTCTCTAAGGCACTGCGAGATTGAGTCATACAGCACGGAAACAGACACTTCGGTACAACTCGTCCATACCGACCAAGTTTCCCAAACCAGACTCGTCCCATCTGCCTGCATTTGGCCCATATCTCTCTAAACCTTTCATACTCATGTACCTATCCAAAAGTCTTTTAGATGTTGTAATTGTACCTGCATCTACCACTTCTTCTGGCAGCTCATTCCATACACGAATTACTGTTTTGTGTAAAAGTTGCCCCTCAGATCCATTCATTCTGTTTTGAACAGCGCCTTTGGATCTTTCACACCCAAGAGGACCAATGAGGCCAGTTAAATTGGACCAAGCCAAAAAAAAAGTGTAGTAAATCTGCTCACCCATCTGAAGAGGGATTGTAGCTCACACAATCTTCAGACTCACAGATTGACAGAGTTAGTGAACCCAGCCACAGTGGACAATGAAACTACTGACTTAAGAGGAAGAGCCAAACCGGTGAACTCTTAGTCATCATGACTCAGGCAACTGGGGACCTCTGGACCTGGTCAGTCATACATAACAGTGGACCACTACAAGACTCCAGGTTTCACTGCAAAACACCAGGATAAATGGAATGCAGCCAAATTAACAGCATTAGGAATTGTAGGTATTCTGTGCTTTCAGACAATGAACAGAATAAAAACTATTGACATTTGATTTCCCAAATCGCAGAAAAGGTTCACACGAGTCTCTTTGCTGACGTACACTTGATGCAGCGTCAGCAAATTCAGGCAACTTGCTCATTAACAGAGTCTGTATCCCCAGTGCAGATGGGGCTCCACCGAGATGGGGAGAAAAAAAACTATTGTTTCAGCTGTCAGTAAGCTATGATCTCCTTCCGTTATCCCAAGCGGCTTCATTTTGTGAAAGTAGTTAATTATAGTGACAGAATACCAACAATTGATTAACTCAGGCCTGCTCTAAAATTAACCCACCCCTCCCATACACTCCGTCTAACACACCAGAACAGTCTCTAGGCCTTTTCAGTTCACTCAGCACAGCGATGGTGGCAGGGGTCCCCTCAAACTATGGAATCACACACTGGCTGTGTATCTGTGTCTTCAGCAATAGGAAGGGAATAAAAAAACAGAAGTGCAGAAAGGTTTAAGCACAAGGTACAATTTAAACTGCAGCACACAAAGCAAGGAGTAAATTGGATGCAGTTTATCATACAGGGAGATCCATCCAAGGTACTATCTTACGACTGATTTCAATTATTATTCCAACAGCCAACACCCGTACTGCATCAAAAACAGAAAATGCTGGAAGAACTCAGCAGGTCTTGCAACGTCTGTTAAGAATTAATGTTAAAGTGACCCTTCTGAAGAAGGGTCAAGAAAACACAATGTATCAGGTTTTTTAGTCATCTGACCTAAAAGTTAAATGTAGGTCGGCATCATGTTTTGCTTTATGATGTTCCTATGAAGCACCCTGTGTTGCGTCATTTTAAAGGCACCGTATATTTATAATTTGTTCGCAGCTAGAACAGCAATTGCTGGAAAACCTCAGCAGGTCTGGCAGCATCAGTGGAGATAAATCAGAGTTAACGTTTTAGGTCCAGTCACTCTTTCTCAGAGCTCTTGAGGTTGCCGAGATGCTGCCAAACCTGTTGAGCTTTTCCAGTAATTTCCAATTTTGTTTCTGGTTGACAGCATCCGTGGTTCTTTCGGTTTTTATTGATAATTTGTTCATTGGGAACCAATGGTTGCCTGCATCAGAAGATGCCACAACTGCCTTTGTAGGAGTATTGCAGTACAGGAGGCAAGTACGGCTATAATGCGAGTTGTGACTCTTCCAGACACCATTCCAATGGTGCCCACTCTCAAATCCTCCCCAAGCCTTTCTCTTCCATAAATACCAATTCCCCTTTAAAAAGAATATAAATTTTCTAAAAAAAAAAAATCACTTCACTTTCTAAACAGAAGTTCCGCATATGCAGAGAATATGTTTGATTGCATATGATTTCTAGTTTGTTTAAATGAAAGGCAGCATGATACTTGGATTGATTAGTGTGGTAATAGTGACTAAATCCCCATCACTACGCCCTTATTGCAATCACTTGAAGGTTTACTGAACATCAGTCTGTTGCTAATTACTAAACGGCAGTTAGTTCATGTGCAATGTTTATTCATTTGTGTTTGGCTTGACAATGAGATAGTTTCCACACTTCTCCAGCTCTTGCTGTGGTTTAAATCCAAATTGGAAGCCAAACACTGCTACATTGTCAATGACTGTATCCAGTCAGTATTACAAATGATGTGACAAGTGCTTCAAGTGTCTGGATTGACAATTAAATCCAATTCCACACACTCTCACCAATTTCAGTAATCAGCACCTTTTCTACGAAGCTGCTAAAGGCTTTATTATTCAGCGCCAGGGTCCCCTCTCTGTCCTACCACCTTCCAAATGAATTTTTTTATTGAAGCCTATTCGATTCATCGCATACCCATAACAGTACTCTCTTGTTCAAGGGCACCCCACAAAAGAACTTTGCGTTGCAGATTGATGCCCTAGGCTCATAATTACCTTTGTTTAAAATAAACTGTTGGGTCAGGATAAAGTTCTTTATTGATTAGCCCTTGACAGTTAACCAATCAAAACTTCAAGAAGTGCCCTAAATGGTCATATTACTGTACTAAGTATATAAACAAGGTTCTCTAAAATGTCCTCCTTTAAAAGTCTTAAAATGCACGAGTCTACAAACAGAGTTTCTACAGGATTTCTGGTGAACAATTAACCGTCCTTGTGCGAGGTTATAGTGAAGGATATATAGGGCTCACTCTCTCTGCTGCAACATTTGTACTCCAGTTGAGGCATGCAATAGAATGAAACTTGCCAAAATAGAAGGCATATGGACTTGTGACATACTTCCAGATCAGTCTTCTCCAATCAACTGACCTCTACCAAAACCGTTTCTCGCCCACCCCTTGTATTCGATCACAGGATTTGGGAGTTATTGGCAAGAGCAGCATCTGTTGCCCCAACTGCCCTTGAACTGAGTGACTTGCCAGGCCATTGGCAGAGGGCAGTTAAGAGTCAGCCACATTGTCGTGGGTCTGGAGTCACATGTAGGTCAGACCAGATAAAGGATGGCAAGTTTCCTTCCCTAAACGATATTAGTGTGCCAGAACTTGTTTTTGATTAAATGAATGCTCTCATGGTCACCATTACTGCTACCAGCTTTATATTTCAGATTTATTAACTGAATTTAAATTCCAACAGCTGCCATGGTGGGATTTGAACTTTTGTCCCCAGAGCTTTATCCTGGGCCTCCGGATTATGAGTGGTATTACCATTCCAAAACTACGGACTTCCTACTGGGATGCACTGTTCCTGGTGAAAAGGGAATTTTCCAACCTATTGCACACAAAGCCTATACAAGTCCTAACAGTGAGCTGTAACGGGTCATTTGAATATAAGCAGTATCCTAAACTTAATCCAGCTCTGACGTAGCTCCTACAAATGTTATATGGTGATTGGAAGAGAACAAAGGCACATATTCACACTGAACGCGACACTGTTAACATCCTTTCCCTCTTCTTTGATATCTCAAAGCACTTCTGTTGCAACAAACGTACTTTGAAGCAAAATGCTGCTCACATAACAGCAAACTTGGAATGTCAAGGAACAATCAGGAACCAGAAGCCTGCTTGAGAAAGATCAGAGCTGTTGGACAGAGTCAGATAGTTTACAGTTTGTTTTTAGCACATTTTGTAGTTTGAGATAGTACAGATTCCTATTGAGAAAGGATGCTTACTGTTGCTGAGATAGAACCCTTACCAAGGAGCACCGTTTAAACTCCTACTGTAGTGTTTGAAGGCCATCAGTGCAGAACAAAATGGAATTGAAAATGGCAATAAACAGCCGTATAATCCAGCAAATGGGTGCGATCAGCATGCTTTTCGAAGAGATGCTTCGTATATTTCCAGACATCCAGAAAATTGCCAGACCCATGCAACAGACAGTTATTTAAGAGATTTCATATCTTTGAATAAATCCACATTAAATAGTCGCATTAGCGATGCAGCAGTGTACACGAAACGGGTTTTGCCCCTTTAGTGAACTGTAGTACAGCTGGTGTCCTCAAAATAGTCAAGATCTAAATTCGTCTCTTTCTTTTGTCATGAATTTAGACTTTAGCTGCAATAATTTATTAACAGTTTTACTGCAAATTTCAGGACAGCTATTTTAAACATTTTAAAACACCAGATGTTATTTATTAGACTTGCTGTAGGCATGTGTGAGGGGACTCAGGGCACACAAGGATGTAGTGGATTAACTTTGTGCATTTTATAAAGAAGTTTATCTGCTGCTTTGGACTAGTCCCTTCAGCTACATCTTAAATAAGATAGTTTTGGATGCAGACTCAATAATCTGCATTTCCCCCAAGCCACCTTCCTTGGTTTATTTCTCCTATTTATGGACCTTGGACAGATGTGGGAATTACACTTGTGCCAAAGACATATTCCTTTTATAATTCCGGTGGCCATTTCACATCACACTGCATAACAAATTTCAAGACTAAACGGTGAGAGGAGAGAGATTTAAAAAAGAAATGAGACAATTTTTTTGTTACATGGAGCGGGGTTTGCGTGTGGAACGAACTTCCTGATGAAGTGGTGGATTCGGGTACAATTACAACATGTAAAAGACATTTGGAAGGATATATGAATAGGAAAGATTTGGAGAGATATGGGCCAGGAGCAGGCAGGTGGGACTAGTTTAGTTTGGGATTATGTTCAGCATGGACTGGTTGGAAGGAAGGGTCTGTGTCCGTGCTGTATGACTATGATTCTATAATAAAAGTTGATTGATTAAAAGTTAGGATAGATGGTGCTCAGATTGTAAATGGTATGTCCCAGAAAATACATATATATAAACGAGAGAGAGACAGCGCGAGAGAGAGAGAATGCTGTGTTCAATGTCTTAATGACATCAAATGAGACAGCAATCATCAAGGAGAATTGTAATCAACTTCAGAATGAGCAAAACATAGCCCATTGGGCAGACAGGCAGCTGCTGCAATTTTATGTGGGTATGTAAACATGAGAAAACAATGATCAATGAATGCACAAATAGCCAACTCATATTACACCTCCGGCAAAACACAAAACTCTAAAAATTAACTGACGTACTAAACAAAGCCAGAGGCCAAATTTCCCATCCTTCCTGCTTGAACAGTAATAAATAAGGACATGCAGTTTGATGACCTTTATCAAAACTGTGCAACAGTGTCTATTTTATACAATTCTCATGAGAATATATGTTCTCAACATTCCATAAAAAAAGCAACAAGTGCTTTTGGGGTCAAAAAAAGGACAATGCATTGCAATGACTTAAATTATAGTTGAATTAACTTAATAAAACTTGATATAAAAAAATGCAGGTACAAACCGATTTGACACACTGCGCTTAGTGTGCACGCTATTAGAAGGTAAACATTGGCAAAAGTGGTGTTCCCGCATATTCAATGAAATGGAGGTTATTATTTTCATTCCAATTAGCCCTATTGGAGAACGGAGTACTTTATCACCACGCTTTGTCCTCATGGCTGCTGGATTGATGTCGTTGGGGAAAAGTTTTTTCCCTTTCCCTTGAAGATCAATAGCCAGCAACTCCAGCTGAGGACATGACTATGTGAAGGTCAGGCAGAGACAAGACATGCCGGTGACACCCCTCACCTCTGCCCAACAGCACAGAGAAAAATAGCCACATGGACAAAGCACTGGAAAGCTAGTGACACCCAGAGAATTGTATGTGGAGGTGGCAGCAGGGGGCAAGAAAATAAAATTGGAGAATGTGAAATTGGGTTTATGAGAAATAGGAGACATTGCTGCAAGAGTTCTCTCATTAACATCTTGATGCCTTTTACTGCTGAGGCGTGAATGGGATTTCTAGGCATAATAATCTTCATATTGTCAAATCTTTACAGTATTCATGTATGCACATGATCTAGAAGTGAAAATGCACAAATTAACCATAACCAGCCAGCAATGGTCTTCTTTAAATTAGACATGGTAACATACAACCTAAGGAAGCTGGACAATACATAATATATATATATATACACACACACACACACTCTTGGGATGAGATTGGAGTGAAGAAAACGATTTTCATTAATTTCTTTTTTTTAAAAAAAATCATACTTTAAAGGTGACAATGAAAATCTATCAATGTGGACAGATCACCTATCGTCGTCGTGTGAAGTCAGACAATGCAATTGGAAAATAATAAAGCTGTTGGAACAAAATAATAGCTTTTGGACAGAGAATGATCATTGATAAATGATGGTGATGAGCCTGCACAGACAGGGGTGTTTAATAACCACTGTAATACATAATGGATTGTCACTTGTTAAATTAGATGTTCTTCTTGATTCATCATGCCCCATTTATGAGTTTCAGTTAACACTTTTAAATTAAAAAAAAAAGAAATCCTTTCTTAGATTTTAATAAGTAAATTAAAGCCCCTAACGAATAACTAATAGGAATTCAATATTCTGAAGGTTTGAAATCAATAAATTTTATGAGCACCTATCATGCCAGGTATGGCATATTCCTAATTTTTTGTTTACAGAGATCTGTAAAAGTAAAAGCATTCATCCACAACTGCTCCCCCCTCCCCCACGACGTTGCATGATGGACAATATTTCTGGATGTCTTCAGGCCCAATCATCTTCACTGTTCTTCAGAAAGCCTGCTAAGTGAGACGAGTGGGCCAACTGCTCTGAGCCACAAATTCCGTGTAATTACTGGTGCAAGTGTCCATCAGCCTTGGAGAGTTGGAAACATGCCAATAACATGGCTAAGGTTTGTTAAATCAGTTCCCACTTCTATATTGGTACCAATTCACTGATCCATTGGAAAAGTTACCTTTTGACTTGGGTCAAGCACATAGCTCTAACAGAGGTTCCTCCACAATATTCAAGGACATTACTAATCTGTTGTTGGGTTTACATTCAAACACTAAATTCATAACTTAATACAGTGTGTATGTATGCTTGAAAATCCACATTTAAATCGACAACATGACTGAACACCAGGCGATATGGAAATTCAATAGGTCAGCAACTTACAGCACAATTTTCCAAAAGCCACAAAAGCTTTTTCCCACATTCCCCCTTCCAGGTTTTATTCCTATTTTAAAAATATCTTACTGCATGGATCTATGCCCTATGAGTCAAGAGGGAGATGGAGGACCTCTTCATTATACCCATTGGGAGGAAGAAAATGTCACCAGTTTTTGAAGAAACAAACAAAAAATTTCTGGAAAAAACTCAACAGATCTGGCAGCATCTGTGGGAAGAATGCAGAGTTACATTTAGAGTCCAGCGACTCTTCATCAGAACTGAAGAAATATAGTGAAGAAATTGACTTATCTGCAGTGTTCAACCACAAACACATGCTACAGTTATCACTGCTATCGCCACCACACAGCGGACATCATTGACAGCAGGAATGCATTTTAGAAGCCCTTAAAGCAGATATGTTTCCTCAGTTTGCACATTCTCCCTGTATCTGCGTGGGTTTCCTCCCACAGTCCAAAGATGTGCAGGTTAGGTGGATTGGCCATGCTAAATTGCCCGTAGTGTTCAGGGGTGTGTAGATTAGGTGGGTTATAGGGGGATGGGTCTGGGTGGGATGCTCTGAGGGTTGTTGTGGACTTGTTGGGCCAAAGGGCGCGTTTCCAAACAGTAGGGATGCTATGAATCTATGAAGTTCACTGAGCCTCATTTGTGGATGTGTAATGTGACCTTTGCAGCACCAAATGTGCCTGTCCCAAAAGAACACAATGTCTATTGTTTAAATGTTTTGAGAATGGAGAAACTGTCAAACAATAAAACAATCATACCATGACATGCTTCATCTAGGACTATGAAGATGTACTGAACCACTTCCTCGGTTTGTAAAGCACTACAAGAACTGAAAACAAAAAATAAGGTAACAGAAGGATGTTACCCTTCAGGAACAGTGTACTGGTGAGATTGTATCTCCAAATACTGTGCGCAAATTTGGTCTTAGTATTTGAGAAAGGATGGAAATTCATGGTTCAGAGAATGTTTACAAGATTTATGCTTAGAACAGGTAGGTTTAGATTAGGATCGGTTGGACAGACTTGGGCTCATTTAACTGGAGAATAGAAGAATTAGATTATAATGAGATGATGGGATTGAAGTGTACAAGTTCTTGAATTGTCTTTCTGAGGTGGATGTGGAAAGAATGTTTCCTCCTGTGGGCAAGTCCAGCACCAGGGGACACTTTAAAAATTAGGGGTCACTTTTTTTTTAAAACTGAGATTAGGAGAATTTTATTTCTCCCCCAAGAATGGTAATAAGGAATTCAAATCAGCCATGATTTTATTGAATGATGGAGCAGACTCAAGGGGGCTGATTGGCCTATTTCTGCTCCTATTTCATTTGTTTCATGTGTTCAACATTCAAGAATAAAATTAATTGTAATCTACTCTTCACTTCAAAGACTCTTGAGCAGAGGAAATAAAACACATTTTGACTCTTAATTGGATGCAGTTGCAGTTCGCTGAACTTTTTCAATAATTCTAATTTAGCTCTTGTTGCAGTCTAATCCCAAAGTTTGAGATTCTGCCATAATCTGATTGCTTGGATGATAATTGTGTTTAAGTTATTAATGTCAGAATCTTGCACATTTGATAAATGGGACATAACGCTCAACTTACCTGTGGACACTTACTGTCCATTCTTGTAGATGGGGATTGACCATTTAAGGGAGGTATTAAGAATTATTGCTAGCTATACAGCTGTATCCCAACATGGAGATAACAACTTGGAGCTTATACAAACTGGGGACATTACAAGGAAATCTCACCAGAATCTTATAAGCATACCGAGAAATGATTTGCAATTGAGTGCAACTAACTTGACTTGTAATTAACGTTAGAAAAAGTGTTAAAATATCATTTCGTTTGATATTTTGTTAGGTATTCCAATTACTCTTCTGGTAGCTTTATATCTAGAGGCAGGTATAAAAGGATCGAGTGGGAGCATAGGATGACTGGATTCCTCCATAGAGCGCTGGCAAGAACTCAATGGGCTGAATGGCTTTCTTCTGTGCCACAATGACTATGTGGCCCTTACTATGGAGAACCCACAAATGCCATCCTTTGCATTACCTATTTAAACTAGTGCTAGGTGCTGCTCTGATTCAATGTGTAACACTGATCCAATTATAGACCTGGAGGTCTCAGAATCACTACTTCCCTATACAGTGCCATCTCCAATCTAACAAAGTAAACACACAATTCACCTTGTGCCGTGAATCAATTCAGGCACAACTAAACAAGGAGGAGGAGAAGGAGAATGGACAATAAATGCTGGCCCAGCCAATGACACCTACAGCCCACAAATGGATTAAAAACTCTCATTTCATATGAAAAACTCAGATTACACTAAAGCTCATCACTTGCTATCCGTGTTTTAAAAGAAGTCAGATCACATAGTTGTCGACATGCTCATATTGTCACATTATCATTAACTACTGATGGAACATTTCTCCCTCCTTGGAGTTGAGGCTCACAAAGGACAAATGGTTCGGATGCTGGAGAAATTGCTTGATCTGTAAAGTTTCCAAAGGTATTTTATGACTGTTTTGAGATTTGAGAGAGAGCAGGAAACAAAAATTAAACTGTGTTTAATTTAAAAATTAAACAGGAAAAAAAAGTTAGAGAATGCCAAACACTTCCTCTCAAATGTCAGCACTTATCATTTAGAAATAACGCCAATTACCTTTGCTTTTATGAAATGAGTTAGAGGCTTGGCACGGCATCATACTGCATTTACATACAAAACTACGTGGTTTAAACTATACAAATCGTCCTACTTTCTCACTTGCTCGATCTCTGTAGCAAGCTGCGTCAAAGGCAAAGCAAAGTTAAGCTGAGAAAGTTCACCTTTAGTGACGTTTTCTGATTAGAATCTGTTGTCTCAGTGGCAAAGACTTGCCAACACAGGTACATTGCAATCCACATCATTCAATGGGCCAACAGCAACAGCTTGCTTGTGGAAATATGGACAGCTTAAAGACAATTTACACTTGCAACCAGTAGCTGATGTTGCCCTTCAACAATTGGCAATCATTTTTTAGACAGTTCTTCAGAGCACATGTGCGTTGCTCACTGGGCCAACTCATTTATTCCCCATCATTAGTTGACCTTGAACAACTTCAGTCCATATGCTGCAGGTAGACTCACAATGCCATTGGGAAGAGAGAGCTCCAGGATTTTGACCCAGTGACACAGAAGGAACAGCGACGTACTTCCAAGTCAGAATGACTTGGAGGGGAACTTGTATGGGGTGGTGTTCCCATATATCTGTTGCCTTTGTCCTTCCAGACAGAAATGGCCATGAGTTTGGGAGGCACTGTCCAAGAACAGTTTGCCAACAAAGCTTCTGCAGGTCAATAAAACTCTTTGTGTACAGAGCAATTGTAATCCTTACACTTCTGCAGTGCAGCAAGACATCAACGACACTGCTGGAGAGATCTCATGAGCAAAACACCTTCTCAGAAGTCAATAGGAGGATTGCTGAATTGTTAGTGTCCTATTGAAGCCAGGTTCACAACTTTCAGGCAAAACCCCTGCAATAGTAGACCTCAATAGACTGGACACTATGTTCAGATACCCAAAAACAACTCCCCTACCAGAATCTGTTTTTTCAACTCTCAAATGGCCAGCAGTCCAGGGAAGGACAAAGGAAATGCTACCAAGCTACTCTGAAGTGTGGCAGCAATGACCCAATGACTAGAGGAACTTGCTATTGTTCAAAATGGCAACATCCCATCCATGAGGCTGCATCATGCTTTGAGTCTAAGCAGCTTGATGTTGAGGCAGAGTGGCAATAGGAATAGAAGAAAAGGAAGCATATCCTGTACTCGGGAATCCACCACATGATGAACCCTTCTGCCCCATGTGTCCAAAGAAATGTAGATTAAGAATTGACCTGTTCAGTGACATGGAGACCAGGGATAGAAACACATGACCCTGAGTACAGGTCATCCTGATTTCCCAGGGAATTCCTTACAATGGCATGGGTTTAAGTCTGATATTCAGTGATGAATATTGTAGTAATTTCCAGTGTTAAATCAAACAGAAGTACTTAAGTTGGTAAAGAGCTTGCAGGGAGGAGAGTAAAAGAGGAGGAGAAAGTGCTTTTTGAACCCAGAAGTCACAGCACGCTTGTGTACATCAAAGGGCAGCTGCAAAACGGTGGAAGAAAGTTACAGAACTTCATCCCCAAAACACTAATTAAAAGTTGCAAATTCTAAAATTAAAACAAGATTAATCAGGTTTAAATCGCATTAAGTCAGGTCTGTGGCTCTGAGCATCACAAGCTGACATAGTACAGACAGGGCCCCTGTGGGACAAGACAATGACAGAGCGGTAGTGTCACTGGCCTAGAACTCCAGAGCCCCAGGTTACTACTGAGGCCACAGGTTCAAACCCCACCATGGAGGCTGGTCAAAATTTAAATTCAAATGCATAAACTCAAAAAAGGGGGAAAAAACCTGCAAATCTCCAAATCAGACTCTCTGTGACGGCAACCATTAGACTATCATCGATTGAGGTGAAAACCCATCTAGTTTACTTAAGTCTTTCAGGAAAGGAAATCTGCCATTCTTACCTGGTCTGGTCTACATGTGACTCCTATGTGGGTGAGCCTTGTCCTTAAAAAGGGAAATCAGAAATAGGCAACAAATTCTGGCATTTCCAGCAATGCACATATACTATTTTTTTTTTGACAGATTTCTGAAAACAGGAGAAAAGTAATTGAAAGAATACCGTACTTTTGGAGCTGTCTGTTAAAGCAGCATGCCCTCACTACAACACTTAAGCACCGTTATAGATTAGGATGCTCAAGAACATAGTGGAATTTGGTCTTGTAAACTTTGAACTCAAAATCAACACAGCACCCAACCAAGCCCAGCAAACATTCTTGCTGGTTTTACTCGCTTCCAAAGCTCGGTCTTGAAATTGAAACTTTTGGAAACTAACTAGATCATGAAAGCTTGTTTAACCAACGACATCAGAAGAAAAAGGAGCATCAAAATAATGGACAAGAATTGCTACGGTTTTGATGACACATTACTCAATTACCAGCAGTGTTTGCTTCAGTAATAGAGCCTACAACTTGTGGATTCTGTGAAACACCCCCATGCCTACAGGGAGCTGCACACAGCTAATGTCATGAAATGATTGATAGCAATAGTACATTAGGAAACGTTCCATAAGATTAATGGCAGCTCCTGACTATGGGTCCCAACAGGACAATTACAAAAAAGGTGTGATGGTGCAGATCTGCATATAAACATGTCAAAACAGACAGGGGGTTAACGCAGCAATAAGGAAGAAGGTAAATAGGGAGCCAGGAGGATGCTTTGTCCCATTCTGTTCACAACATTATGCAATTGAGGCTAAGTGGCTGAAGGTGTTACAATCCAATTAAAGGCGAACACAGGAACCAGCTAATTGTGCAGCAGGCAGTACAGTAGGTCAGGATGTAAAGCTAAATATGCCCAGAATTAAAAACTGGGATTTTCCCCCAGTCTAATTGTCACTGAACCGCATCTGAAAGAGTAGGCAGACAGATCCAAGCTGTAAAGCCGTGCTCTTGCAGTGACCTATAGACTAGGTTTAGAAAACATTAAAAATAAAGCTACTACAGTCATTGCAGAGCTACCAGAGACAGTCATCTTTCTGTGTAGACAATCTTATCTCTTTCTTTGTTCGGCTGTATTGATGGTGAGCTTCTAGGGGGAGAAGCCAATTTTCAGGTCCAGCACTGATATGTACTTCTGAGGGGGAATAATTGCCAAAGTTGTATACTTGGCAATTATTGATGGTCAGCAGACCCTTTCCCAAGAGCCATTCTTGGTGTTGGACCTAGAAATTGGCTTCTCGTTCCACATTACTAAACTACAAGGTTGCCTGATTCTCATCAGGATTTTGGGTTGTTGCCAGGGACATGTGGTTGTACAATGGATGACTCTCAGTCCCAGGGTAGGGCTAAGAGCCAGCAAGCAGCAATTTCACCACTAACCTCAAGCTTGGCATCTGTGGCACTAGTGTTGCCCAACCCAGGCAGTAACTCTCTTTTTTAGCCCAATCCAGGAAAGTCTTGTGCTGGCATTCACACTGTGCACTGTCCTTTGCCTTTAAAACTAGGGCTGCTGAAGTCTATTCCACTTTCCCAATTATTGACATTTCTCTTTCTACCTGTTCTCCACCTTTTCAGTTAGTTAATCTCATTCTTATCTCAAAAATACCTTCTGCTTCTTCACACCCTCATCATACCTACCATTTAACTATCTCCTGTTACTCATTAAGCACTTTTACAAGTCACTGTATTTGTTTTGTGGTTAATTTATTTTTAAAAATAAAAATTCTGTTCTGTACATCCACTGACTCAACTTACCCTTGTATTGTTCCTTTCCAATACACTGTTCATCTGTAATATTGGAGTCTGAATGAAGAGCTCATACTGAGCACATCTTATCAGATACTGCTTAACCTGAGGGTTTCTGGCTTTACCAGTTTCAGATTTCAAGAAACTGTTACAGTTTTTTTTGTCCTCCAGTGACCTCCTGCTGAAAAGGATAAGTGTGGGGCTCAGGCTGTAATACCTCTTGCAGTCAAATAGCCCACCACACCATGACTGAAGCAAGTTCACCAGGTCATGGATTTTAAGCCTTGGCTATTGCTGTATGTTAGTGGCGCTAAGGGGGGAAAATAAAATGTAGAACCAGGACAGCAAATGTTCCCATGCACTCAAGTTCAACTGCAACATTTTATGGATCTTAAGGAGATACCTACCATGCCCAAATCCCTTGACCTGGTCATTAGCACCGCGTGTGCAAAAACAATATAGATTCACAGAACAAAAACAAAGTTGCTGGAAAAGCTCAGCAGGTCTGGCAGCATCTGTGATGGAGAAAACAGAGTTAACGTTTCGGGTCCGGTGACCCTTCCTCAGAACCGAACCCGAAACGTTAACTCTGTTTTCTCCTTCACAGATGCTGCCAAACCTGCTGAGCTTTTCCAGCAACTTTGTTTTTGTTCCTGATTTACAGCATCCGCAGTTCTTTTGGTTTTTATAGATACACAGAACATTGTAATGGGATTGTAATTGCTGGAGCTGATTCTTTAAATATGTGTGTACAAAGGAAAACCTTCCTATCAGTAAATCAGGGCTACAAGAGAGACAATGACTGAATTCGGTGCAAAATTGAGGGCCTGCAACAAACGCGAGTCAAAATAATTTAGTTTTTGCTTGGTTTGGATTCCAAGTGACTGACATCCACACACCAGCTCCTTGTAGATCCCCCTCTCCTGGCCATAGGTCTTGTCCTGATTTCAAGAGAGAGAGGGAGAGCGAGGAGGTGGGGGAGGGTGAGAAGTGGATAACAGCCTAACCTGCAGGGAGCTGGTTCACAGGGACTAGTTTCCTAGATACAGGATTAAAATAGTACCAATTAAAAAAGCAGCTTTTGCCTTGACTGCTAAATCAAATACAAAAGGATACTTTCTCCATCACTTATTGCCTAATGCAAGTTTGCAAAAGAACATTTTTTTTTTGACATGCCCTCCAGTGCATAACAGTCGCATATATTTACAGACAATTCAGTGCAAACTGCTTGCCTTGGGCAGAGTGCCAAAGCCACCAGTGTCCTTGTATCGCTTTCATTTCCTCATTTCCACATCTCCTGCAACCTAACCCCACTTCCCAGGTTAAGTGGCAACAGACCAAATGCTAAATGACTGTACTCAGTAATACTGGGTTTACTCCTCCCTTTTTCAGTCAGGTCCTGGTCATGACAGGCTCTGCATTGCACAAAGTTACTGCTTTTTCATTCCTAAAGATAGAACTGTTATTTTAAGAAACACACACTAACAGACAAGGTGACAGGCAAAAACAGGAATCTTTGCAGGCATGAGCTGAGGTTTGTTTGCAAAAAGGAACAAGGGATCAAGAAATCCCTCAGCCTCTCAAGCCTACTCCATCATCAGACCATGGTTGACCTGTGCCTCAAATTCATCCCTGCCTTAACTACATATCCCTTGATACCCAGAGAAAAATCCAATGAACCAGCATCTTGAAGAAGGGAATTCCCTATTTCAACCAGTCTGTGTGTAAAAAGGATATAGCCTGAATGGTTTGCTAAAATTGCATGGGACTAATTTTAAAAACACATGCCCCATTGATGAACAGAAAAAACAGAGAAAGCCACAACTTAAAAGGGAAATAAAAATTCCAGTTCTGAGAGAGAAACGTGGGACTTCAATTCCCTGCTGGAATTCATCCCAACAAGAGCATAAATAGAACCTTTAAAGCAGCAAAACAAGGGATGTTCACAAGCACACAGTGTACAGACAGCCAGTTAGTTTTGGAAGACAAACAGAGGGGATTATAGAACTGATCCTTACCTTTCTTTAAAAGGGATGTGGAGAAATGATAACATCACGCAGTGTGCAATCCATAGGTCAAGGCTGATGCTCTGGGGACAGTTATTCCAATTCCCCCATCATAGCAACTTGTGGAATTCAAATTCAATAAATAATTCTAGTCCAAGTGATGGTTACCATGGCATGATCTTTGTTTTGGAAAAAAGAGAATCTGGTTTACTAATCTTTAGGGAGGGCAATCTGCTGTCCTTACCTGTTCTGATCTACATGTGACTCCAGACCCACAGCAACGTGCTCAACTCTGAAATGCCTAACAAGCAACAAATACTGCCCTTGCCATCAATGCCCACATCATTAGTGGGATAAAGAAAAGACACAAAATCTGTACAGACTGAGCAACAGACTGCCTGTTGTAGCTCAAACAGTCCAATTTTTAAGTGTTGTAATCCCACGCTCTCTTCATCTACTCACATCTTTAATGGAAAATGAATCTCTCATTGGAGTTTTAATACATTATTTAAAAAGGGGCAAATGTTGGAACCCAAGGCAATATCTATTTCTAACATGTAAGCAGCTTCAGTTGATGACCCCAAAACTGAAAAGTGACAGCATTTCACAAAATGTACTTTGCCGGTTGCAAAATGCTTTGGGATATCAGGAGGTCACGAAGGCTGCTATAAAAATACAAGTTCCTCCCGCTTTCTGTCCTGTTTGGACACTGGCAAAAAAAAGTAGCAAGAACTTTGCACCTGCCTAAGCACGAGCAGGAAAGGAGCAACAGGATTAGGCAGGCCAGGCTGAAACGCTGGGCCAAGACATATAGCAAAAGCGACCAGCACAAACATACTACACAGTTAGATCCAAACTTAAAAAGTGGGCACCTCATTAAAGAGTGAAGTGACACGAATTCTTCAAATGAGATCACATTCCACAAAAATATCAGAACAAATTAATTGAGTTTACCTAAAAATATATATTAAATCCCCAGGCAAAATGGCTTTTGCAGTTAGCCTAGTTACATCCCTTCAGTGAAATCATCCACACATTAAAAGCAGAGACCTGCTCTGTTCTAAGGTATGCCAGCTGAACTCCATAAGGGCTGAAAAGCAGCAGATTACTGCTATTCCCAGATTCTGGAATATTGACATTGCAAGGAGTTTCATGGGGCTCTAGCATACACCAGCACATTACAGGATTGCTGACTTCAAAGCGTCCACCCCGAATGCACTTCCACACCAGGTGGGAGTCATTTTCTATCCCACCCATTTGACTCTATGTTAAGTGTCAATTGCTATTGTACTGTTGGACTTCACATTATAATGGACTGGTCTACACGCTCCACACATGGCCAAGGCAGGGTGCTGACAAAGTGATGGCCTCCTGTAATTACTTAGACATCGATGGACTTCGCAGCAGACTGATGAGCCTGCAAGGTTAGTCATTTTCATTCAAGGGGCATCCAAATGTAGAAGGATCACTCACTGATGCTAGCCGCAGACCTGTTAACACTAAAACAGAGAATATTTACAATTCAGAGCAGCTTTCAAAGTGCTAAATCTGCATGATATTTTGCAGTGGGAACCAAGATCAGATTCAGACAATGACAGGCCACATGTCTTTGTGCTGGTCAATAATGCTGTATCGCAAACAGATCTGGGTTTGCATCACTGAAATGATAGTCAAAGATTCCTGCAAGCTATGTGGTCACTTCTTAAGAGGTTCCACTTTCACCAAATGATGTGCAAACACATGGACTTGGAGGTCTGTGCAGTGGCAGGGAAAAGGTAGTGGGAACATAAGGGCTAGCACTCTCATCAGAAGGGTCAGAAGAACAGAGGTTCAAGTCCCATTCTAGGACCTGAGCACATAATCTAGACCAATATTTCAATTCAGTACTAAGGGGGCAAGTGCTGCATTGTTGTAGGTTCTTTTTCTCAGATGAAATGTTGAACTAACAACCCTTCTCAAGTAAGTGCAAAAGGACAATTCAAATATCAGGAATTTTTCCAAGGTGCAAGCCAGCATTTATCCCTCGTTGATTCTCCAACAGAATTAATTAGCCATTTATTTCCGTTGTATATATGGATCTGGAAAAGTAAATGCTTGATGACTGAGAGAAATAAGCACCACCCTCTGTGACGATGCCAAGGAGACTTTGTTGGCAAGGTAGAGTGGGAACTGGTGACAAACAAATAATAGGTCATCCCAAAAGTCCTGAGAAATTTTTATAAACTGTAAATATTGCACAGATGGTAAGGACTACTTTGTTTTTACTCTGCCAGACCTTTTGACCAGATGCTTGCCTCATGCACTCTATGCCAGATAATCCCTAGAGAACTCTCACATTTGAAGATACGGATGGCAGCACGCACAACAATTTCCTTTGTGTGTAGGGCATCCTACTTACACACTGTCTGCTGCCTAAAGAGAAAGTACACTTCAAAAGTATTCAATAGCTGTAAAGCATTTTGGGGCGTAAAAGACACTGCATGGAACCAAGTTTCAGATGGACTGTATCAGTTCTAAAGCTTGTTCCAGACTGTTACACTCCAAAAAAAAAAAATAGGGTCAGAGTTCATGCAGGTGAAATAAAAAAAAACAAGACAGTGGCTGGAAAACGTAAGACTAGCACCAGTCCAAGCCATTTAGTTGTGTTGGAGAGCGATCTCCTTGGATGTTTGTGTTTGAGATTTTCTATCCCAGAGAACTGTGGATGCTCTCACAGTATGTTTAAGACAGTGATTGGTAGATTTAATTTGGCACTGACAGGATCAAAAATATGGAGAAGGTGGGTGACTGGAATTGAGAAGCTATGATCTTACTGAATGTCAGAGTAGGCTTGAGGGACTGTACTCCTGTTACTTTTCTTAATGTTTTTATGTCAAAAGACAGTAAGATCAGTTTTCATTACATGTGGGATGGTACTGCTGGTGCCTTTTCCCATTACTAAGCAACCAGGGGTGATTAAAAAAAGGTCACCAGTCCATAAACACTGTTCAGGTCCAGATTTCTCCCCACATCTTCAGGCAATTGTTGTTCAAAATGAAACTATGAAGGAAACCAACTTAGGATCTAACTTAATGAGTGTTGCCCCAGGTTCACAGCTCACCTTACATGGAAAAAACAATGATCCCCCCCTCCCACTCACTACTACAAGATTCACATTAGCCGTACACCCCATTGAAGATTCTTACAATTAGACCAGAACAAAACGGTGTTTTTAAAATTGCATTGTAAAAACCAGGCAACAGGATAAAAATGTCATTACAATTATCAGGAAGATCATTTGTGGGCTCTTACTCAAAGTAAAATCCCCAACTAGCATCTAAAGAAGCTTCACTAATTTACTATTTATGTCTTTCACAAAAGGAAGTTTAAAAAACAATAAAATGGGTTAGTGGCACCAGTGAAAGTGTAAAAAAAAAGGGACAGGGGTGAACCTTGTGAATAAAGCCAACAAGTTTGCAAACCCAGTTCATCAAGTGATTAACCAGGCATAACCTGCAGACCATTTGGTCAGCAGGGTCAGTCTAAGTGACTACTTCACACATTTGAGGGGAAAGTGTGAAAGACTGAGACACCCAGTGTTTATGTGACAGTATGGAACAGCCAACTCTGCGCTAACATGGCCTCAACCCACAGAGGCCAAGATAAAAAGAGTTTGATCGCATTACTGCGGCCATTTGGTTCAAGCTGAGAAAGTAGCTGTCACGGTGGGTTCACAGACAGCAATACTGTGTTCCCAGCTCACGTTACTAATTACATCTTCCTTATTGTGATGGCAAACTGGTAGGGTCACAATCAAACTAGGCCTGCAAAGTCTGCTGCCAAAATCAACAGTTCAAACACAGACACTAGCGAACAGACACTGGGCTGCTTTTGAGAGATAGGCAGTCTCCCTGCAGAAGCCAATGGGTAAGATGTTGAATTCTTGGCGATCAACCCAATTCATCACTAGAATTCAAGCAACTTTTTTTTTTTTTAAGAAAAGTAGTGCTGAAATCTAAGCTTAGTTGTGGAAAATTCACAAGGGTATGGATTGGATTCTAAGTGGTTCATAGCCATTTGATACCAAATTGGCAGTGATCAGCATCTGTGAAAAGTCAGATTCAATGGGCAGATTTAGGTAGCACATGGGACTAGTTCAACCATTGCCCTGGCCTCAACCAATACTGTGCAGCCCGAGGAAGGCAGAGGTGGCTTCAAAATGAAACATGGAAAGGGTATCCATCAGAATGACAGGGAGAGGGAGGCACAAGTCAAGCTAAAAGCATCGAACAATGGCATCGGGATCTGAAAGCCTTTTGTACAACTGTACCATTCAACCAAAAATCTCTTCTGCAAGTATGCATGCATACATGCAGAACACGACATGCACTACATACATTATATGTAGTATAATGCCTCTAAACCATGATTCTAAATATCATGACTAATTAAAGTTCAACGCAATAGATGAACAAAGCAGATTAGAATAAAATGTTAAAGCATTAAGTTACTTAGCACAATTCTTATCTTAACAGGCTGCAGTGGAAATGGGAGAGAGAACACAGGTTTGACAATAAGGAAGTAATTCAGAATTATCCCATCACAAATCTTCCACAAGATACTGGATTTTTTGCTGCATTAATTTGTATGCAACCAGAAAGTACAGGCTTAACATTTGATAGTCTCCAACTGCGAGGGGGAGAAAAAGACGTTCCCCAGCGTGACAGCACAGGTTGCAGGAAATTGCCTTGAGCTCACCTTCAAAGACATCCACAGTGTTTTCTCTCTCTCTCTCCTCAATCTATGAAGCAAGAGCTTCATTAAGAGCCCCCACCTCCGGGCTGAGCACTCTGATTAGGGGGAGGGGGAGAATTCTAAGCCAACAATGAAACGGAGGGTGAAGAGAGGGATCTCCAAGAGCTGTGCGTGCTAACACAGATAAAAGACATCAATGGAAGTTTCCAGCTGAGCTGGGAAGCTGTTAGATCGAGTGGCAATGAGAAAATGAGTCAGGACTCCTGAGCTTCTGGTTATCACTGTAATTGGCTGTCAAAATACAATATTTCCATTCCGTATTCTTTATCCCTCAATTTTAGAAATAGAAGTGAGAAAATGTTTAGCCCAAGATATTCTTGCTCTCTCCTCCTCCTCTCATTCCAAAAAAACTATATAATTTCCCCTTCCAGGATGTTGGCCTCTCCTCGAGTCTTGGTGCATCCTCAGCCCAGAGTAACCTGCTTTATAAACTCTGGCGTTGGAACAGGAGGTATACCAGTCTATGGTGGACCCATTTAAAAGGGACTTGTGGAAAGTTCTGTGCTAACCACCGTTTCTCAGTGTACACTTGCAATGGCAAGTCACATTTCAGCTTTAAAACACAGTACTTGACCCATTCACCAACTGGAAAACACAGCAGGCTCTTTGGTTACGCTAAATTTGGGCTACAGAGAATGGGGAGAGATTGTGCATCTGCAGCCACTGTTGGGTTATAAATGGACTCAATTTGAAAAACGAGCAATTTGAACCCAATGGCTTCATTGACCAGAGACTGGCTAAACTCACCCTCACCAGCCAATAAAACAAGGCTTCCACCAATGGAGAAATTGCTTTGGATCCAAGGAGCCATATGCTGTGGTGCTGATCCATGCGGAGGGATCAAGCCAAGTTTTAGTTGTGCAGAGCTGCCTCCAGTGGCATCCCAATCGCATTATTTGCACCGCAGGCCTGCGAGCTGCTAACAACAGAAAACCTAAAAGCAGTGGGATAACAAGGTGTAGAGCTGGATGAACACAGCAGGCCAAGCAGCACCAGAGGAGCAGGAAAGCCGACGTTTTGGGTCGAGACCTTTCTTCCGAAATTTCTGAATTCTGATTTCTGAGGAAGGATCTAGGCCCGAAACGTCAGCTTTCCTGCTCGGCCTGCTGTGTTCATCCAGCTCTACACCTTGTTATCTCAGATTCTCCAGCATCTGCAGTTCCTACTATACCTAAAAGCAGTGCAAAGCTTTCAGGCAGTAAGTGGTAAGACCCACATAATGAGGAAAGTGTTCTATTCATCCAATTATTACTATTGAGCAAACGTTGTAATAAAATGGATTAAGTATCGAAGCAAGTTTGCTCTAAGCAGCCAGAGGAGGGATAGCGTTCATGACACATCTCCATGCAACAGATTGCATTTTCTTCCACCCCCTCCAACACAAAAAGCTTCCCACCCCTTTGTTGTGTCGATCACAATAAATGAAGAAGTTGCAACAATTGTGTGTGGAGACCTTGAAGCTGTTCTCAACAGCCCCTTCCTTCTCTGCCCTCTGCTTCATCAACACTTGGGAAGTCTTTACTCTTCAATTCCACCCACTAGCAGCCTGCCCTCCCATCACCGAAAGAGCAGAACTGCCATAAAAAGGTAGTTATTGCAGTAGTGGAACAATCCTAGCCATGCACTCTCATCTCCTTACAACTGACCATTCAGACACCTTTAAACTAGTCTCTATATTGTCATCACAGACAAGGGAGCTGTTTAGTGTAGAAGATACTAAATAAAAGCAGCAGCAAGGTGGTGATAACGAATGGATGTACATATTTTGTTAATAACTAAAAATAGTCATTTGGTACAAAAGCTCAGTACTGTTGTAAGGACATGATGTCCAAGCTTTACATGTTGTACTCTTTGGGACATTTTGCAAGAATATCAATTCAAGGGAAAAACCAACATTTATACTGCATGAGAGGAGTGTGCTGATTGATTAGCAAGTGGAATCTGGTAGAGGTGCGGTCATGCAGAATGCACCCATTAATGTTGATTGACAGTCAGCAGTCAGGCTTTGTTTAAATTTGGCAGATTGATTTCGATTGTTCAGGACAGTGCCCTGGGAAATGAACCACTTTCTACTTGTATCCTATCTTTAGTTGAAACAGGTACAGTGTATACACACGTTCCTTCTGTCTACAAGAACAGGGCCCTGTGTATTAATGCGTGTAGTTTCCAGCACACTCAAGTGTGCCAAACTTGAGACCGGCTGGCAATCCTGAAGTGGCTAATGATGTAATTTCTTGCACATTCAGGATAATCCAGCAAATGTTGTCCAATTGCAGAATCACATCTCATGGTATATAATGTGTCACTTTAGGATTGTTAGTCAGACTTGCAGGGTGGTGCTCTCGTACATCCTGGAAGCTACATATATTCACAAACAGGGCCTTGTTCTTTCTTTCTGCAAAGAACGTGTACATAAACTGTGCTGTTTCAATTCAACAGAAGAGGTAGTAACCATCTTCTGGTTAATTTTTTGGGGCAATGCCTTGACCAAATCAAAGTCAACCTGCCAGCTTTAAAATTTAAACAAAGCCTGGCCTTGAACAGTCAATCAGGATTAATGGGTACATTCTGTACATGGGTACAGCAAACCCCATCCCAGTCTGAGTCCACTTGCCAACCAATTAGCACTCTCCTCATGCAGTATAAATAATGGTTTTCCCCTTGAATTGGTATTCTTGCGACATGTCCTGATGAGTGAAAGATGAAAAGCTTTGATGAAATGTCTTCCTCCAGCATTAATAACTAAATGCGATTCCAATTTAAAGCCCATGCTGATGCTGGTGATGTTTCAAATCAAAATTAGAAGGAGATTCTTTAACAGTTGGAGTACGTGCACATTACCTTCATAGAAATGCCAGAAGCTATTTCAATACATGGCTCACATTAGTCAACACTTTAATAATCAAGAAAGGTGGTGACAAATGCAGTTCATTATCTTCTAAGATAACAAGGTGTAGAGCTGGATGAACACAGCAGGCCAAGCAGCATCACAGGAGCAGGAAGGCTGACGTTTCGGGTCTAGACCCTTCATCAGAAA
>NC_063357.1:14139568-14168004 GCF_021869965.1 Rhincodon typus | reverse complement strand
GCTGCTTGGCCTGCTGTGTTCATCCAGCTCTACACCTGGTTATCTCAGATTCTCCAGCATCGGCAGTTCCTACTGTCTCTTGCCACATTTCACATACTTTCAAAAAAAAAATCATTGCAAAGGCAATATGGTAATAGTCATAAAAAAATCCATTCAGTTCCAGACATATAAACATGCATATTTATAAAAGACTGGTGCAAATAAAGTAGAGCTGAAACGTCAAGAAGGGATCCTGTACAGTAAAAAGCACTGTCATGACGTCTATGAGAAATCCCGTAAAATTCACATCTTTTTAATACACAATGAGCTCTTCATCCATTGCTACCTAGGCATTATATGCCTCAAATGCTAAAGAGCAAGGATCGGGACTAACAAGGAACACTCAACATCCCCCATGAATAACTAAAGAGATAGCAGTAAATGCTGGAAAAAGCTCAGCAGGTCTGGGAGCATCTCATGCAGCGATAAACACAAAGTTAACATTTCCGGTCATTGACCTTTATCAGAATCATGTTGGCGATGCAATGAGTTTTAAATAAGTACAAGCCAGGGGATGAAATAATTAAAGGGCAGGTCTGGATAGCAGGGGATATAACAAGGGTTCCAAAATACAGCCATACCATTGTTGAAATGTTATCTCTGTTTTTCTCTCTACAGGTGCTGCCAGACCTACTGAATTTCTCCAGCACTATGTTTTTATTGCAAGGAGAGGTCTTTTGGGGGTGTAAGAGGGAATAACAGAATCATCAGCTCCTGTCATCTGACAAAATGGAGCCATAGGTTATGAACTGAAATTGTTGAATGCAAAGTTACATCTATTGCTGTGAAGTGCTTAATGGAAAGATGAGATGCTGTTCCTGGAGCTTATGTTCATGTTCGTTGAGATGGTGTAGGGGGCAAAGGTCAGAGGTCAGACTGAGCATTGCCATATGTTTGGCTAGTTTCATCAGGAAGCAATACGTTTGAACAATAATTAGTTTGTTATTTGGCTCCATTAGTGCCAATGAAGCTGTGCATTCTCTGCACTCGCAGTTGCAATGCTCCATGACCCATCAGAAATGCTGCACTAACATGAATGCATTGGAGGTTATCATTGTGAAAATGCATGGAGGACCAACCACCCCTACTCCCCAACCTTTAAAACGTGTAGGTGTGTAGCTAGTGTTAAAGGTGTAAGAATTACAAAGTACAGCTGCAACAGCTGGGATATACCTTATACACAACAAAGACAGGGAACAACACAGCAAGGAAGCAGAGAACAGAAAGACAATTGGGCTGGCATGGTGAGCGGAAAGGGAGAGTGACAACACAAGCACTATATTTAGTCCCAGCGCCGTGCGGATGCACATTTATGACACCAACCCCCTGTTCAAATGTGTTAGCAGGAAATACACCACTGGACGTTCATCTTTTTTATATATGGGGCCTGAACTGACACACTCAAGTGTAGGAACTGAACCTGCACCCACTGTTTCTGTCCTGCACTAAAAACTAACAGCCATGTAATAGCTACAATGTCAAACTGGCTTCCAGAAGCCAATTCATCATCTTTACATTCAAAAGGTGGTTTCAAAAGGTCCGTTCCTCAGACAACCTAAAATTCTGCAGTGGACCTAAAATTCCTCCATACAAAAAAAAATTGAGGACTATTTATATTTTTTTCATTATTGATGGGGGAAAGACATTAATGGAAGAAATGCTGAGAAAGCTAATTTTGTTGGTTGATAACAAAGTGTGAGGGAAACACAGAAATTACTCCAAAATGATGGTACCAGCCAATGGTCTCCTTTGATAAGTACATATTACATGCTGTGCAGTATACTCTCAATTTACCCAGCCTACTAAGAAGCTAGTAATGTCACCAGGTTTAACAACATCCAGGGACGCAGGGTCAAGGGATCCGCAACTACAACATAGCACCTCATCTACTGGCTTGGACCAGATTCAATAAAATGAATCAACAGTCCCAATGGTAGATTGGGTGTCAAATATCATCAGGCACCCATTCACCATCATGTGATTATTCACGACTATCTGAAATGTAAAACAGGTTAAAAACAAGAAGACTCCTATTTACTGAAGTTTCACCTGCTAGATGGGTTGTCCTTAGGGAAGATCTTTACTATATTAGCCTCTTGATGACCGTCCAATTAGATTTAGGTGGCTGTAAGATGAATGGGTCATCCTTTAGGTCATGAAAGGTGCTATTCTAAATGGAAGCTTTTCTTTAGAGAAAAGAAACACAATCTCAACTAAATTTATTCAGCTTTAACTCAGAACTTATTAGATCTGTACCTGTTGACCTAACATTAATACTGGGCCCTCCCCCTTTAATCACCAAGTTAAAAGCACATGGCCAGTCTCCTTCCTCATAGATCTGGTTTCACTTAAGTGCATCTGATCAGTATTTTTAAATCTAACAAACACACCACATTAAAAATAGGAGATCAGCATTTGCTCCAACAGATAATGGAAGGATGAACTAAAGAATTTGAATGTTGGAATGAGAAAAGCACACTTCAAAATAAATCTTGGGCAAAATCAGAGACAGGTCATCGCAGCTCATGTTTAAATATAGTGGAGGAAAAAAAATGTCCAAAGGTTACAGGCTCACACCAAAAATCCACAAGTCATGGTTACAGGGAATGTAGGCACTCTGTTTTGATGATGAAATCGAAACCAGGACTAGTTTGTTTTGGCGTGAAGCCTCCACTGCCAACATCATGATCTCTCCCAATGAATTAGTTCAGAAACAGGTGGCCAGTAGGACAAAGTGTAGTGCAGAGATGCCCAGAATGGGGTTGTGGAGTCCCTATGGGTTTCACAAGCTTAAATTCAGTGGGGGTGGGGGGAGGTGTCATAAGCCCAAAGATGGCAATGGTCTCCATGGAGTGAGTTATGACAATTACCCTCCCACACTAACAGACAGACACCTCCCCACCTCCACTTTCACAGTCTGCCCGTCTCCCCCACCACCCTACTCTCAATGGTACAACCTCTGCTCTCAAAGAGAGGCTGTGACAACATTCCGGCCTCAAAAAGGTTTGGGAGAAGTGACCTAGCCTGTAACTAGTTCAATCACTTGCCAAGCTTGATTTATCTGATCTCAGCAGTGGCAACGACACTGGCATCACAAATGGGATCATCAACCCTGGGTAAGGAAGGAAAATCAGTCGGCCCTTCCTTTACCAATTTCTGTCTGTTGATTAGATATCATAATAAACTCACAACCACATGTACAGACAGGACTGGCATAAACTTTTATTCTGTTAAGACCCACGTGAACAACAGTTACAAGTGAAATGTTGGAATCTACATTGTTGGATACAAGTAAACTGCTGGAAATTGTTTTTCTTAAATGGATCCTGACCATATCAGTTGTGACTTTTTTTTTTAAATTTAGCTCTTGATAAATCTTTAGGAGGTGAAGCAAAGTGCACATCTCAGGAAGTAGTGTGCCCCCAGATAACCAGATGGTCCCATGTCATTGCACATATCTGTCAATTGTAATAGCAAAACTGTCAGCCAACTTTACAATGGGATGTATTTAACATCCTCAATCCTCCTGAATGGGAGTAGTCAAGTTTAACTAGGTTAACCAGCACTATAGGCCTAATAGATCTGAAGTCTAACCTGTCCCACTCAAGAGAGATTCACTGAACAAAGAGTAAGCTTTAAATCAATCAATCATCGGACATGTTCTTTTTGCCGTTAAATCCTTCAGTGAATGAGTGTTCTGTGCTGGGGCCTGCAGTACACTGAATACTCAATCAACCCACAGCTCTAGGGGACAAGCAAGCATGCCTGGATTGAAAGCTGTCACCCCTTTTTAAAAAAAGATTGTTTATTCAGAAGTTCAGATTAGTTTGGTCTTATGCCATTAGCCAAGTTATTTCAGTCACTATTATTTTCAAAAGAAGCAAGTTGTCACAAGCTTTAAAGTTGAGTATCTTGCTCAACTGAAAGCAGCTCTTCTTTTTTAAAAAGAAACTATTTTCCTTCACCTCAAATATTTAAACTTATGGCCGACTAATTTGTGCAGCAGCAGAATGTCGTTTTCATGCTGTTCTGAAATAAACACAATTATACTAGGCCTTCCATTTCTCAGGAACCCAGAAAGCAGCTGGCAGCCAGTAACTACTTACCACATGGTCACAGTGGTCAGTTAGGGCAACAGAGCAGCTCGTTTATACACAGCAGAGTCCGCGAAACAGCAAAGGACAGAACTGACAAGTTAGTTCTTGATGACAGTGTACAAGGACGGTTGGTCAGAAGAACTCCTTTACCATTCCTCCAATAGTTTCATGCAATCCTTTCCATCCATCCCAGAGAACAGATGTAGCCCGGAAATCATATTTTATCCATAAACTGTGACCAAGTTGTGCAGTAGACTGTCAGCCTTTACTACATGGGTACCTAGAGTGAGACTTGAATCCAGACCTTGTGACACAGAGGTGACAGGTCTGCTGATGAGCCAAGGCTGATACTGAATAGTCATGTCCTTCCTGATACTCAATTACTGATTTATATAATCTCGGCCATTTAAAGACAGATCATTCAAATGCGGTGCCTGTACAACTACTACCTCACAACGCTACGTTGCGAATGTAAGACCCACTGAATCAGACTCAGAATTTTCACAGCATGGAAAGAGAGGTCCTTTGGCTCATTGTGTCTGCAAATATCCACCTAATATAATGCCTATTCTCCAGCCACCTAGCCTTGTATGCTACGGCATTCCAACTGTTCCCTATATAGTTCTTAAATGCCTTAAGGATTCCTGCCTCTCTCTGACTGTGGGATTGAGTCACCCCAAGTAGGAAGTATCCAATTTTAAAATGTTCCATCATGCTCAGCTAACTAACTTCAGCTGGTGCAATCCAGATGCTACAGTTGAGTTAACTACCTTAGGATGTGACAGGACTTAAATACACTCATCTAGAGCTCATTCTCCTGAACACTCACTCATTCACGTGTGTGGCAGTCAATGACAGCCAGATTATACTAAATTGGTTATCCACAAGGCCACCCACTCCCGATCATAACTTGTTAGTATCGAAAATAAATACTGATAACTAGTCAGCAAAAGTCATTGTGTGCACTTTCCTTTTCTTGTCTGAAATCAAAAATGTAGTGTTGTGTTAAAGGATGCTGTGTAAGGAAGCCACATTGGACTGGGTTCAGGTAAAGAGCCTCAGAAATAAAAGCAAATCTAAATAATAAAGAATATAATTGTGCAGCTTGCAGCATTCCCATTTTTCACTGAAGTCAGTGAGACACCAAGCAATCAAATTGGAAATGCAACTGCTGTCAGCCATCAGTGATTTCGTAGCAAAGCAACAGAGACTCTGGATTTAATCATTTTATAATCTAAATTCATTACCTGACAGTGCTGTGTACACGCATACCCCACTTGGGAGCTCAAAAGAGAAGCTGTAAACAATCTAGAATCTCATCATTAAAAACATCTCCTCTTGCTTCAATCCATTTCTTACCCAGCAGGCGACATAATTTAAAAAATTGAAGTGCCAGAATTTAAAAAAAATAACTTGCCATTACTCTCAATTTCTGAATTATTATGTGTGATAAAGCTGACAAGGTGAGTCCAACAATCTTGCCACCTGTCTCTCACATCTCCACCACCTGCAGCACCCAAGAGAAATAATGCAATGCCCATGCTGATCAGATACAGCTGGAATATATATTGTTATTGTGTTGGTCAAAGGTATTAGCTCGTGGATTCATTTTAGCCCGAGTAGCACTTCACCCCTCGACTGCCACTAAAATTGGAGCCCAACATTTCTTGCTTCAAATACTGGGCTATATCCATTCACTTAACATCCAGGCAATAAATCCTGTTCAAATCGAATTTGATTATTTTTCCTCACCCAGAGGTTTATTTTCAAATCAACAGGACAGTGACATAAAAAATAAGTTAGGGAGGCAGAAAACAGAGGGAATCTTGGCTGTCGCAGAAGACTGAGACAACAAGGTGCAGGGCTGGATGAACACAGCAGGCCAAGCAGCATCATAGGAGCAGAGAGGCTGACGTTTCGGGCCTAAACCCTTCATCAGAAAAGGGGGAGGGGAAGGGGGTTTTGAAATAAATAGGGAGAGAGTGGGAGGCGGATAGAAGAGGGATAGAGGAGAGGATAGGTGGAGAGGAAACAAACAGGTCGAAGAGGCAGGGATGGAGCCAGTAAAGGTGAGTGTAGGTAGGGAGTTAGGAAGGGGATAGGTCAGTCCAGGGAGGATGGACAGGTCACGGGGACGAAATGAGGTTGGTCGGTAGGAGATGGAGGTGCGGCTTGAGGTGGGAGGAGGGGATAGGTGTGAGGAAGAACAGGTTAGGGAGGCAGGGACGAGCTGGACTGGTTTTGGGATGCGGTAGGGGGAGGGGAGATTTTGAAACTTGTGAAATCCACATTGATACCATTGGGCTGCAGGGTCGCAGAAGATTGATCATTAACCATACCCTCAGCGTCCTCGAGTTTGCAAGCCCAAGGCTTTCTCGTGCTTGCCTCTGTCCTGTGTTTCCGACAAGACCAGCAGGGGAGGATGAGTGACGTGGGAGGACAGAATCAAAGCCAACACTGCTGATCGGCAGGTTTACAACAGCTTGCTGTCATCCTGAATCCATACTGGAGAAAGCACCACTCGGGCACCAGGTGAAATGCTGGCATCCGAGAGGCTAAATCCCAGGCATCAAAGGTCAACAACAGCAATGCTACCACCAGTCTGGGTGAGATCAGGCAACACTGCACAGACTGGCGGAGATCCAAAATTTGGGAAAACTCTAGAAATCAAACTTACAGATTGTACACACGCAGCAGTTTAGCTTCACCAAGCCGTCAAGAATATCACATTTCTGGACTGAAATACACTTTAAAATTAAATATGCAATCATCTATTTCTATTCCTGCACAGGGTCAGAGTGGATTGTCCCAAAATTCCAATTACAATAAAAGGGAGAGTCTTTAAATTTCAGACATTATTTAATCTGAAAATTCAGAGGGAAACTGAGGATTTCACCCCTCCTACATGTCCTCAGTTCAGTTCTGTCTAGTTCAATACTACTTATTGCTATCACACCTACATTAACCTTATTATTAAGGTACATTATTGCTTCAGCTCGCCTACGTACATTCTGGAATTTACAGATTTTGGTGACTCACCTTTAAGTACACCCTGTTCGTGCCAGACATACTTTCTCCTTCTTGGACAAACAAATATGAAAGTTTGTACATAGAACTTTCTCGACTCGTGCACAATGAAGGAGTGCTCAGAGACTGGGTTTAAGGTGCATTGTGGGGGCTAACGAAAGTGACTCCTAAACTGTGCCTAATTCAGCTGCAATTGGCTGTGAGCAGTGAAGTCAGCCTCACACAGCCACCTCCCAAGCAACAATGTGTTATTGGATCAATAAGGATTGATACCTTGCAATAATACTTGTTCCAAATAAATACTTTTCAAAACAAGTAAATGAACTCAGTGCTTCCCTACATACTATTGTGAATACATTTAGTTTATGGGATGACGGCATTATAGGCAAAACCAGCATTTATTGCCTATCTCCAACTGCTGTTGAGAAGGGTAATTAGTTTCCAAGTGCAACATGACTGCAGGCAACACAGTGATGTTCATAAATGAGACCAAATTCATTTTTTTTGTTTGCAGCTTCTTCACAGGGAAATCTAATCACACTGCAGCTGCTTGTTTATAGAAGCCATACAGAAAGTAAAAATATATGCCAGCCACTATACATATAGATGGAAGAACGTGTGGAATATGTCACAGTAGAGAACATGAGAGAGAACATGCGTCTCTCTCAATTTTCTGACCCCAGTTACTCTTCTGGCCATTTGTTGGCAAATGCCAGCCTGCATTGGTGACAACTACTGTCTCTACACTTGGAAGGAAACCTGCTCAACCTTCTTTGCAGCTGGCCCACATTTCTAACATGCTTGCAGCCTCTTTGTAGGCCACACCTGCTGTCAGGGAAGGGAATTTTAAAAATAACTGTCTATCACCATAAAAAATGCAAAGCTGCTGACCTGTAGGTCTGGTCTTGGAAATCCATACTTCTGATGCTCTCAGCTTTTCAAAATTTTTCAGAAATTAATATAAATGTTCTCAACCATCTGTAAATGTAGCTATCATGCCTTTATTCGCCTGGACAATTCAATTGTTTTAGTTTGCAACCTCTGTCCCCATATTATTGTGTTTTTCAGCTCCCTCTTATTTTCTTTACTTTTCCAAATAGTAGGTATTCATGATACATGCTATTCACACCTCCTCTAGAGACACCTTTCGTTTCTTCATTCGTCTCAGCACCACTTCTTCGGCCTCACACCATAATTTGTTGATTGATCTCTCCTGCCTTCTATCCCATCACAAAACTTGTCTTTTGTCCTTTATCTTTTTCCATTCGTCTGGCCAAAATCTTATACATTTCTAGCATTTCCCAGTTGAGGTCACACACCTGAACGTTTTCTGTTTTTTTTAAGATTCGATTTCCTGCATCTGCAGTATACTGCTTTCGAATCACTTTCTGTTAAGTAAAATCTCCATATACCTAGCTGCTGAGTACTCCACAGGTAGAAGTTCTGCTTGCTCAATACAGAGTATGGTTTCTCTACCATCCTTTCATGTCTTAGTTCATGGCTGAAAGCTCAGCTACAAGTTGGCAAAAGCCAAAAGGTTGAAGGAGGCCTTTGGTTAACATTGCTCTGGTTTCTGCAGCCTGGTAACAGCGTCAATAGGGCAGCATGGTGGCTAGCACTGCTGCCTCACTGCACCAAAAACTCCGGTTCAATTCCACCCTTGACTGACTGTGTGTGGAGTTTGCGCATTCTCCCCATGCCTGAGTGGGTTTCCTCTGGGGGCCATGATTTCTTCCCACAGTCTAAAGATGTGCAGGTTAGATGGATTGGCCATGAGAAATTGCCCATAGTGTCCAGGGATGTGCAGGCTGGGTGGATTAACCATTGGAAATGCAAGGTTACGGGAATGGGGTTGGGGGTGGATCTAGGTGGGATGCTCTTCAGAGGGTGGAGTGGACTCAATAGGCCAAATGGCCTGCTTCCACAATGTAGGAATTCTATGATTCTATTCCTATTGTTACTACATCAGATTCACTTTATCCATCAAGGCATAGTTTGTACGGTTATGAGCAATAATGGTTCTTAGGGGCAACAAAGGATGAGCAATAAATGTTGGCTGAGTCAGCAACACCCAAATCCCACATGTGAACAATTTGGAAGAATCTGAACTTTCAGTGATCCCATTAACAGTGGCAGCTGGTTCCCCATTAGTTGCTACAAACCCGCCTCAAACAGGCACTGGATTACTGGGTCAGTCAAGAGCATAAACAGGGTTTTTGACCATTATTGCACATCACACCCCTCCCTAACACACAGGAGCCATAGCCATCCAAGGTTGCAAGCAAGAACATGAAATAAATCAATTTTAAACAAAACACAAATGTACTTCTGCACTAAACTTTCAAGGGCCTATCCTGTGTGTCAAACAGGTCTCAGGATTTAAAGGATAGGTGTACATCTGGTATCCGCCCTAAAAAGAGCACCTCACCATAATTACATCATGTTCTATTGTCACCATGGAATGTCCTAAAATACATGAAATATACAGTGAAATTAGTCAGCAGAGAGCACAAAGGGTTAAAACCCACTCAGATGAGCTTATTCAATAAATAGAAGTTTTTTTTTAAAAAATGCATTACGTTCCCAGTTTCTTGTGTTTCTTGCATTGTTTAATTCTACTTATTGGACAGCTCGACTTTTGTTTGGCACAAAAAGCAGTTGGGATTATTAGGAGCAGACAGTAGTTCAGTATCACTTATCCACTTGTGAGCAGGCAGCAGAGAGCTCTGTTTACACTGTTCCTGGCTCCACATTCTTCAGTTCGCTTCAATTTGAAAGGGTAGAAGACAAAGTCCATGACTTGTTTGACTTCTCCCGAGAATATGTCAGCATTTTAAAAGCCAAAATTGAGGGTTCAAATTCTGGTAATAAAACATTAAAACTAAAATCAGCAATGAACGCGGTAGTCAGCCACAAGGCATGACAATTAATGCTGCAAATCAGATACTCAGGATCTATTAGACTCATTGGCAGAATCAAAAATAGCTTAAAAAGTGAAATGGCACTCCATTACATTCAAAGCCGGAATGCAGAACTTTAAGAGATTACATCCTTTTTTCTCACAAAGTGCCTGTTTTCAGGCACTCCTTCTTTGAGGATTAAACCCTCCACAAATATGGTGCCTCACACTCTCCAGGACAGAGAATAACTCTTCCACAACAGGAAACTTGTAACCCTCTTCTAACAGGGCTGGCCCAAAGCCCCGCTCGGAAATGGTGACATTCACAAAGTTGGTGATGTTCATGTGGCAAAAAGCCTCTTGGCATAGTTAGGCCTCATCAAATAGTCATGGGCAAACTGTTTCAATACTCTGATAGCAATTAAATGAACAACCCTATTCATTTGTTTCCACTTTTCAACTGAATATCATATATAGGTGTTGAAGTGTTACATAAATACTGAAAACTAACATTAAGGTTATGCAGCTGCAATGCTTCAAGAGTAGAGATCCGAAATATATTCCCTCAGGGGCATAATTGCCACTGTACAGTTATCACAGAAATGAGGCAACAAGATATCTCACTACCAAATGAGACACTTATGGCCTCAACAGTAGCCCGTCGACAGGAGAAAACCAATGGTGCACCAACAGAGACATAAATGACTGTAGAGCTGGAAGATGTGGCTCAACAGCAGCAGAAATTGACAAGATTCCTGCTCAATCACTACAGTGCAGAGCGTGATAAAATAAACCAGGCCGGAAGGGATATTTGAAAACTGCAGCCCTAAGTAAGAGAAATTGGAAAGCGCTACAGGATTCCTCTCACTTACCCCCACCACTGCTTTAGGAAACTCAAGCCTGCATTCACATTGGGTAGATTGTCGTGCTTAACTAGAGGCTGGCTTACATTCAAGGTTAACAACAAAACAAGAGAGAGACTAAATTGTAAAAGAGTGCATTTTTATTGCAGCTGTTATTCCAACAGCGAAGATGTACAGCAAAGCTGTAATTTTAAAAGGACAAAATAAAAGCCAATTTTAAAACCTTTCTGCTACTTTTTAAAAATTTTACTAGCCAGCAATTTGTTTCAATATCCGTTTGTGCCAGCCCATTTCATTTGGCCTTTGATAATTATTAATTGCTTATCGTATTCAGGTAGACTCTTGAACATATTACAGCAAACCCTGCAGCATAAACTGTCCTCTAATGCATTGGATCATTCAAACACAAAAGCAACTAGTGCTTCCTCAAGGTTTAAATTGAATTTTAACAAATTGCAAAGCAAAGCAAAGCAAAGTTTCAAAGCAAAAGCTCACTTGCACCAATGTCTTGTGTTTGTACACAATCACATTCCTGACTGTACTTGAAGTTTTTCAGTCACTCATGAGCATTCAGAACTCTCCTGACCTTCATCTTAGGGAGTAAAGTCATTACAATTACACAAAGCTACAATCAGAAGTGGATATAAATTGTCTGGAAAGGTGGCTTTTCTCTTGTTTAACAAAAAAGTGGGATACTCATATGGCTCATACTTGCATATGGCTACTGAGTCCCACTCAGGCAATGCTAGACTATTAATCCAGAAACTCAGCTCACGTTCTGGGGACTTGGGTTCAAATCCCACCATAGCAGATGGTTGAATTTGACTTTTCAATAAAGAATCTGGAAGGGTCTAATAACTACCATGAAACTTTTATTGATTGTCAGAAAAATCTCAGGTTCACTAAATGCCCTTTAGGTATGGAAATCTGCCATTCTTACCTGGTCTGGCCTACATGTGACTCCAGACACGCAGCAATGTGGTGGACTCTTAACTGCCCTCAAGGCAATTAGGGATGGGCAATAAATGCTGCCTAGCCAGCGACACCCTCATCCCATAAGTGAATTTTTAAAAAAATCTTATTGGTTGATCACACTGTCAACTTTATCTGAAGTACCAGAACAGGTTTTTAAGACAAAACATTAGCACCAAACTACTTGTGTCCTTGTGCCAAGAAGTCTATGATCATCACCTACCAACACGTCACTTTTCACAAACCTCTTTTAAGCTTACTGTATTTACCTTTCCAAATAAACTTAAAAATGTAATAGAGGTAATTAATCAGAACACACTGACAGCGTCTATTCACTCCCCCACTGGTCTGCTGCCAGCTGTTCCTTAATGCATCAAATCTTCCTGTATCTACAGTTCCAGGTACGCAGGGAGCACCGAGCTAAGTTGCGCGCTTCGGAAGGTGGAGATATGCTCTTTAATAGCTGCAGGTCTCAAAACACGGCTGCATCGCACACCACACCACTACTCCGCCCCCCATCCCCCAAACACCAGTGGACAGGTCTCAGAACCCTTCACTGATTCTCCCTCCTTAACCCATGGGGGCAGTGTGGCCAAACTCTCATTACCATCCCCAATTACAAACAACTAACCAGGGTAGAAATTGAACTGGAGATGTTTGTAGACAAAAGCAAATTGCTGGAGAAACTCTGCAGGTCTGGCAGCATCTGTGGAGAGAGAAACAGAGTTAATGTTTCGGGTCCAGTGACCCTCTTCCAGACCTTAGGGTGCCTCACTCAGTTTGGTAAAACAATTGTTAATGACATTGAGGTTTCCTCAAAATTACATCCTCCTGATGAGTAAATTGTTTCTTTTATGCATTCTTTCAGTAAAGACTGAAGACAATGTAGGAACTGAGCTTTTGCAGACAATCCCTTTAAACTGGATACCCATTAACACCTCTAATCCTATAATGAAATGCTGACATCGATTTGAACAGCAGACAACTCTGAAAAGGTCAATGCGCTGTTAAAAGAAAGGCCCGAGGGGCTCATAAACAAAGCCCATCTCTCATGATATTGAAACAAAACATCTTGAGTAGGGCTCGTGTTGCAGCCCACTCACTGAGAACAAATGGTGACCGTCACTGCCCAGTATAAGGGGGGAAAACAGCTGTCTGCAGTTACCAAGCTGGAGGCTGCCTGGGAACAACACACTGGGGTGCTGGAGAAAGGGATTCCTTCGAGCAACTCACCTGGACAGCTCCTGCTGCAAGGCGAGTCCAGGTGGATCAATTGCCTCACTTATCCAGGCCCCTAACCCAATACAGGCCCAGTCAAACATAGGTGAAATGAAAGCTGTAGACTGAATTTGACAGACAAGAGGATTAAAAAGAAATCTTATGAAGTTCATACACCCTCAGTGTCTTCGATGTATCATCTAAAAGAGTGCAGACCACGCTTTGCGGTTCACCAAATAGATGGGTAGTGACAATCAAGACGGTCACACAAATTTGTCATACATTGGAGTGCCTCTTTCAAAAACTTATTTGTTCTGCTTCATTGTGAGGAGATTGCATCCTTACTGGTCTCTGTCTGAATCTGTCCAATCAAGGTCCGCCCTGCCGCAGTCCAAAACAGTCCTTATCAAAAGTTACAAATGACATCCCCATGCGGTTATGCCATGGGTATGCATACCTGATACTCCATCTTGACCTGCCTGCAGCTTTTGTCCTCACCAGGTCTCCTCCAACGTCACTGTTCTTAGCTGGATGGGATGGCTCTTGCCAATTATCACTAGTAATAGCTCTCTCCTTCATTATCTTTGGTATGCCCACTCTCTCTTCCCACAGGTATCTAATCCTTGACTTTTTCCTATTTCTCATCTACAACCTGAGCGATACCATCTGAAAGCAGAGTGGTTGTTTTTGTGTACACTGATGACACCTGGCCAGACCTCAGCACCTCTCTCCACTCCCTCACATTGTTTAAAAAAAAAACAACAGACTGCTTATCTGACATCCAACAATGACCGAATAGATATTTTCTCCAATTAAATATTGGAGAGACTGAAGCCATTGTTTTTTGGTGTCTACTCCAAAATACTACCTTCCAGCAACCAACACCTTCCTAATCCCAGGCAACAGTCTGAGACTGAACACGTTCATTTGCAACTGTGGGGTCCTCTCTGACCCCGAGATGAGCTTCTGACCACACACCCATACAATCACTTAGACCACCCATTATCACCGCCGCAACATCACCCAACTGTGTTCCTGCCTCAGCTTACCTACTGCCGAAATCTTCATTCACATCTTCAATACCTACAGACTTGACTGTCCCAACATGCCACTGACTGGTCTCCCATATTCCATAAGCTTGATCATCCAAAACTTCTCCCAGTTCCCTAATTCATACCAAGTCCTTTATCATTTGTCATTCTCATCCTTATTGACCTACACTGGTTCCCAGTCAACCAACATAGGAACACAATAGAGAATACGTAGGCCATTCTACCAGATCATGGCTGACGTTCTCTCAAATGTTTTATCATACAATTCTCATCCCTATTTTTAAATCCGTTGGTATGTAATTTTATTAAATAACACTCCAATGGAGTATTAATGGTGGGGGGGGGTAGTTATTGATTTTAAAAAAAAGTCTTATATTAACACAAGTTCTAGTTGCAGATTGTGTCAGACTTAAATTCCAATTAAGTCTCTGAAAAGAGCAATCTAGTTTCATAATAGCAACTAGCAATCAATTGCTTATCAATCTAACCTACAGGAAACCAGTAAAAGTAATGGTTCATGCCCCAGCTATCTCAAAAGGAGACCTCTGCAAAATGAGCACAATAGCAGACTGTCAATGTAATCAACATAAACTGAGATTTACCGGCTAATATTCTGTGACAAAAAACGGAGAAAAGGTGATGGGAGAAGAGACAGAATTGGCAAGCCCAGACTTCAGGCCCAGTTATAGAATACCACAAAGTGTACTCTAGAATACCAAAGGTACACGAGAGTATTTTGTTTGAAGAGCTAAAATTTTTGAACATTGATTGGCATGGCAAACCCACCCATCATTCTGGACTTGTCTCTGTCGTGACAGGACAAAACTTGCTTCCAGTCAAAATCAACTCCCTTCACAGCACTGAGCACTGCTCTCAATCACACCACAAAACTTCAAAGCTTACAGCTTCACGCAGAAGTTAATGCCTCACAAACAGGCACATCCACCAGCACCGCAACTCCGATGACAAATGAGCCAGTGGGTTAAACACCATTAATAACTACAGGCTGATAGCTCCCACAAGCTAAATAAGAATTTCAATCAAAAGCACACTGCTAAATAAGCTTTAAAACAATTGTGATGGCAAACGTCTGTTAGTCAGATAGCAGTATATTTACAGTAGCAAATATTGTAAAAAGTTTAACCTACACCAACACTTCTGAGCAGACTCTTCAGTTAGAATTTTGCTTTTATTACATTTAAGAGGCCCTGGTTTGAATGTTTAATCAGCAGATTAAATTCATACACCGTCTGCAGTGTGTTAAATTGCTACAGGACAGTGCATCAATTGTGGTGATACAAGGAAACATATTCAGCATTCATTCTGGGAGGCAAAAAAAAAAGGAACTTAAAGAGTGAAGCCAAATTTAGCATTTTAAAGGCCAAAATTTCCACCAACCAAACACTTTCCTTTTCCCAAAAATCATAATGTCAGAGTGTATCCAATTAGGCTGTATTTGCCCCAAAGTCAGGCCACATTTTTTCTTAACTGCTAAGGGGATAGACTACTGCTCGACTGAAAGTGGTTCAACCATGTTAAACACGACCCCATTTCTCACCCACTAACAACGATCCACAACAGGACAGCCACCTTGTCTGATCTCGAACCCTGTGCACAAACAGAAAGCTGATTGAAAAGGCCAATCCAATACCTGATGGTGTGACAGAGCTCAGTGTCCAGCAATATTAATATCAGCCACCTGGTCTTGCCTACCTTTAATTTTCTTCCCCTGGTGCTTGAACCCAGTTCGATGAAGGCGACCTTCCACAGGATGTGAAGTTTAAATAAAACTATACATTGGTGTTTCTCCAGGTTATTCAGTAAGCTCCTCTGTTTAACTCCTGCTCGATGTAAAAGTCAAGTAAAACAACACGTGTTTGTTTGTACCCTCCCAATTTCCATTGGTCTAGAATTGGTGCCTGTACATGCAAAAGCCTGAGCCCTAACTTGAATTCCTTCTCTAAACCATTAGTCCTTTGTGTCAATTCTTTCCCTTTAAGACACACCTTAAGACCTGCCTCTTTGACAATCTTTTGGTTGCTATCCCTAATATTACAAATAGCTCAGTGTCACATTTTGTTTAATAATAAAAAAGTGTCTTCAGATGGTTTGTATGAAAAGGTGCTACACAAATTATTGTTGCTGATTAGAAGGCTTAAATGTAAATACATATGATGGCAGGTAAATCGCTAAGATTTTTAAAAAATTGTTGGCAAAATCTATAAATGCCAATTAAAAGGAGTATCACACTTCAATGATCTCAGGAAGCACAGGGGCCAGCTGACTGGAGACAAACCTCCTGCAAGAACAAGCTTGTCCTTCAGTAACTTTTAGATTGATAGAAACTGAACTAAACCGAAACCTTGCATCAAACAGCAACACTAATGCAAATCCTCTGTTCATGTTTTGGCTCATTTCCAAATCTGATGCTTTCAGTATTTTGCTTTCACCAGCACGGTATCGCTTCACAGACTGAACCGCACACCTATACCTGCCCAGAGATAGTAGGAACAACTGTTTTTACTCAGACTTTTGCAATATTTTTTTTAAAACATGTCTAGTCTATAAAGGATATAAAGTGTGTCATTCACACTTACCAAAACAATTAACAGTTTCTATATGGAGTTATCAATTGTGTTTAATTGTACGTGCTCAAGTGAAACTCCAAACAGAAACAAATGTTTCATGCTAAATACATGCATGACTAAGATTGGCCCCAATACTAATCCTAGCCAAATGGGCTGAAATAGAACATAAAATGGTAAGCCTACTGAACACCATTGCATGTACCCCGGTTAAAACACATTGCCCAGCCAAGGCACTACAACTCAGTAGAATTTCTATCTGAGATAGCAGGAACTGCAGATGCTGGAGAATCTGAGATAACAAGGTGTAGACCTGGATGAACACAGCAGGCCAAGCCGCATCAGAGGAGCAGGAAGGCAGATGTTTCGGGCCTAGACCCTTGTTCTGAAGGAGGGTCTAGGCCCGAAACGTCTGCCTTTCTGCTCCTCTGATGCAGCTTGGCCTGCTGTGTTCATCCAGCTCTACACCTTGTTATCTCAGATTTTCTATCTGGGCTTGTTCACAGAATATTACAACTGATGGAAACGGTTGGAACTGACATTGCATCACAAAGCCAATTTTACAATGTTTTCACACTTTACAGACAATTATATTTGATACAGGTTACATTTTTTAGGGTTAGATTTGCAAGATGCAAAACACTGGATAAAGTCAGATCAGCAATGACCACAAAAAGGAGTGAACAAAACAAAACTCTCACCATGCCTCTCTATTAAGCCTGAATTTCTCAATGCATTCTGGGCATTATCTCCCTGCCCCTATTAACTCTTACACAGCACCTCCTTCCTCACAACTCCAACTGCACCAGACTCATGAAGGTTGATAATTAGATTAAAGATCTCTTGTATCTGCAGTAATCATCAAAAATCGGAGTCTACATTTGGTAGCATATTACTCCTGATAATGACCAGGTAAGCCCATCTTCACTATGACTCAATAAATCAGTAACTTCATATATACATTTACACTCAAGAGTCTTTAAGAAGAAGTGATACCTAATAATTACTCTCCTCACCGCATTCAGCACCAAGAGAAATATTGTCATGAGGCATATCTAATGAATTGGTATCAATGCATTTCAGGAAAAAGCTCATTGAAACCAATGTTTCAGCGATAATGATCTATGATAATCCTAGTTATCATTTCAAATTGCTCTCACCAGCATCCACAGCAACTGTACTCTCATGTTACACAGCTCAAAATACTCTCTCCAGATACTAATCAAGTTTTTCAAGGACCAGATCTATAATTATCTTGCTGGGTGTTTATCACAGACAAGCAGACACTAAAGTTTCACACATACCAGCTAAATTTTACTAAAATGCTAGTGATCCAATTAGTCATGGCATTGGGAGAATTTGTCTCACTAAAGCAAAGCTACTTTTGTGCACAGCCAATATCCAGGGCAGCGATACCAGCTCCCAAAGCCAGGGACTTGCACTGCCAGCTGCAGCCTTGCAGTGATTTGCCAAGAAGATTTACTTAAACGATGGGTCTTCCAAGCTGCTCACTCTTCTAAAATAAAGCAATTATACCAGTGGATGCAGGCAGCTATTGGAGGATGCCTGGGTCACAGCTCAATATAAAATTAGATGCATAAAAACTTTTGGAGATGTCCCAGTGAGAACTCAGCACTTAACACAAATGGAGTGTGCCTGGTGTATTGCTGAATATGTAATAATTTGGCCTTTCACTGCAAGTACATTTTCACCACAACATGCTGAATGCACAAGGGCTATATTTTGATAGAAATCCTCAGGCTTTCCGAACAAAATGATTTACCATTTGCCCAAAGATCGAAAGGCAGATCTACCGATCAAAGCCTTAAAGTCACATTCAGTGTCGCCTTCAGAAGTCATAGCTAAAGATCCAAAAAAATGTCATTTTCTGAAGAAGGGTCTAGGCCTGAAACGTCAGCCTTCCTGCTCCTCTGATGCTGCTTGGCCTGCTGTGTTCATCCAGCTCTACACCTTGTTATCTCATATACCCATATCCAATTTATAAAACTTTGCACCAGCGCAGCAGGACTTCAATTAAAAAGCAACCGATAAACCATCTGCAAGTGTCCAATTAACTTCATGTCAGTACTGCAAATATCACCTCATTTTAGCTGGCTATGTACCAGCAAGACCATCAATTAAGTCTGTGCATTTACAAATAGGGTCAGAATATGTTTCTTCTTAAATTGAATTTGAACTGATCGCTGACCTGCTGTAAATCATTGGGAGGTGATGGGTAATCAGCCTAGAACCGTCATTAGTAGCAGGTCAATATTTTTTCACATACCATCGACCATTCTGGTTAAAAAAAATGTATAAATTTAAATTGATTAGTTGCAGAGATAAGCGGGTGTGCACATCAACTGTGGAAAGCTTTTAATCCTTGGAGAGTACAGACAAACAGCTGCTTGTAGCTGCAGGCATCTTCTGCTAAAGCAATGGCTTGTAACTTGACATTTACAGGTCAAAGCTCGAACAGAGATATTCAGACTAAAAAGTGCCTATACTTAGTCCGTCAGCTTGTAATAAATAAACATAAATGCATCATCATTTATAAGATGCCACTGGGCTCCAAAATCAAAACTTATTTCATGCTTCACTTTATCCAAGCTATTTATTAATTACTGCCTTAGGAGCCAGACTGACAGTGGTTGCACAGATTCCAATGTAACGAAATGCTAGACAAGAGAAGAATGGCTGATTCCAGTCAAATTGCACCGAAGTCGCTTGCTCCAATTTCCTACACTTCTTTGACTGAATATTGGCTCCACTCCCATTCCACATTGCTTTTGTCTGATAAGGAGATGGGACATGAACTCGGTTGTCACCACCTCTCCTTCCCCTTGCTCACCCCCATGTTATCCCTACTATAAATGCAATGAATGAATGAATGAATGAATGATGTCCTTTAATAATCCACCTGGTCTCTAAACTGTGGCATTCACTCTTTCCCATGTAGTGACCCTTTACATATTTTGACATGCCCAAGCTACCAGAGTGCCCCTATTTTTCAGAGCCTGTATTGGCAATTAATTTGAAAGCTTCATTATATAAAGAAAGCAAGTCCTCTAAAGAAAATCCTCATTATTAGTCCAGGCATTCCACTTTTTTTTAGAAAAAAGCTATTGTTTAGACATATATTTTTCATGTAAACAGCACTGAATTTAAAGGCGATTTCTGTGACAAATAATATTTTGAAGAGAAACAAGACATTATTTACAGTACAGAATCAGACCATTCAAACCGACAGGTCAGACCAGACAGTCATAAAAAAGTTCATTCTGATCACGTCTCCACAGATACCGACAGACCTGCTGAGTTTCTCCAGTGCTTTTCTGCCTTTTCTTTACTTATTTATTTCAGATCTCCAGCATCTGCAAAATGTTCTCAGTTTAGGTCTATACCTCCAGAGTGCTCTGAAGATAGGGCAGTTATAAACAAAAACAAACTTACATTTATTTGGCACTCCCTACGAATACTGGACATTTCAATTTGAAGTGTTGCAGCTGTTGTGATATAGGGAAATTCAGCGAGACAAAATTGGAAACAACTGCACTTCTGCATAATGAATGGTATTTGAAATTGTGTGAAATGAAGGGCTTTGAAACCTACCATTTTGGGAACACAATTTAATTCCTTCTTCATTAAAAAAGAAAAACATCTCTTCCGATTTTAGAGCAACCAAAGTGAAACCCTCTATCGTCTCCATCCCATTCACAAGTTGTTGCAATTCACCAGAAATGACAGCTGGATTTTGACATCTATTTAACTAGGCACAGTGAGAGAAACAGGCAAGAGTTAATGGTTGAGAGCGTTTAAGCTGTATTTTTAAAACTGTCGATAACTATTCAACGGCATGCTGCAGGAAGCAAAAGAAAGTCATTGTTCAGAGGATTAATTTGTTCCAAGCACTTCACTTCTCTGGCTGTCGAGATTGACGGCCCATTTCTGTTGCTTTTATGTACAGAACATAATTTACATCAAAGCCAGCTACTTCAGGAGACAGCTCTGCATTTGCTGTTCATACATTTCTGATAAAAACCAAGGGCAAGGATTATCAACAGAAGAAACTTCATCCACTAAATTTGAAAAAAAAAATGTAGCAGCTTTTTTTTCTAAAGCAAGCTAGTTGCCAAATTAATTCTTCCCCCCCCACCCCACACACACACACTTTTATTCACAAATAAAATCAACAGAAAAGGGACCTCTGAATCAAATCATAAGAATACTTCTATTTTAATGATCATCGAGATTTCAGCTTGGAAAGCACACCAGTAAACCATGAAACTAGCAGAAATCTACTCCAGCCAAAGCTAACAACTGATTTTCCTATCAGACATTAAGTATTGCTATTCAGAAATACACAGGCAGGCTCAGAGGGAGAAGAGACGAGGGGGAAGAGACACCCAGGGGCTGGCAGCGTGGGGGGGGGGGGAGCAGACACCTAAAGCGATAGAGGGGTGGGGCACAGCCTCCCAGAAGGGTTGGGGGGAATAAAGAGGACAGGCATCCAGGGAGGGAAGGGATGGAGGAGAAGGGGAGAAGACAGGCACCCAAAAAAAAAGACAACCAAACAGCCGAAGGTGGAGAAAGAGAGAGAAGAGACAGAGACAGACACCCAGAGAGACAGAGACACGCAGGCAATTGCACAGCTTTGATCCACAAAGCTGTACACTGTACATAATTGATGAAAGCCAGCAACGGTTATAAATGGGCACACACACACACGCTAACAGAACGTGTGCAGTGTTTTTTTTCTCTCTCAGAAACCTGGACCAGGCGTCAATCTCTGATGTGAAGAAGATATGACGGGGAGATGTGTCAAAGGATTCAGGCGCCAGTAGCGAATCTGGACGGAGTTTCGCCCCGGGGCGATTTATGAAGAATTCGCCAGCGTTCGGAACAGTTAAAAAGGAAATGGGCAGTTTCGGTGACAGGTTTTCTTTAATTAAAAGGGATAGTAATCGCCCTCAATTATTTTTCCAGTGATTGGCAATGATGCTAAGACCTGGTTTGACAGTGGGGGAATACAAGAGGAAAATGTCTAACGACAGGCTCAAGTTGAACAATAGGAATTGTGCATTATTAGTAATAAGGGGCACAGTCAGATTCACTCGAGAACAAAACCCAGTCGCAATCTAAGATTTTTTTGAAGCTCTGTACTCCAAGTAAAATGAAGACTGTACAACTTTGAGATGCCTTTCCCTTCGAAGAGGAATCTTTTATTTGGACCCAAGTTTCCGTGCAAACTGCAGATTACCATGAATCGTTTTTGCACAGTTCCCGGGCCAAGCGCAGGGTCAGGTCCTGTAGGAGCTGCAAGGATATGTACCGTTTGCAGGAAGGTGGTTAAACAGTACAGTGCAGTGTTCCTGCAGACAGGCCCGGAGAGACTGGGATAGTCCCTCTTCACATTCCCAGCACCGGGCCCCACTCACACTCTTAAACGGGAAAGCTCAGCCATCTCCAACCTCAAATATTATCGTCGTTTCTTTTTACAAAAAAAAGTCAAAAGTTTGGTGGGGGGGGCGGAAATCAAATCAAATGTTAATGATACAGACAAAATCTTGTTAATTCAACCTCCGCTGTTATCTGTGGACCCCATCTTTACAGATTCCATTTCAGAGACAAATCGAGGGAGTTAAGGGGCGGTGGGACTGAATATTTCTGCGCTGCGTCTCGATCCTATGAGCTGCTGAAGGATCTACAGTTTCTGACAGCAAGCATCGGTGGGATTGTAAACGGAGAGCGCACTTGAAAATCGAACTCTGGATTTAACCAGACCTCAGGACGAAAAATCCCAAAACCATCAGGACTGAACTTTCTGTCTGGTAATTAGTGTCTGTATTCCGGAATAACTACCACTGAAAAGACCCATCCTCTCTCTCTTCTATTAGGTATTTACCTGCAATTGTGCGCTTTAATGTACATGTCTTTATCTTCGTATAGACTGTACAGTATATATCCTGATCTCTACATACACGCACCCTCCTCTCTACAGTGCATGGATATTAAAGCTGTATATCTCTACATAACTTTGTTATGTATACACAGATCCCTCTATAAATATAAATCATTTTACATACCTGAATTGAATTGAATTAGCTTTATTGTCACCTTAGATATTAGGTACAAACACAAGGAACTGAACCTACGACAAACAGATTAAGACGAGGATTGTGAAGTCTTGTTGTTGACTGCCCAGTTTTCAGGAGTTCCCCCGAGTTTTTGGATTTACCTGAGAAATTCCTGGAGGCAGGTGTCACAGAAGCGATGGCCACAGGTCGAGACTTGCACGGGTTCCCGCATCGGCTTGTTGCATAGGGGACACTGAAAGCGCCGCTTGGGCTTCTCCAGAAACTTGTAATCGTAGCCCGGCATGATGGCTTTAAAGAGACGAAACGGCGTGAAAAAGTGCGCCGACCGCTAGTTAGCATTCACTGAAAACAGAAACAAATTCCCCCCTCTCTCACTCTCTCTCTCACACACACACACACACACAATCGTCAGGCTGGGGTTACTGCATCCGGCTGGGAGACTGTAACTGAGCTCCAGACTAACCAGCAGCGCCTAAGCTTTGCCCCTCCGCCTGGCTGCGTCTGAATGAAGGAGGCTCGCTGCTGTGTTGATGTTTGGAGATGATTTTCCCGGAGAAGGTTCACGTGTTAGAGGGGAGGAGATTTAGCAGCACCACTGCTGCCTCTGGGTCCTAGTGACTTCAGTCAACAAATCAGCCGGCTTTAGGTCCTCTACAGACTTTCCGGCTGAATTAATTCATTATTATTTTATATTATTATAAATTCATTATTTATGAATTAAAGTCACTTCCGTGACCGCCTGAAAACTGATTTATATATTCAAACACCACGGTAGGTTATAATACTTCTGCATATAAAAATGAGAGTGGAATTGTATAATCAGGATTTTAACGTGAGGAAGTATGAAGGATATACATCTTTAAAAAAAAATCACACCAACGCACTCCTCCCCAAGTTTCACAGCCTCAGCTGCTCTTCAGACATCCACACAATAGTGAGATCTGTACACATGATAGATTTACCTGTTGGGGAGCAGTGTTGGGAGGTGGTGTGAGGATTAGAATTATATATCTGTACAATCGTCCCTCTCTTGTCTACAGTCAGCTAGGGGACAGCAAGGGGCTTTGTTTGGAATGGGCACAAAACAGTCTCTTTCTTGTCCGGGAATATCCTGCCACATTAAAAGCGAGAGAAAACGGCAGCTGTGGCCCGAACATTCACCCTGCTCAGTCAGAAACAGACGCTGACTAACGATGGTTAAAAGATTCTTTCTAACAAGCCATTCCTTTGTGAGCCGTGCTGAGCACCAACTGGTTGTCCCGCGTCTCTTTATATTGTTTTAAGGACACAGAGCTACTGTCTCTTAACCGGATGTATCTACCCAGTCCTTTACGTTGGTAAGCAGGAGAGAGATTCCAGATCCAGTTGTAACAACCACTGGGGGTGTAGTCCGCTGTGTGTGTGTTTTTTTTGGTTACAAATTCCTTCTCATCCTCTTGGGGAAAGCGATGTAATTTGCTAACTTTTATTGCTCCAACTCAGCACTTTAAACCACAAAGCTCCCACAGCATAAATATTGCAGTCTAACGAGGAGCCAGCTCTCTCTCTCTATCTCTATCTTTATCTTCCTTTTGAGGGCAGTGAGGGAGCCAGGAACTCAGATTTCCGATTACAGCCTAGTCCGTCAGTGAAAATAATTCAAACCAAAACCTCGACATTTAATGTACCGAGAGGAAAACACAAGCGTTTCACATTGTCAAACAGTCTTCTCTTTAAATATGAAAAGGCCGAGGACAGTTGAACAAGGCTGAAACTTGTTATGTAAACCTGGAGCACTGACTGATAGGGTGGGACTGTTCACCAGCCATTCAGTGGACTGGGCGTGGCTGAGATTAGGTTTCATCAGATGATACACTCGGGATGTTGTGACTGTTGCTACAGTTACCCAATCACATTTTCGAAAACTATACCAACTAGACAACGGTTTGCATGGCAGCTTTATCAGCGAAGTACAAACACCTCCACAGATGCTGCCTGGCCTTCTGACAATTTCCAGCATTTTCCGCTTTAGTTTTAGATCTCCTGCATTTTCCTCTTGTTATTTATACGCCGTTTCTTTCTGTTACTGTTGTGGACTCGTCAGGGAACCTAGTATTGTGCTGCTCATTGTATAGTTGTGATGTTTCTTCCTCTGTCTGTCTAACCTGTCCAAAACGGCTCGTGTTTGCTTCCCTTGAGCAATGGCCTTGATTTGTAAATTCCTGAGGACGATTCATGGGCAATTGGAGCTGCTTGTAAGTTACAGCATTATTCTCTGAATTATGATCAATATATAATAGATTCATTTCCTACTACAGTCCTTAAATTACAGACTGTGCATTGGCTTTGATGAATCACAGAACAGAACAACACAAAACGAGGCCATTTGGCCCATCAGGTCTGTGTTGCTTTTTTTTTTAAACAAAAACAGTGACCCCATTCCCCTATTCTTTCTCCCAACTCCATGATTGCTACTTGAAGAAGAAACTATGAAAAATACCAGAGTTGGAGGTGACAAATGCAGGAATAAGGCGAAGGATCACATCTACAATCATGAACTTGATGTGGTCGCTTTGTCACTTGTTGCTGAGTCAGAAGGTCCTGGTCTCATGACTTTGGGTCTCTTCCTCTAAATGGAATATTATATGAAATACTGAGGGAGTACCAAGTAATCCAAAGTGTCTCCTCTTGACAACAGTAACGCAGAGAAGGCCTTGTCTGCTGTTTCAGGTAGACATGTCCATCAGTTCTTCATTTGTCCCATTTCACCCTGTTTGCCTTTTAATATCATTCTTTTTCCCACTGAAAAGAGAAATAAGAATTGCTAGAGTATTTTCTCTAGCAGACAGCAGGACAAATGCCAAGTCTCAAACAATCAGCACAATTTAAAATACAGGAGAAAAGGACGGTGCTGACTGGTTGACAAGTAGACTCTAATTGGCTGAGATATTGCCATGGAGAAAGTCCCAGGGTACCAAAGGTTCCATGAAGATGCTCCTGAAGGTATGCCTACCACACAAGTGAGCAACAAAGTGTATGCATTTCAGTGTGGGTGCCATACCAGGTACATATGCTACATGTCTCAACATTAACATATTAAGCAGCATATTCCTCCAGCTGTTGTAAATTGTCACAGCACAGATCATACTCAACCAACCTGCACTTGCAAGTTCCAATACTATTAGATGTGATTTCATGATTAGACAATAGTTGCTGAACAATCCTGAAGACTATCCATAACAAAATCAGTCAAACTCAAAAATTGGGCTTACACTTGCTAGAAGTAACATACCTTATATGTACGGCATGTGCTCTATCAACAAAAAAAGGAATATTTTCAATCTCTTTTGCCTTTTCTGAGTTAACCAGCAGCCTTTCGTTTTATTTGCAGCCAGACCTGCTGAGCTTTTCCACTAACTTTGTTTTTGTTCCTGATTTACAGCATCTACAGTTCTTTCTGTTTTTATTTAGCCTTTCATTTTATGTTGCTTACTCCAAGGCAATAGCTCAGCTAATTAGTGTCAAGGTGCCAACTAAGAAGTACATCATTTCATCCAATATTATATTTGATGTGATTATTTGAAATTTGACACTTGTACTTTTCCTGATGGGGGCAAGGCAAAAGGCTTTAGCAACATGTCTTTGTTTAAATCAAAATTCAAGTGCTGTACTTGCAAGCAACTCATTATTTTGTTACTCAATCACTTCTGCCACTCCCAGTCTAATCAGAGACCATTTCTGTTCTCCTCCCCACTCGACAATTCCCCTTACTGCCTCAGTACTTCTTTTGTGACCAGAAGTCATCAACCTGAAATGTTTACTATTTTTCTCTTCTCAGATGCTGCCTGACCTGAGCACTTCTAACATTTTGTTTTCATTTCAGGTTCTACAGTATCTTAAGTACGTTGCAAAGCAGTGTCACTGTTGCAATGTTGGGAATGCAGCAGTCAGTATCTGAGCAACAAGAGATTCCACAAACAACAAAACGTTAATGACTAGATAATCTACTTTAGCAAATACTGACCTGGGCATCAGGAACAACATCAGTGCACCTCTGAAATATTGCCTTTTTCACATCAGAGGGAACAACTGTTTTAAAAACTCACCTGAAAGGTAGCACCTCTGAAAATGCAGCATTAAACTATTAGCCTAGATTAGCTACCAGAATGGGACTTAAACTCAAGGATTTAATGTAGACGAGGGTGCTACCAACTCAGTCACAGCTAGCTAACATATTTACACACTGTGGTTTGAGAGTCTTACTGTATACAAGGTGGCTGTCCTGTTTCCCTATGCATTTTCAGTGAATGTACATTAGAAGTAATTAATCGTCTGTGAAATCCAAAAGATATACAAGGCTATTTATAAATCATAGATCCTTTCTAGATTACAGGCAGTGATCAACTCGCTGTGTACTTAAATCCTTTATTTATAGGATTGGCTTTTTAATCACAAGATTAATGAGTACCACTATTAACCCAGTACGCTTCTGCTCCAGCTGTACAAGTTATCTCAAGTCCTGTAATGCTGGTCAAAAATTGTCTCAACACATTTCCGAGTTATGTCAACAACACAGACTGCCTGAACATTTTTACATCAAAGGGATGTCAAATTGATCTTAATTCTTTCAAATCACTTTATGTTTAAAGTGGTCCTAATAATAAGACTTGCATTCCAAGATGTGACAGTGATTGTTTAAATAGGTAGGTAAATATGGGGCCCATGAGGTCTTCCTAATGTTTAAAAGGAAATTTGGTGTCTGGTAAACAAACTACAGACACTCTGATACAGACTTCTTCAAATTCTTGAGGCCTAGGTCAGAAAACTGGACTAGTAATAGTAGCTCTCCAAGTTAATTTAGTAGTTGTGAGCCAAACCCCAGAACTTATTTTTCAGACTAATGTACCTTTTTCCAATTTTGCTGTTTCTTAATCCTTGGTGCTGAAATTGCTGAATTCAATTCCTCCCACTTCCTACAGAAATCAATTCCTCCCACTTCCTACAGACAAAGGGGGTGGCCATGGGTACCCGCATGGGCCCAAGCTATGCCTGCCTCTTTGTAGGTTACATGGAACAATCCCTCTTCTGTACCTACACTGGCCCTAAACCCCACCTCTTCCTCCGTTACATTGATGACTGTATCGGCGCCGCCTCGTGCTCCCACGAGGAGCTCGAACAGTTCATCCACTTCACCAACACCTTAACTTAAGTTCACCTGGACCATCTCTAATACCTCTCTCTCCTTCCTGGACCTCTCTGTCTCCATCTCCGGCAACCACCTAGAAACTGATATCCATTTCAAGCCCACCGACTCCCACAGCTACCTAGAATACACCTCCTCCCACCCACCTTCCTGCAAAAATGCCATCCCCTATTCCCAATTTCTTCGCCTCTGCCGCATCTACTCCCAGGATGAGGTATTCCACTCCCGTACATCTCAGATGTCCTCGTTTTTCAAGTACCACAACTTCCCCCACTCAGTGGTCGAGAACGCCCTCGACCGTGTCTCCCGCATTTCCCGCAACTCATCCCTCACACCCCCTCCCCGCAATAACAACCAAAACAGAATCCCCCTTGTCCTCACGTACCACCCCACCAACCTCCAGA
>NC_063357.1:14107029-14134568 GCF_021869965.1 Rhincodon typus | reverse complement strand
GCCCGAAGGTTGCAGGAACAGCAACTCATATTCCGCTTGGGAACCCTGCAGCCCAATGGTATCAATGTGGATTTCACAAGTTTCAAAATCTCCCCTCCCCCCACCGCATCCCAAAACCAGTCCAACTCGTCCCTGCCTCCCTAACCTGTTCTTCCTCCCACCTATCCCCTCCTCCCACCTCAAGCCGCACCTCCATCTCCTACCGACAAACCTCATCCCGTCCCCTTGACCTGTCCGTCATCCCTGGACTGACCTATCCCCTTCCTAACTCCCTACCTACACTCACCTTTCCTGGCCCCATCCCCGCCTCTTCGACCTGTTTGTTTCCTCTCCACCTATCCTCTCCTCTATCCCTCTTCTATCCGCCTCCCACTCTCTCCCTATTTATTTCAAAACCCCCTTCCCCTCCCCCTTTTCTGATGAAGGGTCTAGGCCCGAAACGTCAGCCTCTCTGCTCCTATCATGCTGCTTGGCCTGCTGTGTTCATCCAGCCCTGCACCTTGTTGACAGGGTAAGTGCTGTTGGAACAAAACGTTCAGTGTGTTAAATTCAGATCATTAATCATATGCACCCCGTTTTATTTAAACCTTCATTGTCAGACTCCAGTATTCAGTCTGCCATGTGTTGTTGGTTATCTCACAAGCAATAGACGCCAAGCTACATGTTTTGAAAAGATTCTAATTTGCGTTCAAGCTGTTATCTCGAATTAATTATTGTTTAAAGCCTTGTAAAGACAATTAGTCTTTTAAGGATATTGCCTTTATCCTTGCAGAGAAAGAATGCCGCCTTGTGGCCAATCCATGACAGTTTGCCTTCTGAGGAAAATCGCTACTGTGGAGTCATGCAATCATTCCATTTCAATGGTTAAAGGTCTCGTGGTGCAGTTGTAGCGTCTCCATCTCTGGGCCAACGACCCACCTACTCCAGAGGTAAGGATTAACATGCCTGTAAACTTTGACTTGAAATATATACAATGTTGAATCAGAGATAGTAGGAACTGCAGATGCTGGAGAATCCGAGACAACAAGGTGCAGGGCTGGATGAACACAGTAGGCCAAGCAGCATCATAGGAGCAGAGAGGCTGACGTTTCCGGCCTAGACCCTTCATCAGAAAAGGGGGAGGGGAAGGGGGTTTTGAAATAAATGGGGAGAGAGTGGGAGGCGGATAGAGGAGAGGAAACAAACAGGTCGAAGAGGCGGGGATGGAGCCAGTAAAGGTGAGTGTAGGTAGGGAGTTAGGAAGGGGATAGGTCAGTCCACGGAGGACGGACAGGTCAAGGGGGTGGGATGAGGTTGGTCGGTAGGAGATGGAGGTGCGGCTTGAGGTGGGAGGAGGGGATAGGTGGGAGGAAGAACAGGTTAGGGAGGCAGGGACGAGCTGGACTGGTTTTGGGATGCGGTAGGGGGAGGGGAGATTTTGAAACTTGTGAAATCCACATTGATACCATTGGGCTGCAGGGTTCCCAAGCGGAATATGAGTTGCTGTTCCTGCAACCTTCGGGTGGCATCGTTGTGGCACTGGATGGACATGTTGTCTGAGGAATGGGAGGGGGAGTTGAAATGGTTCGCGACTGGGAGATGCAGTTGTTTATTGCGAACCGAGCGTAGGTTTTCTGCAAAGCGGTCCCCGAGTCTCCGCTTGGTTTCCCCGATGTAGAGGAAGCCACACCGGGTACAGCGGATGCAGTATACCACATTGGCAGATGTGCAGGTGAACATCTGCTTGATGTGGAAAGTCTTCTTGGGGCCTGGGATGGGGGTGAGGGAGGAGGTATGGGGGCAGGTGTAGCACTTCCTGCGGTTGCAGGGAAAAGTGCCGGGTGTGGTGGAGCTGGAGGGGAGTGTGGAGCGGACAAGGGAGTCACGGAGAGAGTTGTCCCTCCGGAAAGCAGATAAAGGTGGGGAGGGAAAGATGTCTTTGGTGGTGGGGTCGGATTGCAGATGGCGGAAGTGTCGGAGGATGATGCGTTGGATCCGGAGGTTGGTGGGGTGGTACGTGAGGACGAGGGGGATTCTTTTTTGGTTTTTATTGCGTGGACGGGGTGTGAGGGATGAGGTGCGGGAGATGTGGGAGACACGGTTGAGGGCGTTCTCGACCACCGAGGAGGGGAAGTTACGGTCCTTGAAAAACGAGGACAACTGAGATGTACGGGAGTGGAATGCCTCATCCTGGGAGCAGATGCGGCGGAGGCGAAGGAATTGGGAGTAGGGGATAGCATTTTTGCAGGAAGGTGGGTGGGAGGAGGAGTATTCTAGGTAGCTGTGGGAGTCGGTGGGCTTGAAATGAATATCGGTTTCGAGGTGGTTGCCCGATATGGAGACAGAGAGGTCCAGGAAGGGGAGAGAGGTGTTAGAGATGGTCCAGGTAAACTTAAGGTTGGGGTGGAAGGTGTTAGTGAAGTGTATGAACTGTTCGAGCTCCTCGTGGGAGCACGAGGCGGCGCCGATACAGTCATCAATGTAACGGAGGAAGAGGTGGGGTTTAGGGCCGGTGTAGGTACGGAAGAGGGATTGTTCCACGTAACCTACAAAGAGGCAGGCGTAGCTTGGGCCCATGCGGGTACCCATGGCTACCCCCTTTGTCTGTAGGAAGTGGGAGGAATTGAAAGAGAAGTTGTTGAGTGTGAGGACGAGTTCGGCTAAGCGGATGAGGGTATCAGTGGAGGGGGACTGGTCGGGCCTGCGGGACAGGAAGAAGCGGAGGGGAATGCAGGTGTAGAGGGACTGGACGTCCATGGTAAAGATGAGGTGTTGGGGACCGGGGAATTGGAAGTTCTGGAGGAGGTGGAGGGCGTGGGTGGTGTCACGGACATAGGTAGGGAGTTCCTGGACCAAGGGGGAGAAAATGGAGTCTAGATAGTTGGAGATCAGTTCGGTGGGGCAGGAGCAGGCGGAGACAATGGGTCGACCAGGGCATTCAGGTTTGTGGATTTTGGGAAGGAGATAGAAGCGGGCAGTGCGAGGTTGGGGAACGATGAGGTTGGAGGCCGTGGGTGGGAGGTTACCTGAGGTGATGAGGTTGTGGATGGTTTGCGAGATGATGGTTTGGTGCTCAGGGGTGGGGTCATGATCAAGGGGGCGGTAGGAGGAGGTGTCGGAGAGTTGGCGTCCGGCCTCGGCGATGTAGAGGTCAGTGCGCCATACTACAACTGCACCTCCCTTGTCCGCGGGTTTTATGGTGAGGTTGGGATTGGAGCGGAGGGCTGCACGTTCTGCGGGGGAGAGGTTGGAGTGGGTGAGAGGGGTGGAGAGGTTGAGGCGATTGATGTCTCGACGGCAGTTGGAGATGAAGAGGTCGAGGGAGGGTCCAGGCACTTACCCTGTGTAGCTCCTGGCGCACATCGTACACTTTTAAACTCGGTGGGTACACACAGTTAGCGCCTCATAAAAGATGCAAAACGGATTCCGATCCAGCTTCGCGTTTGTTTTTCTTTTGATTAAACTTCCTCACGTACACAAACCTCCCCAGAGTTATTCATGTGCAGCAACTCCATTGGAAATAGTGCTACTGAATTGAGAGGAGGTGGGTAGCGGGTCTAATCTAATACTATTCAAGGGACGCAATGAACCACCTTTCACAGATAAGTAGTTTAAAATGAAGTGTTAATAATCCAGGGGTTTACTGAGAGGGTGGAGGTTCTTTTTTAAAACCCGTGTCATATATGTCAACAGCATCCTCAGAAATTACAAAGCACTCGAAATGTTGGTCTATTATTTGCCACGGTAGCTACTTTTTACCCGCAGGAGGTGCAGTATGAATGCATCGCCCAAGTTTCAGTTTTGGATTCCGATTTGCTAAGATTAAGGTGGACATATAACGTGACTTTAACCCTTTGAACCCCGCAACATTTGGTAAAATTGAAGTTCAGCGGAATGTGAAAAACACTATCAGTCATAAAGTGATAGGGCATGGAAAGAGGTCATTTGGCCCATCATGTCCATACTGGCTCTCTAGAGCATTCCACTCCCATTTCCCGTACTCTCCCCACGGGTCTGCAAGGACCCATCCAATTTCGTTTTGAAATCAATTACCATTGTTGCTTCCATCATCCTCCGTAAGCAGCGAGTTACAATATTCAGTGAGTTACAACGCTCTAGAGACAAAATTCCCTGAGGCCCTATTCATTGTGGTTGGTGACCTCAACTAAGCCAACCTCAAGTGAGTGACGCCAAGGTTACCACCAACACATCTCCTGCCCCACCAAGGGACCAAACATTCTGGATCACAGCTACACAACCATTAAAGGCACCTACCGCTCAATCCCCCGCCCACACTTCAGAAAATCCGACCGCAGCGCTGTGCTCCTCCTCCCTGCTTGCAACCAGAAGCTGAAACAGGAGGATCCTTATCGAAAAGAAGTACAGTGCGGGTCTGAGGCAGCAGAAGACCATTTCTGGGACTGTTTGGAATCGACGTTCAAGTGTTCAGCAAATAACCTGGATGAGTATGCCGTCACAGTCATGGACTTCATTAGCAAATGCATGGAGGACTGTATACCAAAGAAGTCAATCCGAGTGGTCCCCATCTGTAAACTGGATGAACGAGGAAGTCCACTCCCTACTGAAGACCAGACGTGCAGCATTCAAGTCGGGTGACCCAGATCAATACAGAAAATCCAGATATGACCTCTGCGAAGCCATCAGGAAGGCCAAGAGGCAGCACCGGACCAAGTTAGAGGCCCAGACCTACTAAACAGACTCCCACCGTCTATGGCAAGGCCTAAGCGACATTACGGGATACAAAATGAAGCAGTGCAAGATAGCGGACAATGACACATCCCTCCCTGACATGCTCAATGCTTTCTGTTTTTTTTGGTTTGAGCAGAATGCCAGCAGTGTGGTGATGCCTGCCCCGACAGCCCCAGACACATGTGTTCCCTCCGTCACTGCTTCAGAAGTCTGATTTTCCTGAGACTGAACCCAAGGAAAGAGATGGGCCCAGACAGTGTCCCCGGCCGAGCAATCAGATCCTGTGCGGACCAACTGGCGGAGGTGTTCACCAACATTTTCAACATCTCCCTCCTACAAGCCAAAGTCCCAACCAGCTTCAAGAAGACCACCATCATCCTTGTAGCTAAGAAAGCACATGTGGTGTGCCTTAATGACTATCACTCAGTGGCTCTGACCTCAATAATCAGGAAGAGCTTTGAGAAGCTGGTCATGGCCCACATCAACTCCAGTCTCCCAGCCTGCCTCGATCCCCTACAGTTTGCCTACCGATGTAACAGGTCCACACTCATCCCTGGAACATCTGGCCATCAAAGACACCTATGTCAGACTCCTACTCGTTGACTTCAGCACCACCTTTAAACACCATATCCCCTCCAGACTGATCTCAAAACTCAGTGGCCTTGGTCTCAGCTCTGCCCTCTGCAACTGGATACTCAGCTTTCTGTCTCACAGGCAGCAATCAGTGAGGGTAAGTAACTGCACCTCCTCCACAATAACACTCAACACTGGAGCTCCCCAAAATTTAGCGTCCTCAGCCCCCTACTGTACTCCCTGTACACCTACAACTGTGTTGCCAAATTCCGAATGAACGCCATCTACAAGTTCGCTGACGACACCACTGTAATGGGATGGATATCTAAAAATGATAAGTCAAAGTACTGATGGGAGATGGATGACTTGGTGATGTGGTGCAACGAAAACAATCTGTCCCTCAACGTTGGCAAAACTAAAGAACTGATCATTGACTTCAGAAAGAAAGGAGGAGAACACGCACCCATCTACGTCGACAGAACTAAGGTTGAGAGAGTGAAGAGCATCAAGTTCCTCGGAGTGACGATAACCAACAACCTGTCCTGGACTTCTCACGTAGATGCGACAGTCAAGGAGGCACAACAACGCCTCTTCTTCCTCAGGCGGCCCAGGAAATTTGGCATGTCCATAAGGACCCTCACCAACTTCTACAGATGCACCATTGAAAACATGTTGTCTGGGTACATAATGGCCTTGTATAGCAACTGCTCTGCTCAGGACTGTAAGAAACTACAGAAGGTGGTGTGCACAGCCCAGACCATCATGGAAGCCAACCTTCCATCCATGGACTCTATTTACACAGCTCGCTGCCACAGAAAGGCGGCCAACATCATCATAGACTTATCGCACCTTGGTAATGACCTCCTGCAGCCTCTTCTGTCAGGCTGAAGAAACAGAAGCTTGAACACACATACGAGCAGGTTCAGGAACAGCCTCTTCCCAGCCGTTATCAGACTAATGAACGAACTCTCTAGCCTCAAATAATGCTGATCTTGCTAAAATTGATCTCACCTCGCACACGCCCTGTGCAATGTAACCCGTATGCCTCTGCCTAAGTCTTTTTGATCTGTACATCCTTTGCTTACTATGATTTGCCTGTACCACTTATAAACAAAGCTTTTCTTTGTATTTCAGTACATGTGACATTAAATAAATCAATCAATCAATCTATTACAAAACTGAACTCTCAATCACAACAATCATGTGCAATTTGGAAATAGGGCTTTAAAGAGTGTTTTGAGTTTTACACCTGAACAAAAGACAAATTGTGGTTAAGGTCTATGCATTATTCTGGTCTGCCATGCGTACTCACCAGGGCCTTGTGAGAAACTTTTAAATTGCCTTTTGTGTAAACCTATCTTGGAAAAGACTGGTGAAAGCTGAAGCCAGCAACATTGATGGATGGAATTACATCGTAATACTGCCAATTTTGAGACAACCAGAAAATACAGCAGGAAAAAACAGAGTTAATGTTTGAGGTTCGGTGACCCTCAGTAAGATGCTGCCAGACTTCCTGAGCTTTTCCAGCAACTTTGTTTTTGTTCCAGATTTACAGCATCTGCAGTTCTTTCAGTTTTTAGAAAATATAGCAGGTTAGAGGACATCATAGATTCTGAAATCATAGAATCCCTACAGAGCAGAAAGAGGCAATTTGGCCTATTGAGTCTGCGCCAACCATTTGAAGAGCATCCCACCCAGACCTACCATATCCACCTAACCCTGCATTTCTCATGGCTAATCCACCTAGTCTGCACGTTCCTGGACTCAATGGACAATTTAACATGGCCAATCCACCGAACTCATGCACATCTTTGGACTGTGAGAGGAAATTGGAGCACCGGGTGGAAACACACAGACACAGGGAGAATGTGCAAACTCCACACGGACAGTGACCTGAGGCTGGAATGAACCTGTGTCCCTAGCGCTGTGAGGCAGCAGTGCTAGCCACTGAGCCACTGTGCCTTATACCTCTCAAGATGCTTTGCAGGATCAATTAACAAACAGAATTTGACATGATTCTCATAATGTCATTTATATAATTCATTTGGATGTGAATATGCGAGGAGCAGTTAGTAAGTTTACAGATGACACCAAAATCGTAGTGTAGTGGACAATGAAGAAGGTTATCTCAGAATACAATGGGACCTTGATCATATATCCAATGGGCTGAGGAATGGCAGATGGAGTTTATTTTAGATAAATGTGAGCTGTTGCATTTTGGTAAGGCAAACTGCAGTAGGATGTATATAGTTAATGGTAGGGTCCTGGGAAGTGTTGCTAAACAAAGAGACCTAGAGATATAGATGAATAGTTCCTTGAAAGTGGAGTCGGACGTAGATAGTGTGAAGAAAGCGTCATTGGGCATTGACATTGAGTATAGGAGTTAGGACGTTATGTTACGGCTGTACAAGACATTGGTGAGGCCACTTTTAGAATACTGTGTACAATTCTGGTCTCCCTGCTATAGGAAATATGTGACAACAAGGTGCAGGGCTGGATGAACACAGCAGGCCAAGCAGCATCATAGGAGCATCCAGCCCTGCACCTTGTTGTCTTGGATTCTCCAGCATCTGCAGTTCCTACTATCTCTGATTCAATAGGAAATATGTGTTAAACTTGCAAGTGTTCAGAAAAGATATACAAGGATGTTGCTGGGATTGGAGGGCTTGAGTAGTAGGTAGAGGCTGAATAGGCTGGGGCTTTTTTCCCCTGAAGTATTGGAAGCTGAGGGGTTACCTTATAGATAGACAGATTTTTATGCAGTAAGGGAATCGAGGGTTATAGAGAAAAGACAGGAAAGTGGAAGTTGAGGGTTATCAGATTGCCATGACCTTACTGAATGGCAGAACAGCCTCGATAGCCTGAAGGACCTATTCTTCTCCTACATCTATGATCTAAAGTGCCTTAATGGGCTGAATGACTTCCTATTGCGCTGTGACAATTTGTGATATACTTGAAATATTAACATGTTTCCACCGTTCCTGCTCTTGCCTGAGCTGATGAGTGGTTCCAACGTTTTCTGTTTCAAGTGGACAGTGTTTTGCCTTCCCTTAAATCAGGAGTGCTGGAATAGATGCAGGATCACCCCCAATTTTACTAATTAATTCTCCAGATGCAGACATTCTTATCAGGTTTCTCTTGAGAAGACTGTAGCTGGAAGCTTTCTCAAATTGCCTGCAATCCATACAGTGAAAGTGTTGTCATATTCCGTGGACATAGTTTTAATAAAGGCGAACAGTTCCGTATAAGGTTAATCGAAAATAGTGAGGACTAAAACACAATAAGGTATGAGTAGCATGTTACAGGGACAGCGGCTAAAGAAACTTAACAGATACAAGTGATACAGTGGCAAAAAAGGCATATAGCATGCTTGTCTTCATTGGTCAGGGCACTGAGTATAAAGGTTGGCAAGTCATGTTCTAACTGTATAAGACTTTGGTCAGACCACATATGGAGTAGTGGACACAGCTCTGGTCACCATGCTATAGGAAGCTTTTGGAGAGGGTGCAGAAGAAGTTTACTAGGATGTTGCCTGGATTGGAGTGTACTCGCTATAAGTAGAGGTTGGACAAACTTGGATTGTTTTTACTAGAGTGTCAGAGGCTGAGGAGCTACTTGGTAGAAGTATATGAAATTTTGAGGCATAGATGGGGTGGATAGTCAGAGTCTTTTTTCCCCAAGGTGAAAATGTCAAATACTAGGGGCATAGGTTTGAGGTGAGAGGAGGAAAGTTTAAAGGAGATGTGCGAGGAAAGTTTTTTTACACAGAGGTAGCTGCCTGGAATGCACTGCTTTGGGAAGTGGTAGGAGCAGATGCAATAACAAAGTTTTAGAGGCATTTAGACAGACACATGTACAGGCAGAGAATGGAAGGCTATGGACAATGTGCAGGCAGGTGGGATTAGTTTAGAATAGCATTATGGTTCTGCACAGACATGGTGGGCCAAAGGGCCTGGTCCAGTGCTGTGCTGTTCTGGTTCTGTGTTCTACATAGAGAAACTCTATATCAGAAAAATTGAAGGAAACAAAGTTTGAACTCCCCCATTTGAACTGCCTGGAAGGTGGTAATAGCAGTATCAATGGTAAGTTTCATAAGAGATATTTGTAGAGCCATGAGGATTAAGTCTAATTGGGTAGTTTTTACAAACATTTGACATAGATACACTAAACTGAATGTTCTTCTCTTACACACATGACTATTGAAGAGGATGCAAAAGAGCCAATGAAGGAGAATCATACTTGGAAAAGTACAGCAGGGATATTAAACTGCACCAAATCACACACAACACAAGAACTGTCTTCCTTTTCTCTAGAGCAAGTTACCTCTGCACATTGTCTGCCTCTCTTAAATTCTTGTGCCAATTTCATGGGCCATATGTAAAGTACAGATTGAGATCAGTAAAATTGCAGGATACTTGAATCTCCATCTTTACCTTCCTGAAACTGGCTGCTTTAATTTAACAGTACATTTATAAATCTGCAATGACCTCTGCGGTTCCCTGGGCTTGAAGGGGGGAGGGGCAAATCTCTTTATCCTACAGAGTGCAAACTAAGGTCTTGGGTCTCTTGTAAGCCACAGTCGTATAAATGTAAAAGTGCCCTACTGCCTCCAATTGACACAATCTAATAGAATCTTCCTTATATTGGAAGTCACAGCTTCACTCAAGACTCTATCAATCTATTTTCACTTTGTGTTTGAAGAAGATCATTCCATTATAAACATTTGGAATACATGTCTGGATTACTTTATTTTGCAGAACACAGTCCAATATCTTTTTGGACAATTCTAACACTACCATCTCCTTTGCTGAAAAAATATTTTATTGTTAATTACAAAGACTACTTCTAGGGCAGAATGGAACACTCACTAATGAAAACAAAATATTGGCGCTCACTAGAATGCCTTAAATCAATGCAGTCTTTGATCACTGTTTTCTAGGCAAAGTCTTTGATCGGTATACACTTCAGGTTTCTTGGGTCACCCTGCTGTTTGTCCCATGCTGGAGCACATATACTCCATTATAATAGCATGATGCAAGATTTGTTCTGTTGTGTCTTATACACAAGATCATTATGTTACTATCAAGGAGAAGTAAGTTCATTATAACTTAGCTAATTTTGTTTGCATTCAGTTACAATAAGGCAGTTGTAACATTGGATCCTGCACTCTGCCCTGTTACCCTGAAGCACTTCCATAGTACAACCTGCCTGTAAAGTAATAAGACAACACTTTTCACTGTACGTCGGTACAGGTGACAGTAATAAATCAAATCAAATCACGATTTCTTTTTCTTTAGCTGTTTATTGAGTGTTCCTTGGGCCACTATCTAGCACAACCAAAACATTAGCTTCTGTTGGTGCATTTGCTGGTGGCATACCTGGAAATTCTAGGTAATTGTCCCACAAGGACAGTCCATTTCTATTGGAGGGAACCATGGGCTAACATTTTTTAGAGTGGGACTTACCTCGTGACAAGCCTCATGAACATGGCACAACATGGATAAGCGTGAAGGTATACACTTCAGTGTCACAAACAGAAGAGTACTATTTAGAATGTGATATATTGGGAAGAGTGGATGTATAAAGGGATCTGGATGCCCTGGTAGACCAGTCAATTAAAGTAGATAGGCAGGTGCAGCAAGCAATTAGGAAAGTCAACAATATATTGGCCTTCATTGCAAAAGGATATGAGTTCAGAAAGACGAAGACCTACTGAAGGCCTTGGTGAGACCATGCCTGTACTGTGTGCAGTTTTGGTCTCCCTGTCTAAGAAAGGATATACTTGCTATAGAAGGAATGCAGTCGAGGTTCACAAGATTGATACTGGGAATTGCAGGACTGTCCTATGAGGGAATATTGGTTCAGCTGGGCCCCTATTCACTCGAATAATTAATCTCGTCCCATTTGCCAGCATTTGGCCCATATCCCTCAAACCCTTCCCGGGTCTAGGCCCGAAGCGTCAGCTTTCCTGCTCCTCTGATGCTGCTTGGCCTGCTGTGTTCATCCAGCTCTACACCTTGTTATCTCTATTCATATACCCATCCAGATGCCTTTTAAACAGATGCCTTGTAACTATGCCAGCCTCCACCACTTCCTCTGGGAGTTCATTCCATACACAAACCACCTTCTGTATGAAAAAGTTGGCCCCAGGTCCCTTTTCAATCTTTCCACTCTCACCTTAAACCTATGCCGTCTAGTTTTAGACTCTCCCACACCAGGGAAAATACCTTGGTTTTTCACACCATCCATGCTCATAGTGGCTCAGTGGTTAGCATTGCTGCCTCACAGCTCCAGGGACCCTGGTTCAATTCCACCCTCGGGCAACTGTCTGTGTGGAACATAGAATAGTACAGCACAGTACAGGCCCTTCGGCCCACGATGTTGTGCTGAACTTTTACCCAAAACCTAAGGTCTAGCTAACCTCCACCGCTACCTTATACTATCATCCATATGCCTATCTAATAGCTGCTTAAATGCCCCTAATAAGGCCGACTCCACTACCCTCTCCGGCAATGCATTCCACGCCCCTACACTCTCTAAGTAAAGAACCTAATTCTGACGTCTCCCCGATATCTACCCCATTTCACTTTAAAACTATGTCCCCTTGTAAAAGCTACCTCCACCCTAGGAAAAAGTCTCTGGCTGTCTACTCTATCTATACCTCTGATCATTTTGTACACCTCTATCAAGTCACCTCTCACCTTCGTCGTTCTAAAGAGAAAAGCCCTAGCTCTCTCAACCTTTCCTCGTAAGACCTTCCCTCCATTCCAGGCAACATCCTGGTAAATCTCCTCTGCACCTTTTCCAATGCTTCCACATCTTTCCTGTAATGAGGCGACCAGAACTGGACACAATACTCCAGATGTGGCCAAACCAGGCTTTTGTATAGCTGGAGCATACCTTCACAGCTCTTGAACTCAATCCCTCTATTAATGAAAGCTAACACACTGTACGCCTTCTTAACAACTCTATCCACCTGGGTGGCTGCTTTCAGAGAACTGTGGACATGAACCCCGAGATCCCTCTGCCCCTCCACAACTGCCAAGAATCTTTCCGTTAACCCTGTATTCTGCTTTCAAGTTTGTCCTTCCAAAATGAATCACCTCACACTTTTCAGGGTTAAACTCCATCTGCCACTTCTCAGCCCAGCTCTGCATTCTATCAATGTCCCTTTGTAACCTAGAACAGCCCTCCGCACTGACCACAACGTGACCCACCTTCGTATCGTCCGCGAACTTGCTAATCCACCCTTCCACTCCTTCATCCAAATCATTTACAAAAATCACAAATAGAAGAGGACCCAGAACATTGTCCCTGTTTGCACATTCTCCCTGTGTCTGCATGCATTTCCTCTGGATGCTCCAGTTTCCTCCCATAGTTCAAAGATGTGCAGGCTAGTTGGATTGGCCATGCTAAATTGCTCACAGTGTTTGGGGATTAGATGGGTTATAGGGGGATGGGGCTGGGTGGGATACATTGAGGGTCAGTGTGGATTTGTCGGGATGAGGGGCCTGTTTCCACACTGTAGGGATTCTGCGATTCTCTGATTTTATAAACCTCTATAAGGTCACCCCCTCAGCCAGGGAATTTAGCTGCAGTCTATTCAGCCTCTCCCTGTAGCTAAACTGTCCAACTCTGGCAACATCCTTGTAAACCTTTTCTGAACCCTTTCAAGTTTCACAACATCGTTCCCATAGCAGGGAGACCAGAATTGTATGCAGTATTCCAAAAGTGGCCTAATCAATGTCCTGTACAGCTGCAACGTGACCTCCCACCTCCTATACTCAATGCACTGACCAATAAAGGCAAGCATACCAAATGTCTTCTTCACTATTCTGTCTACCTGCGACTCCACTTCCAAGGAACTATGAACCTGCACTCCAAGGTCTCTTTGTTCAGCATCACTCCCTAGGACCTTACCATTAAGTGTTTAAGTCCTGCCCTGATTTGCCTTTCAGACTGAGTTGAGGAAATGTTTCTTCATTCTGAGGGTAATGAACCTGTGGAATTCTCGAACAGAGCAGCTGTAAGGGTCAAGTCACTGAATCTTTTCAAAAAAACAGATAGCTTCATTTTTAGATTTTACTTGCCTCAAGAAATAAAGGAGAAAGTGAAAATTTGGCATTAAGATAGAGGATCAGCCATGCTTGTACTGAATGGTGGAGCAGGGTTTAAGAGCTAAATAGCCTAGTGCTGCTCCCATTTGCACCATGAACTGAATTTTCTATTCATACACTACAACTGAAAACATTTTTGCGTCACAAATTGCTGCACTTATGGGTTGACACTGATATGGAAAGGTTCAGTGGGACATCATAGAATCCCTTCAGTGTGGAAGCAGGCCATTCGGCCCATCAAGTCCACACCAACCCTCTGAAGAGTATCCCACGCAGAACTACCCCCCCTACCCTATCCCTGCATTTCCCAAGGTTAACCCACCCAGCCTGCACATCCCTGGACACCATAGCATGGCCAATCCACCTAACCTGCACATCTTTAGACTGTGGGAGGAAACACACACAGACCCAGGGAGAATGTGGAAACTTCCACAGTCGTCCAGGGCTGGAATTGAACCCAGGTCCTTGACACTGTGAGGCAGCTGTGCTGACCATTAACCCATCATGCCACCCATCTCAGGGTTTATCTAAAAACAGCGTCAAATGCCCTCTTTTTCTGTCAGTTTAAAGAAATAGTTGAATAGCAGAAAAGGAATATGATTAAATAAAATCAAATTAGATGTGAAATGAATATTAGAGGGGAGGCAAGATTGTGTTAGTTATATAATCACAAAAGCGTTTGTATGTGGAAGGAGGCTGTTCAGCCCATTGTGTCTGCATTGGTTCTCCAAATGAGCATCATGATTTAGTACCATTCTACAGCCTTTACCCCATATCCTTGCACACTGTTTCTCTTTAAATAATGATCTAATGCTAGAATCATAGAATCCCTACAGTGTAGATTGAGGCCATTTGGCCCCGTGAGTCTGCACTGACCCTCCGAAAAGCAATCCTGCTCAGATCCAACAAGATGTGTTAAACCCAATGCATTTGCCTTAGTTCCTTTTGTTGTAAAAATAATCTGAAAAATTGATTTACGTTCTAGAAACACACTGATAGATGCAGCAGTTCTGCTCTTAATCCATATGAATAATTGTAAGTTAAGGTAATCAACTTTTTCATAATAAAGCTGTGCTTCTTTTCATCATTGGTGTCAGACAGCATATTAACCCTTAAGCAGCAGCATATGCTTCTACTCTGTATTCAGATAAAAGTGTTTTCCACAGTAGATTCACTGAACCCATATTTTAGTTAGCATTCATCATGAGGATTCCTTCTGGAGTTTTGTATGGAAATTAACTTGTAATTTTCTTGCCCTTACATAGATCATTAATTTTCATTTCCAGTTATGTATAACCTGGAATATATCCCACAAATTAAGATGCTGAATAAATCATCAGCATCCTGTATGTTAGTTATGCGAAGACTGCTGGCATGAAGTCAGAAAACTCAATTTTCAGTGACCTAACCATTAAGTATTCTGCTCCTACAGGAGAGTTTGCTGCACCATCTCTGAGTCAGAACATTGTGGTTTGAACCTTACTCAGTTCATAAAACAAATCATCAGTACCAGGTCTGTAACACAGGACTGCTGCATATCAGATCTTGTCCTTAAAATGAGATGTTCAACCAAAGACCCAGTATATCTGTACCAGGTGATCATGGAAGATTTACATGTTTGAGTTTCTGGCAATATTTGAGTCAGAGCAAATGCTGGTTGACATTTCCTCCCTAAACTTGACAAGCAATGAAAAGCAGCTTTGAAATTTTATTTCCTATATAGCAAGGTTAGATATTGTCATGCCCTAACACATTCTGAACTTCAAAATAATTTTTATATCTTAAAAACAGACTATAAGAAAGCTGCAAAAGTATGGGCTGCCTGAGGATCGGTTGGCTTCTTTTGTGGATTGAAACATTCCTGCGTCTCCAGCGGAAACAAAAGGAAACATCCAGATTCATGAGATAACAAGGTGTAGAGCTGGATGAACACAGCAGGCCAAGCAGCATCAGAGGAGCAGGAAGGTTGACGTTTCGGGCCTAGACCCTTCTTCAGAAATGGGGGAGGGGAAGGGTGTTCTGAAATAAATAGGGAGAGAGGGGGAGGCGGATGGAAGATGGATAGAGGAGAAGATAGGTGGAGAGGAGACAGACTGGTCAAAAAGGCGGGGTTGGAGCCAGTAAAGGTGAGTGTAGGTGGGGAGGTCGGGTGGAGATAGGTCAGTCCAGGGAGGACAGACAGGTCAAGGGGGCGGGATGAGGTTAGTAGGTAGGAGATGGGGGTGGGGCTTGAGGTGGGAGGAGGGGATAGGTGGGAGGAAGGATAGTTTAGGGAGGCGGGAATGAGCTGGGCTGGTTTTGGGATGCGGTAGGGGGAGGGGAGATTTTGAAGCTTGTGAAGTCCACATTGATATCAACCTAACCATTCAATTTATTTAGAAAAAGGACTGAATTGGTGGAGGTCACATAATAAGCCAGCCATACTTTTGTAAGCTTTTAAAACAGAACAAAAAAGTGCTTAGAAACAGAATTCTTTAAGAGTCCATAAGACAGCCCACAAATAAGCTGCAAGTCAACAAAGTAGCCAAGGTAATAGTCAGCCATATCTTGAAAGTGGGAGAAGCACTCTCCCCAACCTGTCTTGACTTGAAGTTCACCTGAGAAACAACCTCTTGGAAATTTGACTACAAGAAGCTTGCAGCCTATTGTGAATCCTCTGTTGTATAAGACCTCCACTTCAACTAAAAGCATCAACACATCCAAGAAACTTCAAGCCTGCAATGAAAGAGTGGCTGAAACAATGATACATTGTAATAGTATCGTATCTTTCTTCATAAATATTTAATCTTCAGGCAGGTGCTGGTGTGTGTCAGTTAAGTGAGGGAGATGTTGCATTATTAAACACCAGGAAAAGTGTGGGATAATAAATAACTTGTTTTTAAAAAAAACACTCGTGAATAAGATCTCTTCTGAAATTATTTAAATTAAAGCTCACCGCTGAAACTACTTACATTTGGACAATCATTCTGAGGGTAGAGAAAACATGCATACTCCACACACAAGAAATACTGATCACTGACAGCAAGAAACAACATCAATTCTGTCTGAGACCATATGAAACAAAATAATCTTGTTTGAATGCAATATTTTAATCATATTTGAAACCTGAGGCCTTGCAGTATTTGTCAGCATGTGAAGCATTTCTTATTTAATTCACAAGGATATTGGTCCAACATTTTGAAAACGATCACAAAGTTGAGGCCCACAGCATCAAATTGAATTTTTAACAATTGATATTGATATCTTAAATGTGTTGATGCTTTTGTTGAAGTGGAGGAATTTATTATCACTATAAAATGTTCAAATTTTTAGTTACAGATAATGGTTTATTGTCTCACTGTTAAGTGATATTTAGTTTGGTCTCTGTGTAGCTAAAAGCAAACTAAAGCAGAGCACATTACAAGGAAAAATTAAGATACAGGTGTTTTAAGTTTTGCAACACGTTCAGCAGGTCCAACTATCAAATAAAAACCTGTGATAGAATTCTAATTACACTTGTTTCTGAGTACAATAGTATGAAAGGTACTTTAATCTGTGGAGCTATAGCAATTATATAGATACAGACAGTCAAAAAAGTAAGAACATTCAAAGACTGTGTGCTATCTTTACACTTTTTCTGTCCTCGTCCAGTTTATTCCCCCCACCCCTGAGAACGGCTAGTCCAAATTGGGACACTTGCTTAAAAAGAAGCAAGTATCAGAAACCTGTGTAAATGTTCGCCATCACGTGTGTGAGCTTTGGTTGCACATGTCAATAGGCTGTTCCACACTTGGTTAACGATGGACAAGTTGAGACTATGGTTCAACTTATCCCATTCACATACATACCGGGCTAAGCAGCAAATCCTGGTTAACAATAAGAATCAGATACCTTTTAACTCAAGAGACACTGAGGCTTGAATATGGGATCCTTACTGCTGAAGTCATCTAAGCAAAACTAGGGCAAATATCAAAACTGGAATGAACCTGCTGATCAGAGTTGGGGTTGAGGAGTGAGATTTTACAATTCTGTTTGCGGTAAGAAAAATTTGGCGATTCATTGAGGACCATGTGTGCTTTACTTTCCACTTCAAACACATTCAAGCACAGAAAAACCAGGTACAGTCAAAAACAAATTCTGTTACAACATTGCATTTTAACTCCTGACCACAAATGTACATTTCTACATATAATCATCAGACTGGGTTTCTGCAAAACAAATTTCTGATTCGCTAAGCGATTAGTGTAAAATGCACTGAAAATTTGAAATGAATGAATACAGCTCGTCACCAGAATTGATTATTTGAGGCAAATAATGAGCCCTGCACAGTTGGACACCAGGAATTAATTTCATTAACAGTCTTCATAGCTGATCAAAGCAACAGGCTGACTATTAGCTTTCTTGACTGAGTGTCAATTTCTACAAGTATTTGGGACGGTTTCTCATGGCAACATCTTGTGAGATCTCTTGCCGTATCTTCCTAACCTCATCTCATTAATGAACTATTCTGCCCCTATGGCTCCCCTCTGGCCCGATTCTAGCCCCATCCAACCAAGCACCATTCTCAGAACAAATCACTTCATCAGGATTTCATGGAATTAAAGTCATCCCAGGCCCTGGTGTGCCATCTTTAAAGGGTTACTATGCACCCAGTCATGACACCAAAGCATGCCAGCCTGATGCAAGGTTGCCCCAGGTGAGTGCTGTGTCAGCACATGGAAGTTTGCACAGCAAGGTAGGAAGAAGCTCAACTATTTCATCAGCTTAAGTGCCACCATCTGATGCCTTAAACTCACTCTGTTTCTGATTCTGCACCCACCTCCCACCACCGGTCTCAGTATTACCTGCAACTTTTTGTCCTCACAAAAGACAAGGGATGGCAGGGATGTTGTGAGCATCCAGATAGGCTCAGAGTGAGTGAGCGAGTGCAATGACAGCAAAGCAAATGTCTGCAGACACAGCTTGATCCAGTCCAAGAGCTGGGCGTGTGCCCCTGATTGCAAGTTGTTTTCACTGCAGCATTATAATGGTAGTTGCTGGTGCAGTACTGATGTGCAGACGTGCGCTGTAAATGGATCAGAGATGGGCCATGAGGTTTCTTAGAGGCCAACACATGCCGGATGCAATGGTTGTGGACGTGGGAACATTGGCCACTGCCCATGGACCTTTCCTTGAGTTGATGGTGTCCAGTGTCCAACAGTGTACCTTGGAGCAAGTGGCAAGATGAAGTCACCAGATACCCACTCTGACATCCATGTTGAGAATTCTCGGCATCTAATTTGCTCATGAGTGTGGTACGACAGAAAGCTATACATTAATGGGAGGAGATGTGCAGTTAATAAGGTCCTTAACACATAATAATCCCCTTTAATATGTAACCCACTGCTGCCTAGTGAGAAACACACCTCTATTCCTGGAACTTAGTTAAAAGATGCAAGTTGTTCCCAACATTGAAACAGGCCTTGCCAGATCTCTCCCATGATTCTGTAACTTCTCTTGCCATAACATACTTCATTCAGGGCCTTCATTCACTGCACAGTGTGTTTATACAACGGGTCTCAAGCAAAATTGGAATCTGGGTCCAGAAGAGAAAGAGTAGTACACAAAACTCATTGCACCACAGAAGCTATATCCATAAAATTGAACAGAAACATAATAGCAACTGCAGCATAAACCTCCTAGTGAAGAAAATGGCAGGTCAGTTTTGGGTCAAATCATATGTCCTAATTTGGAATATAGTCCAAATGGCTTTTGAAATATGCTAAAATCACAGCTGAGCTGGTTGTGGTCACCGCTCCATTTTCCTGTCTACAATTCCCCTCCATCCTGGCCCAGTAACCTTTGGCCTTGTCGAAAAAACTTCAGCTAATTCAACTTTAAATAAATTCAATGACCCAGCTACCACTACTTTCATGGGAATTCTACATTGCCCTTTGAGAGAAAACAAAGGGAGACCTCTCATTCTTAATCTATCTCCTACTTTTCTGCAGGAGGAAACTTCCTCTTGGTATCCATTCTATCAAATCCCCATAGGATTATACATGTTTAATAAGATCGTCTCTCATTCTTCCAATTTTGAATGGGTACAAGTCCTACCTGTTCAACATTTCTTCAAAACTCCCCCATTCCAGGAATGAGTTGAATGGATTGTCTCTGAAATTCTGCTACTGTAATTGTATCCTTTTTCAAATAAGGAGACTAATATTGTACAGGGTAGTCTAGATTTGTTCTCAGCAAGGCCCTTTGCAGCTGCTGAAAAACTTTCCACTTTTATATTCCATTCCCCTTACAACAACACCATTTTATTTGCTTTTTTTTGCTTAATCATTTGCTATATCTACATATTAGCCATTGTAATTCATGTATCAGGACACCCAGATCCCTCTGTGTTCTGCAATCTTCCTTTACTTAAATAACATACTGTTTTCTATACCTCCTGTCAAAATGGACTAGTTCAAATTTATCCACATTATATGCCATCTACCAAATTTTTGCCCAATCTCTTATCTATATCCCTTTGCATAGTCTTTAAATGCTCTGACAGCTTACTTGTCTACTTAATTTGATGACATTGGCAAAATTAGCAACTATACGTTCAGTCCCTACATCCAAGTCAGTGCTGGACATTATAAACAGCTGAGGCTTCAGCACCAATCCTTGTGGCATTCAATTAATTAGTTTGCCAAACTAAAAAAGATCCAGTTATCCTTACATTGTCTCCTGTAGCTAACCAATAATGTATCCATGCCAATATGTTACTCCTACACGATATGTTCTTATCTTGCATAGTAACCTCTAATGCGGCACCTTACCAGATGTGCTATGTCTGCTGACACCACGCGCATGCATTTAAATGAGTTCAGGTTGAAACAGTGTGCTGCTGTGAACAGAGGAGTAGGGGATCTGGCTGTGAACAGGGGAGCATGTATATGATATCATTGAAATGATGTAGCACACACACAGTTGCCCACAGTTGCAAATATTAGTAGACACTGCTTATCAAATGCCTTTTTAAATGCCAGATAAATAAACCACATCTGTGGGTTCCTCTTTATCCATCTTGCTTGTTATTAAATTAAAACTCCAATAAATTAATTGAACACAATTTTCCTTTCTAGAAACCACACTGACTCAGCCTGATCTAAGAATCCTGAGCTCCTGCCTCCATAATAATGAATAAAAACCAAAAGAGCTGCGGATGCTGTAAAATGCTGAACCCATTCTGAGGAAGTGTCACTGGACCCGAAACATTAACTTTGTTTTTTACTTCATGGATGCTGCCAGACCTGTTGAGTTTTTCCAGCAACTTTGTTTTTGTGTCCTTAATAATGGATTCTAGCAATTGCCCTGTGACAGAAGTCAGGCTAACTGACCTATAGTTGAATCCTTTCTGGCTTTTTCCTTTCCTGAATAAAGGTGTTACATGTCCTATTTTCAATCCACCGGAACATTTCCAGAACCTAAGGAATTATGGAAGATTATAACTAATGCCTGTAATTAAGTAAGGGTGAGACAAACAGGCTGATCTTTGAGCCAATGCAAATTGTCAGGCCAAATTGCTTTGTTCTCTACTATGATTCTACAGCTAAATAGTTTTGACTATCCTCATTTTAACTATCTCACACCTGAATTATTTCAGACATTGTTTGAATCATTGAATGTGATAGCCACTTTCAAAGTCTTTCTTTGTTAAAGGTTAGGGCTGAAGACATAAGTTCCAAGTAACATTTTATAAGGAAGATGTTAAATCACTGCAGCACAAAACAAAAAGAAAATCACCCTTTTGTACAATTCCTGAGGGAGAGGAGTTCCCAAAATATATTTAAATGTCACATTTTGTAGACGATACCTGCCTGAAATTTGCCATTGCTTCATTCTGTTTGATGTGTTACTTATAGGATATAACCATTTACAGCTGATCCTTAGTTTGGTTGTAGTACGATTCTTGTAGGTTGTGACACTCTCAGAATGCTCTCTTTAGGATAAGATGTTAAAATTTAATCCCATATTTCCTATCAGGTGGATGTGGAAGATCCCATGGCATTAATTGAAGAAAGAGCAGAATAGTTTTCCTGAGATCCTTGTTAACATTTATCCCTCAAATCAACATTGCCAAAACAAATCATCATCTACTTAGTGCTTGAGGGATTTAGCTGGACGAACCATCATCAACAATGGCAGTCCCTCGCAGACAAGGAGGATTCTCTTCCACTCTCAGGGTGTGTCTGTAGGTGGCTGCATAGATCAATGCAGCTTCCGCAGGCTCTGTTACACTTGGGGCGGAAGGAGTGGGTGGGGAGTTGGTGTGGCAGCATGCTCCCTACACTGTTTTCACCAGGCTTCCACTTTTCCCAGACGGCAAGTCTCAAGGTGCTTGATGCCTTCCCGGATGTTCTTCCTCTACTTTGGACAGTCATCGGCCAGTAATTCCCAGGTTTCTGTGGGAATGCCGCACTTCGCTAGGGAGGCATTGAGGGTATCACTGAAGCGCTTTCTCTGTCCACCTGGAGCTTGCCTGCCATCTCGAAGCTGGGATTAGAGCACCTGCTCGGGGAATATTGACCATAAATCACTTTGTAATAGAAGGCACTCTATAAAGTTCTTTTTGCCTTTTCCCAACTGTGTTCAAAGAACAGCAATTGCAAACTGTGGGCAAGACTAAGATTGCAGTAATTCAATTTTTAATTTGTTTTACATTAGAAATTCACTGGAAATTATTATAATAATTACTGAATTATCTAAAACTTATGTTTCTTAGAAGTGGAGTAAGAAACCAGTACTCAAAGTGTTACTTGTACAATAAAGAATGGATTGAATTGCATTTAATATGTACAAGTCACTCCATATCAGGCATCTGTTCTCAATGAGAATGAACACCCAAGGCTAGATTGTTGCTAAATTTACTTGTTTATCAGCCCATCTTTGAACATACCAAAGCATTGTTCCTTATAATTATTTCCGACTAAGATTTCAAATGGCATATTAAGACTCAAAATGTAATCAAGCAATGTCAAGAGTTCTGCTTCAATTTACAAAAATAAATCTTCTGTGAATTTTCATACTGTTTTAAACTTAATGTTGACCTTGCTCTTTGTGCACCTTTTCTGCAGCAGTAACATTGTATTCCTCACTCAATTCTATTACCCTTATGCACTTTGCATGGTATGATCTGCCTGTACTGCACACAAAAACAAAACTTTTCACTGTACCTAGGTACATGTGACAAGAATAAATCAAATCAAATCAAAATTTGAAGTATATTATTACTTTTCTCAAAAAATACGAATAATATGTGGTTGTTCTAAAGGTTTGGGGATAAGGGCATTGTCATTGAGTCATATACATAAAAACAGACACTTCAGTCCAACTAGTCCATGCCAACTAGTTTCCTATTTGGCCCATATCCCTCTAAACCTTTCCTGTGCCTGTCCAAATGTCTTTTAAATGTTGTAATTGTACCTGCATCTACCACTTCCTCTGGCAGTTCATTCCACATACACCCTGTGTGAAAAAGTTGCCCCTCAGGTCCCTTCTAAATCTTTCTCCTCTCACCTTAAAAATATGGCCCCTAGTTTTGAACTCACCTACCCTGGGGGGAAGGCCTTTGCTATTCACCTTATCTATGCCCCTCATGATTTTATAAACCTCTGTAAGGTTACATCCTACACTCCAGTGAAAACAGTCCCAGCCTAACCACCGTCTAAGCCAGGTCAGGAGGATTCCAAGTTCTAATTGTCAGTCTGGGCTAAATTAGATAACATCAGCTACAGCAGCAAGGGAGAACAATTGACATCCATAATCTTGGACTGTGGAGGTTTGTGATCTTAATGGCTAGCCCTCATTGCACTATGCACACTGTAAAAGTATATTCAAGGCAATAATAACACCAGGCATTGATTTTAGAGGTTTTACATACCATTTTTAAATATTAAAGATTTATGAAATTGTTACACCTAATCTGCCAACTGCATTGCATTCAGAAACATCAGGTAAATCAGTGTTTTGTGTCACAATCTAAAACTCAACATATAAGAATACATGTGTTGGCCTCTACACGAACCTCCGAGTTTCAAGAGTAGGCAGTAACAGTCAATATGGCGAGTGTATTGTATATTTAAACTACCAATGTAATGCCCCAGACAAATTCTCACTGGTTAGTTCCTAAAACAAGTAGCTTTAACTTTCAACATAACACAATATGGAGGTTTACACACCATTATATCAACTGCCCAGACACCACTGGCACTGATAAATGTCACTGCATTGTCAGAATGGGTTAGTGAGGTGATGTAGTCCAGTGCCACATTAGAATTGGTGGTTTTATACGCAGATTGCACACTGCATTTACACACCATAATTAATTTCTTTGCATCATTTAGTGGAGTATGATTCAAAATGACCTAGCTGAATTGGTTAGCAAACTGCCTTATTTGTTAGGGTGTATTCTAGAAATCTTATCAAAATTCATCAGCATTGATACATAGTGATAAAAATTATACCAATGACAAAATTACTAGTTAAAGTCATGGGCTAGACAAGATAGTGAACACTTGCTGATAAATGAGGTTGCATAGTCTATGACCACTCATGAGACAAAAAGATTAAAAAGGAGCAAACAAGATTACACAGGTGATGGACAACAACATTAACTATGCACGGCCATGAAAGAGATGAGATTAGAATTTACACTGGGAGAACCAAACAAGATTATGCGACTAGAGAGCAGTGACTATATCTTCCACACAGGATTAACAGCACAGAAACAAACCATTCAGTCCAATTGATCTGTTCCAGTGCTTAAACTCCACATTAGTCTTCTTCCATCAATTTCATTTAACTTTGACAACATTTCCTTCCCAGCCCTTCTAGCACCCGCATTTATTCAGGTTCCCCTTAAATGCACCTCTGCTAGTTACCTCTATTTTTTTTTACACAAATATTTATAAACATTGTGAAAACACAAAAGTTTCAGGACAAATCATAGCTGGGTGAAATAATTTGAACAAATTACCCACAAGATGAAGGTTAAATTTAGACAATATGACTTATCTGCAAATTAGTGGGTTATTTTATGTCTTTTTGAAAAAGAAATCTGGTTATATTCAAAAATAATGAAGACTTGCATCTGTGTTGTGTCTTTTATAACTTCAGGATGTCCCCAAAAGCACTTTACAGCCAATGAAATACTTTTTAAATGTAGACACTGTGGTAACAGACTAGCCAACTTGTACACAGCAAGTGCCCATAAATGCCAAAATGATAATGACTGGAAAATCTCTTTTTAAGTGACATTGGTTAAAGGATACAAATTGAACAGGACATCAGGGATAACTCCCCACCTGTTCTATTCAGGCCTAAAAGGATTAATACTGAGAAACATCATTAGCATCAAACAATATGATCATTTCATATGGACTTGTGAGCAGAACAGCTAAGGATTTCAAAGGATTGAAACCTAACATCTAGTCCTCTTCAAAAGTCCTTGTTAATATGTCTAACGTATCAATGTCGCCTGTAATTCATTGTTAAAATGCAATAAAATAAATCTTGTTAACTACAAGAGACTTTTCTAGTAGGACAAGGAAGTGGTTATTCTCTACCACACTAGAACAAGTGTAGTTTCCTACACTTAAAGAGAATGGTGGCTGCAACCTTTATCATAAGCAGCACCTTACACAGTGTAGTGAGTGAGCATGCTCATACCACAAGCTCTTCTTCAAAAATGGGTCATAGGATCTTTTAAGTCCACCTGAAAGGGCAGATGGGGGCTCATTTTGACCATCTCTCCCAAAAGAGGGCTCCCTTCCTGCAGCACTTGAGTGATTGACCCAGCATGGACAAATAACCAAAGTTCTGAGTGACATCTTCAACAATGGTCGTGATGTGGGCTTTATTCTCATCACAGCCTACTAACTGCCATTGAATATAAACAATTGTAACAAACAAATCCAGTGCAGTCTGTCACAGCCTCTACGGAAGAGTCAAAACTTGGAAAACAACATCTGAATGAAATCTTAATATTGCGCACGCCACCAAGAGTGAACACACTGTCAGCTGTAATCCCCAAAGCAAACACTTTTTCTCTACTCTCCTTCCCAGTCTGCATGAGAATAGAATTTATTTCCATTCCCATTCCCAAAAGGTACTATGCAAACAATGTAATCACTCTGATGCAGAAAGTGTAGCTTGATGTCTTTTTAATTAGTGAGAATGTATTTTTTCCAAGTAAAATGCAATGAGAGGAATATTTGGGCACTTCACAAATTTTAAGCAGGTTTTTGATGCTAAGATTTCAAATCCACCAAAAGAAATTGTTGAGATATCATTTCTGCAGTCTTTCTGACAGCTCTACTGATAGTCTAAATTGAAATGCATGTCTGAAGGTTTGAGGCAATCTTGAGAAGCTGGGTATTCTGAGGATTGATGGCACGGCAATGTTCCCACTATCTCAATGGAATTTAAACTCCTCAGATGTATTATTGTGTCTATTTTTCTTGCTTAGTCATGTGTTGTGCTGCAAAGATTCAGAGAAATCTGCATTTTAATGCGCAATCCTTAAAATAAACTCAAATAAGTAATGTTTGTTTTCTAGTAATGAATGAATGGTGAATAGTAATTTAGCACTCAGGTATAAATATCTGGATAGCAATGAAACAGAAAGCAAAGGGTAAATCCCCTTAAGCTAGTGAGCACCTCCAAATGACTAGACACACAGCTAGGACTTGTCAAATTTCTGAAGTGCTCTGTACCCTGGACTAGGCAGCACCAAGACCCGGGTAAGCAAATAAGCTTTCCAAGGCAAAAACATCATTTCTGTGATAACAAGGTGTAGAGCTGGATGAACACAGCAGGCCAAGCAGCATCAGAGCAGCAGGAGGGCTGACGTTTCGGGCCAAGGCCCTTCTTCAGAAATGGTGGAGGGGAAGGGGGTTCTGAAATAAATAGGGAGAGAGGGGGAGGTGGATAGAAGATGGATAGAGGAGAAGATAGGTGGAGAGGAGACAGACTGGTCAAAGAGGCGGGGATGGAGCCAGTAAAGGTGAGTGTAGGTGGGGAATTAGGGAGGAGATAGGTCAGTCCAGGGAGGACGGACAGGTCAAGGGGGCGGGATGAGGTTAGTAGGTAGGAGATGGGGGTGGGGCTTGAGGTGGGAGGAGAGAATAGGTGGGAGGAAGGGCAGGTTAGGGAGGCAGGGACAAGCTGGGCTGGTTTTGAGATGCGGGAGGGGGAGGGGAGATTTTGAAGCTTGTGAAGTCCACATTGATACCATTGGGCTGCACGGTTCCCAAGCAGAATATGAGATGCTGCTCCTGCAACCTTCGGGTGGCACTGCAGGAGGCCCAGGATGGACATGTCGTCTGAAGAATGGGAGGCGGAGTTGAAATGGTTCGTGACTGGGAGGTGAAGTTGTTTAGTGCGAACCGAGCGTAGGTATTCTGCAAAGCGGTCCCCAAGCCTCCGCTTGGTTTCCCTGATGTAAAGGAGGCCAAAACGGGAACGGAGGATAGAGTATACCACATTAGCAGATGTGCAGGTGAACATCTGCTTGATGTGGAAAGTCTTCTTGGGGCCTGGGATGGGGGTGAGGGGGGAGGTGTAGGGGCAGGTGTAGTACTTCCTGCAGTTGCAAGGAAAAGTGCCGGGTGTGGTGGTGCTGGAGGGGAGTGTGGAGCGGACAAGGGAGTCCCGGAGAGAGTGGTCCCTCCGGAAAGCAGATAAGGGTGGGGAGGGAAAAATGTCTTCGGTGGTGGGGTCGGATTGCAGATGGCGGAAGGGTCGGAGGATGATGCGTTGGATCCGGAGGTTGGTGAGGTGGTACGTGAGGATGAGGGGGATTCTGTTTTGGTTGTTATTGCGGGGAGGGGGTGTGAGGGATGAGTTGTGGGAAATGCGGGAGACACGGTCGACGGCATTCTTGTCCACTGAGGGGGAAAGTTGCGGTCCTTGAAAAATGAGGACATCCGAGACGTTTGGGAGTGGAATGCCTCATCCTGGGAGCAGATGCAGTATAGCAAAGGAATTGGGAATAGGTGATGGCATTTTTACAGGAAGGTGGGTGGGAGGAGGTGTATTCTAGGTAGCTGTGGAAGTCGGTGGGCTTGAAATGGATATCGGTTTCCAGGTGGTTGCCAGAGATGGAAACAGAGAGGTCCAGGAAGGAGAGAGAGGTATCAGAGATGG
>NC_063357.1:14027971-14102029 GCF_021869965.1 Rhincodon typus | reverse complement strand
CGAGGGAGGGTAGGAGGCCTTGGGGTGGTGTCCAGGAGGAGGGGATGTGTTGGAGGCGGGAGAACGGGTCAGTAGAGGGAGGGTTAGGCTCACGATTAAAGAAGTAAGCGTGGAGGCGGAGGCGGCGGAAAAAGTGTTCAACGTCCAAGTGTGAGCAGTATTCGTTGATTTGTCGGTGGAGGGGGACAAAGGTGAGCCCTTTACTGATGACTGACTGTTCGTCCTCACTTCCACCATCTGCAATCCGACCCCACCACCAAAGACATTTTTCCCTCCCCACCCTTATCTGCTTTCCGGAGGAACCACTCTCTCCGGGACTCCCTTGTCCGCTCCACACTCCCCTCCAGCCCCACCTCACCCAGCACTTTTCCCTGCAACCGCAGGAAGTGCTACACCTGCCCCTACACCTGTCCCTTAACCCCCATCCCAGGCCCCAAGCAGACTTTCCACATCAAGCAGATATTCACCTGCACATCTGCTAATGTGGTATACTGCATCCGCTGTTCCCGTTGTGGCCTCTTCTACATCGGGGAAACCAAGCGGAGGCTCGGGGACCACTTTGCAGAACACCTACGCTCGGTTCGCACTAAGCAACTGCACCTCCCAGTCGCGAACCATTTCAACTCCCCCTCCCATTCCTCAGACGATATGTCCATCCTGGGCCTCCCGCAGTGCCACAACGATGCCACCCGAAGGTTGCAGGAACAGCAACTCATATTCCGCTTGGGAACCCTGCAGCCCAATGATATCAATGTGGACTTCACAAGCTTCAAAATCTCCCCTCCCCCTACCGCATCTCAAAACCAGCCCAGCTTGTCCCTGCCTCCCTAACCTGCCCTTCCTCCCACCTATCCCCTCCTCCTACCTCAAGCCCCACCCCCATCTCCTACCTACTAACCTCATCCCACCCCCTTGACCTGTCCGTCCTCCCTGGACTGACCTATCTTCTCCCTAACTCCCCACCTGCACTCACCTTTACTGGCTCCATCCCCGCCTCTTTGACCAGTCTGTCTCCTCTCCACCTATCTTCTCCTCTATCCATCTTCTATCCACCTCCCCCTCTCTCCCTATTTATTTCAGAACCCCCTTCCCCTCCCCCATTTCTGAAGAAGGGTCTAGGCTCGAAACATCAGCCTTCCTGCTCCTCTGATGCTGCTTGGCCTGCTGTGTTCATCCAGCTCTGCACCTTGTTATCTCAGATTCTCCAGCATCTGCAGTTCCTACTATCTCCGAAACATCATTTCTATGTTGTACGGACCATGTTTATGCCTAAGAACAATTAATTAGCTCTCAGGTACAGAAAGAGCTGAGGTGCTACAATGGGCTCCAAGGCACCTGGGTCAAAGCTGCCGGATAGAAAGGAAACAAATCAGGAAAAGAAAGAAAGAGAGATTAAAAAGGTACAGATGGAATAGAAAAATATTAAAATTTATGTTTTTGAAATCTCTTCAATTAAGACCTGACGAAATGAAACTCCATATTTTAAGTTCAATTTTGGTGCACAGGAGATTAGCTGACAGCAATTAACACCTGTAACATTATACTGTACAATACATTGCAATTGTGAGGTTGTGAGCAATTTCAATAATCATGAAATTAGTATTGCATTAATTAAACTTGGACTGTAACATTTGAGTTTTTGAGTTTAATTGTCCCTCAGCTAAAGTTGCTGTAATATTTGATTATAAATAACAGTGACATTAGTCTGATCATTATTTTGATAGCAATATTGAGGCCATCGGCTTCTTTTACACAAATGCTGATGATATGCATCTTGCACATTGTCAAAATGGTCAGATTTATAGATTTAGAGAGCAACTGTTAGAATCAGCACGTCACATTATTAAAACAATACTAAATATTTGAAATAACTGTGGTAAATTTATTTTGTAGCTATCATGAAGTTAATAGTGAAGAGGCACAACTTGAGCTGCAACTTTTGTAGTGAAGGTGGCATCACCTCTAAGTGCAACAGTCTTATTCAATATCAGTTTCCATTTTTCAATTTGAAATCACTAGATAGCAATTAAGGGTGCAAACTAATGTTGCATTTTTACTCACTCAGGCCACTAGAAAAACTCTACAAAAACCCAAAATTACCTTAATACAGTTTGCAGATCAAACTAGGATCATACTGACCTGTGTTATTCAAAAGTCCCATGGAGAAACAGATTTATTTTATTATTGCAAAAATATACATTATTCATAAAAACAATCTTTATGTACAAATACACAAAGCACCAAAACAGTTCTATATGGTCTCTGAGATAAAACAAACAGAAAACAAAACATTGAAATTGATATTCTGTGTGGTTGCAAACAAAGGCACTTCCTACTCATGCAGAATACTATTTACATACAGTTTGAAGCAACAAGAGGGTCTGACAACTGAACAGAATCTCATTGTACTTTTGCAGAGAGACCTTAGAACAGTGGTCTTTCCCCACTGCACCTTGGAGCAGCTGCCTCAAGCTTCAGTGCATCATTCAGCCCATAATCCTGGACCTTGGAATGTGTCAGTATGCAACATTTGGTCAAAGTCAACTCTTTACACTGGAAGACCAAAATGTTTCGGGCAGACTAAACAGCATCTTTCACTGAGCTGATGGTTCTCCAGGTGCATTCAATATTTGTCTCGACGTGTTTCCTGGGGAACTGCACATACAGCACGGCGTCCTGTGTTACGGAGTTGCTAGGGATGAACCTCGACAAAAAACACTGTATCTCTCTCCAGGCCTTCTTTGAAAAGACACATCCCATGAGGAGATGTGTGACAACCAACTTGAGGGCAGCATGTGGTGGCACACAGAGTCCGGCTGTACATGAACATTCTGACAGGCCGTGACCTTCTCACCACCAGCCAAGTGATATCTTGGTGCTTGTTGGAAAGTTCTAGCAACGAGGCATTCTGCCAAATGGCTTTGACAGCCTGCTCAAGAAATCATGCAACAGGATCAACCCCTTCCTTTCCTACAGGGTTTCAATGACATTACGTGCTGACCATTCCTGACCAACTTGTGGTTAAAAGTTGTTTCTCTTTGTAAATTTTTCCACAAGGGTCAGGTGACAGGGAAAGGTTCAACTACATGCAGCATTTTGTGGCAACGAAGCCAGGCCAATCCTTCGCAACACTAGGGACAGGCAGAACCTCAATATGTGGTGACAATCGGTGTTTGCTAGATGCAGCCACACACAAAGGTGAGCATCAGGATGAATGCAGCATTTGGTGAACCTTTGTACCACCACCCCTCACCCTCAGTCCCTTATCCTGAGCTTTGTATTTGCTGTCCCTGCAGACACAGTCCATCTTTGATCTTTAGATGAAGTGGAAGATAGCTTGGGTGATTGCGGTGGTGCAGACTCGGAGAATGGGCCAACCCTCCAACGCATACGACAACACTGAGAGTACCTCAAACCCGAGTACCAGGTTTTTACCCACAATGGAGAGAGAATGATACTCTCATCTGCTCAGTCCCTGCCTCATATTAGCGACACACTCCTCCCAAGTTTTTGCGCACGCCCTGCATATTTGCATCACCTTCAGGCAATCTGTCCTGGCAGTGAAGGGGACAAAGGATCAGTCAGCCCAGTTCCCAAAGAATACGGCCTCGCTCTTGCCTCGATTTACTTTGGTTGCCAATGCCAGTTTGAACTGGTGGCAGATGTTCATGAGTCTGCACACTGACAATGGATCCAAGCAGAAAACGGCAATGTCATCCATGTACAAAGATGCTTTAATCTGCAGGCCTCCGCTGCCTGGAATAGTCTCCGCCCTCAGGCTCGCATCCTTCTTGATAGACTCAACAAAAGGCTCTATGCAACACATAAACAACGTAGGAGAGTGAGGGCATTTTAGAAAGTACATCCCACATGTAGGTGTGTGATATTCAATCAAGGGCCTTCTCCTGGTCTCGGCTGATGAGGCATGTACAAGCCCCTGTCTCACATGTAGGCAAAATCACATCCTGGAGGAGCACGAGGCTCTCGGAGATCTTCCTGCACAGTACAGTACAGGTTTGGTCAGGGTGAATCATTGATCCCAGAGCAGATCTGGCTCCATCCCCACCTCTTTGACCTGTCTGTCTCCTCTCCACCTATCTTCTCCTCTATCCATCTTCTATCCACCTCCCCCTCTCTCCCTATTTATTTCAGAACCCCCTTCCCCTCCCCCATTTCTGAAGAAGGGTCTAGGCCCAAAACATCAGCTTTCCTGCTCCTCTGATGCTGCTTGGCCTGCTGTGTTCATCCAGCTCTGCACCTTGTTATCTCTGATCTGGTTGGTGATGACTTTAGTCAGGATTTTGTAATCCACATTCAACAGTGAAATTGGTCGCCAATTTTGATTTTCCTCTCTGTTCCCCTTCCACTTGTGGATGAGGATGATGATAACTTCCCTCATGGATTCGCACATACTACTTGCCAGAAGCTTACTGTCAAATACCTCCAGCAGATCCTGGCAATCAAGTTGCATTGAAGTGAATACAACTTGGCCAGTAAACCATCGCTTCCAGGAGTTTTATTCTTTTCAAAGAACTCAAGGGACTTGGTTAGCTCATCCAGATTTAATGGCTGGTTCAGCCTCTCCCATGTGCTGTTGTCTAAGACCTCTGTGATAGAGAACTGGAATAACTAGGAGGCTACACTATCTGTGGGTTTTGTGTCATACAGTCTGGCATAAAAGGATTTGCTGATTCTAGGATGTCAGAGTGAGATGATGCCACCGAGTCATCTTCTTCTTTGATGCCACTGATCACAGAGCTCTCCCTGTGCACCTTCTGGAAGAAGAAAAGTCTGCATGTCTCATTCTGCTTCATGGAGCAGACATGGTGGGAAGATTATCTTGGAGGTTTTTGAGGCAAAAAGTGAGGCTTGCAGGCTCTTCACCTCCTGGAGATCCTCTGTGACATCGACCCCCAATGTCTGCAGGAGTAGTCTCTGCATGTTTTTCTGGAGTTTGGACAGTTTTCCCTGTCTCTCCCTCTCTCTCTTGCCATCTGAACAGCTTTGACAATGAAGAACCTCTTGATGGTCCTCTTGACTGTTTTGCTGCAATTCGCTGGAGACTCAAAGAGGGGTTTTACAGTTCTCCAACCTGTGTAACCCCTTTTGAGTTCCTCAACATGTTCTGGGGTCAACAGTTTCATGTTCAGCTTCCACGTTCCCCTGCCAGCCCGCTGCCAGCCAGGTGACAGTCGGCCAGCAAGAGGCAGCGGTCAGATATCGGTGGATCCAACCGAGAATACACAGGGCACAAACAGGAAATCGATCCTGGAGTGGATAGACCCATCTGGCTATGACAAAGTGTATCTTATCTGTGCTCCGTCTGAAGATGTTACGCAGTTTGGCGCTCTAACCAGCTCATCAGGAATCTAGATGTGGTGTCCAGTTTGCTGTCCGACCTACTGGATCATCCAGCTGCATTCATAACGCAGTTGAAATCTTCAGCCAGAATGGCCAGGTTGGCCATTTCCAGCAACTGTGGGAGCTGCTAAAGGACTGTCAGCTGTGCTGTCTTTACCACTGGAGCACACACATTGATTCATCTCAGGGAAGCGTTTCTGTACATAATGTCTGCTGTAAGGAGGCACCTGCTCACCATTTCCTTAACTCTGGAAATAGTAAAGTTGCCTCCTCGTAACTGAATACCCAGCCAAAAGAATGGCAATCGATACCCCTTGACCAAATTGAAAGCATGTGAGCCCACAAAGTTGACCATTTCCTATTGCTTCTAATGTGCAGTGTCCCACACCCCTGCAGAAACAGAAGGTCTGCTTTGATGTTGGCCATGTAAGCCAACGTGGAGATACATCACATAGTGGCTTTCTAGGCCCAACACGTCAGCCTTCCTGCTCCTATGATGCTGCTTGGCCTGCTGTGTTCATCCAGCTCTACACCTTGTTATCTCACATTTACACTGGTGACTTTCAAACTGATTTTAAAGATTTTTTTCAGATTACCAAATTGTCCAAGATCAGTTTTCCCATGGCCTTATCACTAGGCGAGTTCCTGCATGCCCATGGTGTCAGCAAACTGTTGCACCCTTGCAGGGCTGAGGGAGCTGTCCTATTCCTCCCAGGCACATTGTACCAATCATCTTTCATCAAAGCAAAGATAAAGCCAGGAAGGCCTGGTTCAGAATCAGACAAAACTGCTGTTGTGCTCTGCTCCTGCTTCAGAGCATTGCTGCTCCCTGTTGTCTAGAGCTGTGGTGTGCTAGGTACCCTTGGTTCCTGACAACAGGAGGTGGGGTTTCACTGGGCCCTTCACAATGATCGGTGTTTCTGGGGGCTGGAGGGATACTCATCTCTTTTCCTCCCTTGGTACTTTGCCTTTTTTTTTGTTTGTGGCTATTGGCTATTCCTCTGCACATCTTCATTGTCAGAGGAGCTGCTGATCTGTCCTTCATGCAGCTGCCTATTCCCTCTTTGCTGTTGGCCAGTAGGGGCCCCTTATGGTTTTCTTTTCATGTTCATCCTCATCTCTGTCCACTCCCCTGACTTCCTCATTGCCTCCCCCTCCTCCATTGACTCCCACTTCTCTAGTGGAGGTTTGAGTCAGTTGGTGCCCTGTTGCATTGACATCCTTTCTTCCTGACAGGTCTTCCCTTCCTTCTGGGTGACCAAATTGCCCAGGTCACAATAATTGCTGTGTATGGAATTCTTGTCTTGTGGTTCAGGTTAATATAATTCCTACCTCACTTTAGGTTTCAAGTGCAAGTTTAAAAATTCCAGACAAGTGAATTATGTGATGTGGAATTGCAGTTCTTCTGGATTCATTTTAGTGCATTAAAGCAGATGTACTTATACAGCTTTGCATCTAAACTTTGTGAAATATTAAATGTTAAAATATATCATATGCCATGAACTATTTCAGTTTTCAAATGCCTAATGTGGGTTGGAGCGCAAGGTCAATACAGGCATCAAAAATTAAAAATATAACTAACCCGTGTTTTCATCACTCATTTTCAAGCAATTTTGATCGTTGGGTTATACACCAGCCTTCCTTTATGGTTCTGAAGAAGCAATATCAGACTCAAAATATTAACTGTTTGTCTCTTCACCGATGCTGCCAAACCTGCTGAGTTTCTCCAATATTTTCTACTTTTATTTCAGATTTCCAGAATCCATAGTATTTTGCTTTAATCCTTTTACGCAAGTTATTTCATTCTTCCCTTGTCGACACCATCGTCTCTGCAGTATTGAGTCATTGCTACTTAGTTCATTCCACAGCAGTTTGCTGGATAAGGAGTTGGAATGGGATGGACACTGACCGTGCACGATTCCAGAGGCATTTGTTGGTGGCCTTGCTGATGAGCTGGGTGCGGAGCTCGAGGTCAAAGTTAATTGAATCACACAGATTGCAACTGGCAGGTTATGGTGCAGGGTTTAGGACAGGGGTCAAAATGCAAATCTTTCCTATGTTCAGCTGTTAACAAAAATTTTGACTTATTGGTGATGAGTCATCAGGCAGAACAGTGGATGTTAAGGAATTAAATGAAGTATTTGAAAAGTAAAACAGGGTATAATCAACCACTAACCCTATTCTTATTGATAATGCCAGCTAGAGCCAGTAGGCAGATCACCATACACTCAATTATTTCTTTCACCTATGATCTGGGTTTGAATAAATCAAACCACTGTCTTTTTCTTAATATATGCTATTACCTAGTCATTCACAGCTGCACACTGGATCACTGGAACTGAAAGAATCTAATTTATTTACAAATTAAACTATGCATAATCATTAAATCGTATAATCATAGAATCCCTCTGTACAAAAAGACCATTTGGCCCATCAAGTCTACACTGACCCTCTGAAGGGCATCCCACCCAGACCCAGCTGTCCATTCTATCCACGTAACCCTGCATTTACTGTGGCTAATCCTAGCTTGCACATCTTTGGACTGTGGGAGGAAACTGCAGCACCTGGCAGAAACCCATGCAGACACAAGGAGAACATGAAAACTCCACACAGTCACCTAAAGCTGGAATTGAACCTGGGTACTTGGTGCTGTGGAGCAGCAGTGCTAACGACTGAGCCACCATGCCACCCATATAATCATATACTTTCTTTTTAAGTGTTGAGGAATGCTGACCAATTTCTGAACTTTAGTGGGAAAATATCTGGATTTACCATCAGTTGTGAACAACTGATGTATCTGGAATCAGTAATATAAAAACAGATTAAACACACACGGTTTAGTCATGTAACTTCACTACAACATTTAAAATGCCAATGATAGGACACAACCTGAATATTGACTTTGTTTCTTTCCACAGATGCTGCCAGACAGTTTACATGTTTCTAAAAATTTCTATTCTTATTGAAAGTAGCAGATTTAATTATGTACTCGTTGGGAAGATCAACATGATTTCACCTTCCACACTTCACCAGCCCTAAAACACACCAAGATCTGTATGCTTTCTGATTCTGGCCTCTTGCACAACCCTGCCACTCAAACATGGGTAGCCACGTTTACAGTTGCCTAGACCAGAAGTTCCAAAATTACTTTCCTAAATTTCTGCCTTTTCCTTGAAATCTACCTCATAGAATCCCTACAGTGTGGGGGCAGACCATTTGGCTCATTGAGTCTACACCAATCCTCTGAAGAGCATCCCACACAGACTCACCCCTTACCCTAGCCCTGCATTTCCCACCTTAGACACTATGAGCAATTTAGCACAGTCAATCCACCTAACCTGCATATCTTTGGAGAGTGGGAGGAAACCAGAGTTCCCAGAGGAAACCCACGCAGACGTGGGGAGAATGTGCAAACTTCACCCAGATGGTCACCTGAGGCTGGAATTGAACCCAGGTCCCTTGTGCTGTGAGGCAGCAGCACAAACTACTGAGCCACTGCGCCACCCCACCACCCCTACCTCTTTGACCAACCTTTGGATCACCGATTCTAATATCTCCTCTGGGACTCTGTGTCAAGGTTGTTGACTTGCTCGCCGAGCTGGCTTGTTCTCGTTCAGACGTTTCATCACCATGTTAGGTGACATCATCAGTGGAGCCTCCAGTGAAGTGGTGTTATTCCACTCCGCTTGGAACTTATACTGCCTGGTCCATTATGGTGAGTAGTGTCATTTCCAGTTTTGATCTGTAGGGCTTTGTATATGGAGTCCAATTCTATATGTTTGTTGATTGCATTACGGTTGGAGAACCATGCCTCTGGGAATTCCCTTGCGTGTCTATATTTGGCTTGGGCTACAAACATAGACACGCAAGGGAATTCCTAGAGGCATGGTTCTCCACCCGTAATGCAATCAACAAACATATCTACCAAAATGGCACTGTGGTAGTGTCCCTACCCCTGGACCAGGAGGCCCAGGTTCAAATTCCACCTACTCAAGAGGCATGTAATAACATCTTTGATTTTTGGGGCGGCACGGTGGTTCAGTGGTTAGCACTGCTGCCTCACAGCACTAGGGACCCGAGTTTGATTCCACCCTCGGGTGACTGTCTGTATGGAGTTTGCACATTCTTCCCGTGTCTGCAGGGGTCCTGTCCGGGGGCTCCGGTTTCCTCCCACAGTCCAAAGATGTGCAGGTTAGGTGGATTGACCATGCTAAATTGCCCGTAGTGTTCAGGGATGTGTAGATTAGGTGGGTTACAAGGGGACAGGTCTGGGTGGGATACTCTGAGGTTCGGTGTGGACTTGTTGAGCCGAAGGGCCTGTTTCCACACTAGGGATTCTAATCTATTCTCTTCTAATCGGACTCTATATACAAAGCCATACAGACCAAAACTGGAAATGATCCTACTCACCATAACAGACCAGACAGTATAAATTCCAAGCAGAGTGGAACAACACCGCTTCATTGGAGGGTCCACTGATGATGTCACCTAGCATAGTGACAAAATACCTGAACAAGAACATGCCAGCTCGGCGAGCAAGTCAACAACCTCACCCACAACCCGAGCTACAGATCTTTGCCAAAAACATTAAACACTGTGTCAAGGACTTTTTTTTTCAGTCCTATGAAGCATCTTACAATATTGTACCATGTTAAAGACTCCTTATAAATAAATGTTCTTGCTATATGGAGTAACTATTGTAGGTGTTGCATTGTCGTCACTGGCACCATTGTGCCTTGAAGTTTTTATTCAAGTAGGGATTCAGTGTGCAAGAGCCACTTATGAAGGAACTTGAAGTTCATTATGTAGTTTTTCCAATGATCTTAGTCTGACAAATCAAACTATAGACAAGCCAAACTTTTTAAAGCTGCTAAATCAGCATAATTTATCTGGCATCTGTAACTTAAATAAAAAAAAAAGAAAGTCCACAGAAGAGTTCTTGGCAAATCCAACACTTCAACTTAGATGTAAGGACATTTTCTGCTACTATTCACTCCAGCCAAGTTTATGTAAAAGAAAACAAAAAAGAGATTGGCAGTGTCTACAAGGTCTGATTGCTTTTCTAAATTGTAGGAATATACTAAAAATGGCAATGAGGCAGACCTGCTTCATTTTGGCAAGAAGACCCCTAAAGATACGGCAAAAAATGAAACAGTTATTCAAAACATCTGTTTTGAGAATTGAAAATTGTAAGTATTTAGAGTGTGTGCTGTCAAAAATATGTATTGGACTTATTTACAAATAGGAACCCATTCTTGAATAATGATATGTATTCATGGCTTCTATTTCCATCAGCTTGGACAGAATTTTCAGCTTTCTCTTTGTTGGTCAGTAACTCAGTCTTTGTATTAGTCCCATTGCACTATTTTATCGCTCCATTATTTTTCCACTTACAAATGTTTTGGCTTCTTTCTTGAAGGAACAAAATGTTGAAGGCATCAATAGTCCTTCAGTTCCTTGAGCTTTCTTTACATGTAAACTTACATAGAAAATGAGAACATGGAGATCAACAATTTAGGGCCATATTACAGCCTTGTCAGTCTTGTTCACATGTGCATACATTCTGTACAGGTTTCAGTGGATAGCAAACAGGAGCTAAATAATGTACTGATTTTCTGTCCTTCAACATTCAAAGCATAGATCACTTACGAGCTACTGCCACTTTTGTAGAGATCATCTAATTCAGCACGGTCCAGAATCAAATCGGAGATCATCCCAGTCCATATGACTCAGCTCCACCCGAATAGTGCATTTGTTATTATAGGAACTCCCAGATGCACCAAATGCATTGATAACTGTTACGTGACTGCAATATATATGAATTAGTTTCTTTTGCTGTTAATCTATAAAAATAAATTGCAATGCATTTAATTATCACCAACTCTCATCATTACTGGTTATTCTTTTACCCATTTTATATCACAATATCCATTGTGTAAGTTAATTTTGAATAATAAAACATAATAGCTTAACAAATGGGTGACAGTAAATTTAAGCTGGATAATTCAAACTCAAAGATATGCTAACATTTATATACAATTTCAGAGCAACTCTTGAAGATTTGTGTCGTTTGACTGGAGCTAGTTGTTTGAGTCCCACTATACCAATTTAATAATGTAATCTAGTTTATGCTCCAGTGCAGAAATTGAGGAACTGCTGCACTGTTGAATGTGAAGTCATTTGAAGGAAACAAATTAAGGACATGTCTGTCCTCTCAGGTTGATGTAAAGATCTCGAGACTTTTTTTTTATTCATTCACAGGATGAGGGCGTCACTGGCTAGGCAGCATTTATTGCCCATCCCTAATTGCCCAGAGGGCAGTTTAGAGTCAACCACATTGCTGTGGGTCCGGAGTCATATGTAGGCCAGGCCAGACCAGGTAAGGATGGCAGTTTCCTTCCCTAAAGGACATTAGTGAACCAGATGGGTTTTTCCAACAATTGATAAGGATTCAAGGCCATCATTAGACTGTTAATTCCAGATATTTATTGAATTCAAATGCCACCATCTGCTGTGGCAGGATTCAAACCCAGGTCTCCAGAACATTACCTGGGTCTCTGGATTAACAATCTAGCGATAATACCACTAGGCCATTGCCTCCTCATGATTATGGAGAAGACTAGGGAGTTCATCATGGTGTCCTGGTCAATATATATCCATCAACCAGCATACTTGAAATAAATCATCTAGTCTTTATTATTCACATCTTCAACAAAACACCTTCAGCTGTTTCATCAATGATCTTTTCTCCATACATTCAGAAATGGAGCTAAGTGCCCCACTATCAAGATCTTGGGATTTGCCATGAATGAAATGAAACGAAACAGCCATTTAAATACTGACGCTACATTTGGGATGTTGCCTAGGTTGGATGAATTAACTATGAAGACAGACTAGATAGGCTGGGGTTTTTTTCATAGAGTAGGGAAGGCTGAAGAAAGACCTATAGAGGTGTACAAAGTTATGAGGGGCATAGACAGGGCATATAGGGAGAAATGTTTCCTCTGATAGAGTGGTCAATATCCAGTGGGCACAGTTTTAAGGAGTAGGAGGTTTAACAGGGAATTTGAGGACCTTTTTCTCATAGAGAGGATGCTCGATCTCACTGCCTAAAAGGGTGGTGGAAGCAGGAGCCCTCCAGACATTTAAGTAGTACTTAGATGAGCACCCAAAATGCCATAACACACAAGGCTCTGGGCCAACTGCTGGAAAATGGGATTAGGATAGACAGATGATTGACGACTGATGCAGAAATAATGGAGTGAAGGGCTTTTTCCACACTGTAAAACACTGACTCTAAGAGCAGATCAAAGGCTGATTCTGCAGTAACTTGTCTCCTATGTTCCCATTGCCTGTGTACTATAAAGTTCAAGTGGAAGAAGTGTCACTATTTACAAGGTGCACTGCATTAACTTATCAAGGGTCCTCTAACAGCACCTTCCAAATCTGCAATCTCTACCACTTCGAACAAAAAGGACAGCAAATGCTTGGAAAGATCATCACCTGCAAGTTTCCCTCCAAATCACATACCATCCTGACTTGTAAGTACTATGCCATCCCTTTATTGTCACTGGGTCAAAAGCCTGAAACTCCTTTCTAACTGCACTCTCTAAACCCTAAGGACTGTAGCAGTTCAGGAAGGCAACACACCATCACCTCCTCCAGGGCAGTTAGACGCTGGCCCAGCCACTTATGCTTGCATCCCATCAATCATTGAAGAAAATTCAACCTCAGGCCAACTTTTGTTTGATCAGGAAGCCAAAAGTTACAGGTAGACAGGCAAGAAAGTGGAGTTAAGGCCACAACCAGGTCAACCATGGTCTCTTGAATGGCAGAAAAGGGTTAAACCCAAATTACCTACTCCTGTTGATATTTTTAAGGTTCTTAAATGTATGTTTTCTTTATACCTTCCATGCGTTCATTCCAGCACTGGTGATTCTGTAGAATTCACGCAATGGAAAATTCACAGCAGTCATCTTCTAGCTAAATTATCCTACAGCATCTCTTTACTGCGTACAACATGCTTAATTGTGATGTATTATTATGTAGTAGACTATAGTTTTGCAAAATATTTTCAGTTCATAACCTATCTGGGCTTCAATATTCTGTGCTGGTAGGTAACAAGATTTTAGACTATTAAATATCAGCACCATTCTCTCAACAGATTATTTAATACTTGACTGTTGCCAACCTGTGACTAAGCTGGCTGAATTTAGTTAAGGCAGAATGCTGCTCGTAAAGAGAATGTTTGTGTGCCCCATCTTGGCCAGAAAGAAGGCATGTCTCTATGGATTTTCCAGTAGCTTTGTGATGAAATTTTTATAATAAAGAGAATGGTTTCCAAATGCATCAACATCTGACCTGACCCATTTCTCCAAAGATCAGGAAAAAAAGTGGAGGATTTGAAAATTACAAAGTACAAAATGTTGGAAATTCAAAGGAATACACTTCATTATATTATATAATGCACTGCATTATATATGCAGTTTGGGATTCAGATTAGATAAATCACAAAAATACACTTATATTTTTATTGATCAGTCAGTGAAGAAAATGACAAGTGATGTTGCATTTCAAGTTAGAAGGAATGTTTGCTCTCCACCTTAGGGACTTAAAAAGCCATGTAGTACCTGAGAAGCAGGCCCAATTTCTAGATTAATGTGCCTCAAATTGGCTAGTAATTTACTATATTTTATGCTTCTTATAAAATGTCATAATTCCAAAAGGTCATTGTCCAAAAACACAAATATATCTGTTTTAATTCACATCCCCGTATCCATGCACTGCTGCAGTATTTACACAGTTAAATCAATTTTCTCTAGCCTCATAGGAGACTAGCACACGGGAGTTATGGAATCCAAATTTACAGGACGTGAAAGAAACTGAAAATTAGCATTGATTGCAGAGACCCAGCATAATGAAACATTTAAAGCTTGAACTCCATCCTCAATATGTATTTTATGCGTAAGTACAGACACTCGGGACTGAATTACAAAACAGTAATCCAAAGTTAAGTATTCAGATACTGTTCAGAAATGTTTATCACATCTCTTGATTGGGTTATGGTCTTCTAACTCACTCACAGATATCCATTATTCTAGATGTAATTTCCTGTCTAACTAAAATGGGTTACAAATAGATTGATGTTCTGCTACATTAAAGCGCGTTTGCAGAAAATACAACAGGGAGTGAATTACAATAAGCAACTGTGATACTATGCACGAGCATCCAAGATTTCTAATGTGGAAACCTAGCTAAAGGCTCCACAGTGCAAACTTGAGGATTATTAGTAATCTTATTGAATGTACGCAATAAATAAATAAAATAGACTGCATTCATTGACAACAAGGCATCTGGTCAAAGTACCAAGAAAATAAATTTGTGCATCTTGCACTAGTTTATAAGGATAGAAACTGAATACTAACAAGTAAAATTTATTTGACAATTGTTACAGGACCAACATTTCACACTGGCTTAATTAATATAAGCAGTGCATCATTAGACGATACACACCAGAAAATGTCACATTATGGAGGTTTTTATTCCTTTTAATGGGAACAAATGTGGCTCTCAGTGTTCAGAAAGGGAACCAAAAATCAAAAGTGTCTCTGATTTGTGACCAGAAACAAGTCACCCCAGATGGGAATTACAAGAGCAAACAGTGGGTGTGATCAGGCTTGGGATTAACAGCCTATGTAATGAAACCTTCAAGCAGCAGGTGATACAGTGAGGGAGGGTGTTGAGCAGGGGAGCTCGAGCAGTTGTTCCAGCAGCAGATGGTGGTGGTGAAGGAGGCAGCTGGAGCAGTTGAACAGACCCCCATTGGGAGAAAAAGGTGGCTTTGGGAGAAGGAAGCCTCATAGGGAGTGGAAACAGACAGGCAAAGAATTCCTCAGACCAATGTAAACCATAGGCTTCATTCCATGTAATTACTTACTTGTCAACCTTCACTTCTTCACATGCTTATAATGACCCGGCCAATGGAATAAGTACCCATGGCTTCATGACCTTTGGGCTGTTCATGTGTTTGAATGACATGTTACAATTCCATAGTCAAATAGCCAACTAATGCTCTGCATTCAAATATGAAAAAGAATAGCCATTCCAGCAAGATGGCCGAGATTTTGTATTGAATATGAGTTTCTATCCCATGGGGGTAGAAAATCAGCAAGAATGATCCTGACCTCCAGCTGCTTGCCTTTGCAATAAGCTATCTTGTTCCCATTCTAACATTTCCATCCTGGTTCTGCTATAGTGTTCCAACAAAGCTCAACACAAGCTGGAAGAACAGCACCTCAGTTTCTGTTTAGACATTTTACAATGTCTAAGACTCAATATTGAGTTCAACAACTTCAGAGGATAACTTACATCCTCCATTTTGATTCGAATCCCTCCCAACACCACCACCCATTCCCCCTCCATGTCTGTATCTTGTCTTTGTAGCTTTGCTCTCAGCACAGCGGTCCCATTTTTACCTTGGCTGCGTCTTCTGACACCCTCAAAAGATTCACATTGTGCTTGCACACTTTGTGAAACACTTGTGTCAGTTAAAAACATGGCAGCATCCAAATAGGCATAATGAATATGAGCTAACATGATGGAACAATGTCACTGATAGTACTGGCAGGCATATTGCACATGCAAGTTTTGCACATGCATACTGAAAGCATTTTGATGGTGTCAGCAGATATTCTTTATCTTTTCCACACTTATCATATACATCCATGTTACATCTCTGAATTCTCCTTTACCAACTCTTGCCTTTTACTCTGACACCTTCACCATCTGTTCCACTCATTCTTTTTTCCTGTTTGTCAATAGCATAAATATACATGATTTTCCAGCCCCTTTCAATTCTGAAGAGAAGTCATGTCGGACTCAAAACTGTCACTCCATAAAGCCATTGGTGCCTTGCTTCAATATATCCAGAAAAGGAAGTGAATCAACTTTATTTAAATCCAATTAAATTCTGTCCATTAACAAGTCACTGAACTGTTGGAGTAGAGATAGTAGGAACTGCAGATGCTGGAGAATCCGAGACAACAAGGTGCAGGGCTGGATGAACACAGCAGGCCAAGCAGCATCATAGGAGCAGAGAGGCTGACGTTTCGGGCCTAGACCCTTCATCAGAAAAGGGGGAGGGGAAGAGGGTTTTGAAATAAATGGGGAGAGAGTGGGAGGCGGATAGAAGAAGGATAGAGGAGAGGATAGGTGGAGAGGAAACAAACAGGTCGAAGAGGCGGGGATGGAGCCAGGAAAGGTGAGTGTAGGTAGGGAGTTAGGAAGGGGATAGGTCAGTCCAGGGAGGACGGACAGGTCAAGGGGGCGGGATGAGGTTGGTCGGTAGGAGATGGAGGTGCGGCTTGAGGTGGGAGGAGGGGATAGGTGGGAGGAAGAACAGGTTAGGGAGGCAGGGACGAGCTGGACTGGTTTTGGGATGCGGTAGGGGGAGGGGAGATTTTGAAACTTGTGAAATCCACATTGATACCATTGGGCTGCAGGGTTCCCAAGCGGAATATGAGTTGCTGTTCCTGCAACCTTCGGGTGGCATCGTTGTGGCACTGGATGGACATGTTGTCTGAGGAATGGGAGGGGGAGTTGAAATGGTTCGCGACTGGGAGATGCAGTTGTTTATTGCGAACCGAGCGTAGGTTTTCTGCAAAGCGGTCCCCGAGTCTCCGCTTGGTTTCCCCGATGTAGAGGAAGCCACACCGGGTACAGCGGATGCAGTATACCACATTGGCAGATGTGCAGGTGAACATCTGCTTGATGTGGAAAGTCTTCTTGGGGCCTGGGATGGGGGTGAGGGAGGAGGTATGGGGGCAGGTGTAGCACTTCCTGCGGTTGCAGGGAAAAGTGCCGGGTGTGGTGGAGCTGGAGGGGAGTGTGGAGCGGACAAGGGAGTCACGGAGAGAGTTGTCCCTCCGGAAAGCAGATAAAGGTGGGGAGGGAAAGATGTCTTTGGTGGTGGGGTCGGATTGCAGATGGCGGAAGTGTCGGAGGATGATGCGTTGGATCCGGAGGTTGGTGGGGTGGTACGTGAGGACGAGGGGGATTCTTTTTGGTTCTTATTGCGTGGACGGGGTGTGAGGGATGAGGTGCGGGAGATGTGGGAGACACGGTTGAGGGCGTTCTCGACCACCGAGGAGGGGAAGTTACGGTCCTTGAAAAACGAGGACAACTGAGATGTACGGGAGTGGAATGCCTCATCCTGGGAGCAGATGCGGCGGAGGCGAAGGAATTGGGAGTAGGGGATAGCATTTTTGCAGGAAGGTGGGTGGGAGGAGGAGTATTCTAGGTAGCTGTGGGAGTCGGTGGGCTTGAAATGAATATCGGTTTCGAGGTGGTTGCCCGATATGGAGACAGAGAGGTCCAGGAAGGGGAGAGAGGTGTTAGAGATGGTCCAGGTAAGCTTAAGGTTGGGGTGGAAGGTGTTAGTGAAGTGTATGAACTGTTCGAGCTCCTCGTGGGAGCACGAGGCGGCGCCGATACAGTCATCAATGTAACGGAGGAAGAGGTGGGGTTTAGGGCCGGTGTAGGTACGGAACAGGGATTGTTCCACGTAACCTACAAAGAGGCAGGCGTAGCTTGGGCCCATGCGGGTACCCATGGCTACCCCCTTTGTCTGTAGGAAGTGGGAGGAATTGAAAGAGAAGTTGTTGAGTGTGAGGACGAGTTCGGCTAAGCGGATGAGGGTATCAGTGGAGGGGGACTGGTCGGGCCTGCGGGACAGGAAGAAGCGGAGGGGAATGCAGGTGTAGAGGGACTGGACGTCCATGGTAAAGATGAGGTGTTGGGGACCGGGGAATTGGAAGTTCTGGAGGAGGTGGAGGGCGTGGGTGGTGTCACGGACATAGGTAGGGAGTTCCTGGACCAAGGGGGAGAAAATGGAGTCGAGATAGTTGGAGATCAGTTCGGTGGGGCAGGAGCAGGCGGAGACAATGGGTCGACCAGGGCATTCAGGTTTGTGGATTTTGGGAAGGAGATAGAAGCGGGCAGTGCGAGGTTGGGGAACGATGAGGTTGGAGGCCGTGGGTGGGAGGTCACCTGAGGTGATGAGGTTGCGGATGGTTTGCGAGATGATGGTTTGGTGCTCAGGGGTGGTCTTTAATACTGTTGGTGTGTGGAAGCAACCCATCACAGACCATGTCAAAATGCAAACTATGAAGGCTAACGTGAGCAGTTGAACAAATACATTTATTAGTGGCTTTCAGTGGCAACTATGAAAGCTGTTGGATTTTCTACCCAAATTAATTGCAAAAAAAAGCTTGGAAGAAGTCCCAGAAAATGTCATAATAAACTAGAAAATTACAAATGTCTATGCAAGATTTAATTTGCAGCTACTTCCCCTGGTTCTTTATTCCATATCATCATGCTTACTACTGCACTGAATACCTGGCACTACTAACGAATCACAAATCTGGTTGCACTTAACTCTCACATTAGCAGTAAACCAAAACACAAAGGGATTAATAGGAGACTCAATTTGCAGACAAATCTCCAAATGCTGAGAATATTTTAACATATGAATAGTAAAGTGCAGTATGTGACAACTGAAGGCATTTTGTGGTCTAAACGCTCATTAAGAACCATTTAGCAAAATACAGTGTAGTATTAGGAACTTACAGACTTATAGTAAGGATTTTTGCCATCAGAACAGAATGTGAAGATATGGGAATGCGAATATCTGGCTACTCAATGTCTATTCCTAAATGTCAACAATGCCAGTAATACTGTGGCATTTACATAAGAGTGCTGAAGAAGCATGCCCATTGGTTTTCATTAGTTGTCTTTTCTTCTGCATTGCCTTATGTTCAGCCATTCTCTGATCCGAAGAAAACGGAACAGCTACAAGCTGATTACTTCAGGTTATCTTGGAATGGCTTCATCACCCAAAGCTAGAATGCAAAATATAAGAGGAAGTGATATTTGAACTCTCCTTTTTACTATTTATAAAATGACAATTTATTACTATATATTGACATAAACAGTATTTCTTTGCTAAAATAGCATGTCAGCAAATATTTGTTTTACTTTCAAATTAATTGTGTTGCTCTGAAAATACATGACTATGTATTAACCTTACTTGTCAACCACAAACAAAATATTTAAAGAAAACACACTTAACTGAGAATTGTATTTAGTTTACAGATATTTAAAAGAATTACAAGTTGTACAAGGAAGATGCCTTACGTTTTACTGCAAGCAATGTGTTTCCATGACAACACGCAACAGAGGTAACAAAATAGGGATTACTTTCATCCAGGTGTACTTGCTTAGGTATCCCAGTGTCTTCTTCTTTCCTTCCCAGTCTTCCTCTGGCACCCTTTCCCCATGTATAAATTTCTCCTTCTGTTGAGGTAAATAAAAAAATGCTTTTAGCACCTTGTCAACCTAAATTGTGCTGCAAATATTAAAATAAAATACAAACGTTCTCAGTGGTGTTCAAGATCAACTGTGTGAATATTACCAACCAATCTCTATTAAACGTTGGATGACTAACAGTATAATCTAACCTGATACAATGCCACATAGACCAGGAAGATCTCACGTTTGATCTTTAGTTAATCTTAACTGCAGAACCACTTAGTTGTAACAATTGGCCTCACTGACCCAGGCCTATCAAGATAGTTTTAGTATGAAATTCCAGCTTATTTTTACCTACCGACTTCGGCTGAAAATTGCAATTATGTGGAAATCAGATGTGGAGAAATTCAAGATCAACCATGATACCTGAAGGTCACCATGCTTGTTGACTTGCACTGTTTATGTTCACAAAAATCAGGGAAAGGCAACTTGTTTCAATGTTCAATCAACTTCTATTTCGTACTCAGCTTCAAGTACATTCTTCCTTGCACAGATTCATTTTGGTCATTACTTCCAAAAACAAGTCTAAAACCAAATGTTTTTCAATCACCAAGAGTAGCATGATTGCGTTGGATAGCATTAGAAATTTATATTGACATAGGAACATTGCATACCTTGCAGAATGGAAATATCCTGATGTTTTTTTTCCACTTCAATTTATTCTCCTTAGCCGTTCTCTTCGAAAGTCAGTGGCTTGTATCTGGCATCACAGCAACTCATTACATCCAAATATCAGCACTTCAATTCTGATCCAGGTACTCTAAGGGCTAGATTTTTCACTTTCCTTATCATCATACCTCCTTGCTCCCTTAAGGGTTTTCACATACTAAGAACAGCATTGATTGCTGCTGGGTACTATTGGCAATTTATATTGGCTTCCTAGATTTGAGACAGAATGTTCTTTTAAACATTCACTCCCCTCTCCTCTCTTTTGTTTCTGGGATTTACCATGAGTAGTGACAGGGTAAAAACTATTTACCCATTAGATTCACCACTGCCCAGAGTGCAAATTCACAAAATAATAAAAACACATCATCCAACAGATCAATTATGTCCTAACAATGGATTTCATAACTGCAGTCTGTAGCGATTGTAATTAAGTCGGCCAGCTGAATCTCATAGAATTTGGGTTTCCTGATTGGACCAAAGTGACAGCCCCAATCAGGGACACCTGGCTGACATAAAAGGATGAATATCAGGGATACTGAGCCCCTGAATGCCTGACTCAAGGACAGGCAGTGCTATTGTGAAAGACTATGCATTTGTAAATAAAGGATGATTGGTGATGGGATGCTGGTCTCTGAAGAGTTATTTCAGTGCTGACGAGAGTAAAGCATGATCCTGAAGAAGCCTACTCGCAGCAGTCATTTTGAAGTTGGGAATAAGTATTTTCTTACATCATGCCTCTGTGTGGGAAACTTGAGTCATTCGGCCCTGCTATTGAAGACTGGACTCAGTATGCAGAAAGAATGCATTTTTTTTTCCAGCCAAATGATATTGTGGCAGATGAAAAACATCAAGCAATTCTCCTGACAGCCTGAGGAGCTGCAGCTTTTTTTCTGTTATTAGGAGCCTAACTTTTCCTGAGGCACTAGATACTAAAACTTTTCAAGAATTGACTGACATAGTTAAGGAATAGTACGACCCCAAGCCTCTTTTAATTCGGAGACATTATCGCTTTTACTTGGCAATTTGAGAACCAGGAAAATCCATATCGGGGTTTTTGACTAGGTTAAGACTGGTATAAGCCTGTGAATTTGGTTTCACCCTTAATGAGATGATTAGAGACCATCTAGTATGCAGGAATAATGGTGTGACTATGCAAAAGCACATACTGGCTGAAGCTCAACTGGAATTCAAACAGGCACTACAACCAGCTTCGTCATTGGAAGATACAGCAAGCAGAGCACGTGAACTGTAAAGTATTCTGACAGAGATGGACCCCTTTGCCAGTCTGCCTGAGCATGGGGAACACCACTTGAGTGCAGGCAACTGCATAGCTTCACTCAGGAAATATCCTGATGGGAGTAACTCAGGTTGGCCCACAGCAAACGCCCAACACAAAGCACTTTTGGAATACTGCATTCAATTTGGATCTTCCTGCTGTAGGAAGGATGTTATGAAACTTGAAACGGTTCAGAAAAGATTTACAAGGATGTTGCCAGGGTTGGAGGGTTTGAGCTACAGGGAGAAGCTGAATAGGCTGGGGCTATTTTCCCTGGAGTGTGGGAGACTGAGGAGAGTCCTTACAGAAGCTTGTAAAATCATGAGGAGCATAGATAGGGTGAATAGTCAAGATCTTTTTCCCACGGTAGGGGAGTCCAAAACTAGAGGGTATACGTTTAAGACAAGAGGGAAAAGATTTAAAAGAGACCTAAGGAGCAACTTCTTCATGCAGAGGCTGGTGAAACTGCATCAAGAACTCCAGTGCCAAACCCAAGATTCCATCAAGATAGTGACAGTTTGATACAAGCTCCACAATGTTTGGTGCAAGAATCATGGGTCAGGACCAGTGACTTATAAAGTTCAGGTAGGTGCAACTGTCCCGAATAAGCATGTGGACCACTGAAAGCTGCAAATTCACAGACTGGTTGGGAGCAGTCAAGAGCTTTCAGAAATACTTCAGGGACCTATTGATTCATGCTCTCCATTAAACTTCTGAATCGAAGACGGACATGTTGGAAGTAGCCACCTTGACACTTCTGCATCCGGAGGAAGGGAGTGAAAGCCAAGTGAGGCGTTCCAGGCACAGGACATGAGCTCCTGTTTGTTACACATCTTCCATTTCAGATTCCGAGTTGGAAGAACCTGACCCGGTGTTAAAACGTCCCAGGAGGCTCTCAAAGGAATCAGACTGCCCTGTGTCCTTCGACTCAGAGGGGAACGATGTAGTGATTGTAATGAGGTCAGCCAGCTGGACCTCATAGAATATGAGTTCCCTGATTGGATCAATCAGGAAGACCTTGCTGACATAAAAGGATTAATGTCAGGGATATCAGCCTCTGAATGCCTGACTCAAGGAGAGACTGTGCTATAGTCAAACACAATACATTTGTAAATAAAGGGTGATTGGTAATGGAATGCCAGCCCCTGAACAGTTATTTTAGAATCCAACATTGTTACGAATAGTGGGAGCACTATTAATTTATGGATCCAAAAAGCCTGTTGTCAATATCAGAATGGCAATCTAGGTGCAGCTTTATTAAAATGAAAGGATTTTCCTAATTTACCGATGAGAAGGCCAAGCTTTAACAGGCCTTTACAACCTACTCCAGCTATCTTCTTCTTCCCTTCATAACCCTCCAGGCAGACTCTCAGCCAGACAGTTGGTGCAAAAAAAATGCAATTAGACTTTGAGGTCTGCTGACATTAATCTCTGCCCCAAACTCTTCTCCAAGCAGATTAATGGCCAGGAAGAAAAATGCAAATAATCCTTAAATTTGAAATTTTTCTGTGATCAGAAAACCTTTTCACAAAAGAGGACAATCCTGACCGTAGCATCAACAGATGTCCATACAGCAACTCTTGAGTCAAAAGCAACAACAGAAACCCCCCAAACCAGGGCTGTTAAAGTCAGCAGTTATAATCTGGCTGTAATTCCAACTAAGAGCAACTAGTTCAGAAAAAAATACAGGGGGGATCTTGGCATCTTTTTGTCTGTAACACCCAATAACCAAAACTGTAATACATTTGCTTACTGAACCATAATGGTGTTATCTGTAGTTTTTAAATTTCTGTTAAACATCTCCAAACTTTTTAAAAAAATCTTATCCTGATACTCTTTGCTTCTTTCTATGTTTCACACAGCAGTAACAAGCAGTGTGATTAGTGTCAAGACGTCGTTAACAACTTCGCTCCATAGCACTGAAACCATATTTAAAAACGCATCTGTCCCGTACACAAAATTTAATTAGTCTTGTGAATCAGGTATTGAAGAAATTTCTAACATTTCTAATTAGAAACTGTTTGATTACCAGCATCCTCTTTTAACTGCAGGGCAGGCTTTAGTTATATAAATGTACTGTATTTCTGCAATAAAGGCATGTTCAGAACAATCATGATATTAGGAGCAGAGGTTCCGCTGAAAGTAGTTTATCAACCTCACTGAGTCATGCAATTATTCTAATCATTCAAATATTTAAGGGAATCTATTTATCAAGATTACTTTTGATTTTTATAAACAGCTACGTAGTGTCCAAGAGCAACACAACAAATCAGTCCGAGAGTGTGATATGATTGTTCATGTAATTGAATATTAATTTGATCAACATAATTAGATTTGCAATTTAGAATCTGCCCGAGTTTTAATGAAATGCTAATTATCCTTCCATCATTTCCATTGCTACATACCTGCTCCAATTGCAACTGTGAAAGCATCACCACAAGCAACCATGGTAACCTTTACCCCACACAGGTTAGAGACCAAATACGGCAATCGATTATTGTGACGTGTGTTGGTGCCTAGTTGTCCGTGTTGATTACTGCCAAATGTATAACATTCCCCAGTTTCTGTAAATGATCAAAGAGACAATCATTTTCTTTCAGAATACTTAGATAAAAGCCTGAGTTGGACTGTCTGGTAGCACAACATAGTGATGCACTAAACTTGAACAAAGAGGAGGACCACTTAGCCCCTGAGCCTGCTCACCATTTAATAAGGTCATGGCTGATCTGATTACAACTTCAAGTCAACATCACCACCAATCCCAAATATCCTTATGCCACATTGCTTAATAAGAATCTGCCCCCACTTCCTTAAAGAAACTCAAAAGTCTCTACTTCAACTGCCTTTTCAGTGACAGTTCCAAAGACTCATGACCCTTTGAGAAAAAATGTGGTCTCATCTCTGGCTTAAATGGGCGACCCCTTATTTTTAAAAACGGACCATAGTTCTTGATTCTCCCTCAACAGAAATCATCCTCTTCACATCTACCTTACCAAAATGCCTCATAATCTTAATATATTTCAATCAAGTCACCTCTTATTCTTTTAAACTCCAGTAGATACAAGCCTAGCTTATATGAGATCGCAGAGTATTTGGAAGTGCATAGTAAAATAAGGCTGAGTCAGCACTGCTTCATCAAGAGAAGGTCAGGCCTGACAAATCTATTCAAATTCTTTGAGGAAGTAATGACCAGGTTAGACAAAGGAGAGCCAAAGGACACGTTCTATTTGGATTTCCAGAAGGCCTCTGACAAGGTGCCAAACAGAAGGTTGCTAAGACAACATCCCATTGTACTGGGGGAAGATACTGATATGGATAGAGGTCTGGCAGAAGGCTGACAGTAGGGATAAAGACGTCTGTTTCGAGATGGCAGCCAGTGAATAGAGAAATTCTGCAGGGATCCATGTTGGGACATTTATTCACTTTATACATTAACAATCTGGACAAAGGAACTAAAGACATTGATGCTAAGTTTGCAGATGACACAAAGACAGGTGGAAGGGCAGGTAGTGTTGAGAAAGCAGGGAGGCTGTAGAAGGACTTGGACCAGCTAGGAGAGTGGGCAAAGAAGCGGCAGATGGAATACAATGTGGAAAAGTGGGAGGGTATCTGCTTTGGTAGGAAGACTAGAGGTGTAAACTATTTTATGAAGGGGGAAAAGTTTCAGAATTCTGAAGCACAAAGGGCCTTGGGAGTCCTGGTTTAGGATTCTCTTAAGGTTAACATGTGGATTCAGTTGGCAGTTGAGATGGCAAATGCAATGTTAGCATTCATTTCAAGAGAATAGGACCCAAGGACACAGCCTCAGAGTGAAGAGACGAGCCTTTAGAACTGAGATGATGTGGAATTTCTTCAGCCAGATGGTGGTTAATCTGTGGAACTCACTGCCACAGAGGGCTGTAGAGATCAGGTCATTTAGTGTGTTTAAGACAGAGATAGATAGGTTATTGATTGATAACAGGATTAAGGGTTACAGGAAGAAGACGAGAATGCGGTTGAGAAATAAATCAGTCATGATCAAATGGTGGAGCAGACTCAATGGGCTGAGTGGCCTAATTCTGCGCCTATATCTTAAGGTCCAACCATTCCTCTTGAGAAAAACTGCATATTCCAAGTATTAGTCTGGTAAATCTTCTCTGAATTGCTTGCAACACCTTTCCATTCTTCTTTAAATAAGACGACCAATGGTGCACACAGTATTCAAGATGTGGTGTCACCCGTACCTTATATGACTAAAGCATAACCTCCCTATTTTAGCATCCAATTTCCTTTATGATAAATGATTGCATTTTATTAGCATTCCTAATTTCTTGTTGTACCTGCATATTAAATGTGATTCATGCATGAGGACATTCAAATCCCTCTGTATCATAAAGCTCTATAATGTCTCACTGTTTATTTAATAATTTTTTTTATTATTACTAACAAAATAGGACAACTTCTCACTTTCCCACATTTGTCAGATCTTTGCCCACTCACGTAACCTACCTTTTTGTAGCCTTATGTCCTCTTAACTTACATTCCCACTTACTTTTGTGCGAGCAGCACATTTAGCCACCCACCTTCTGCTTCTTCATAAAAATCACTTACATTGTAAACAATTGACGTTCCAGAACAATCCCTGTGGGGCACAGAATTTAAGTGTCGTTTGATCAAGGAACTTTACAGTCAGAACATGCTCATCTTCAAGCTACTGTTGAGATACAAGAAGGGTCTAGGCCCGAAACATCAGCTTTCCTGCTCCTCTGATGCTGCTTGACCTGCTGTGTTCATCCAGCTCCACACCTTGTTATCTCAGATTCTCCAGCATCTGCAGTTCGTACTAGCTCTTCAGTATAGTTGGTCACTTTTTTTTGCTTATATTTAGTTAATTCTAGCAGCGTTTTACAAGGACAGATGACATACTATTTAATGTACAAAGTTTAATTCTACAAAGTAGATATGTTCCCCTTATGGATATAATTAGTTATGGTTCAGTGATTACATTCTTGTACCTTGAAGTTTGTGGGTTAAAGTCCCACTCCATATATTCAAGCACAAATTTCAGGCTAGCAGTGCAGAACTGAGGGACTGCTGCACAATTCGAGATGACATCCTTTAGATCAGCCTTTAAACCAAGGTCCTGTTTGCATTTTAAATCAAAGCCCTCTTTATCCTCTTGAGTGAAACTAAACAAACCTGTGGCATTATTTGAAGGAACTGCAGAACAGTTTGTTCCTGATCAACATTTATTCCTCGACTAACATTTTTAAAACAGTCATTATCATTGCTGTTTATGGGAGCTTGCTGTGCGCAAAGAACCCTTACTACATTCCAACATTAATCATTTTAAAAGTATTTCATGGGCTGGAAAGCCTTTTGGGACATTTTATAAACGCAAATTTTGTTTTCTATTTGCCTTGCATTCTTAAAATCAATATCTAGATCAGATACAGGTCAAGTTGGCTCAATTTCTTTAAGTGTTACAACAACAAAGTCCAATTGTTAAAGTAGGCAGAAGTAGATCTCAATGAGAATTTAATTGTTGATTGATAAAATAATTTGTTAATGGACAACACTCAACTAGTTGTGGTGTAGATGAGATGTACAAATGATAGCATTTTCTTTTACTCTCGGGATAAAGGTGAGAAAAATGAAACAGTATTTATTGCCCAATCTGGAATTAAAAGCTACTCTAATGTGACCGTTATTGATTGTCTGATTGTCATCTGATTCACTACTGTCCTTTAGAGAAGGAAATCTGATGTCCTTATCAGGTGTTGCCTACATATGACTAGAGATCCACTGCAATGTAATTTAAAATGCCCTGCCTGCCCAGCATCAACCTAGACACCAAAATTAACATCTGGAAATTTATTCCTAAAAAAGGAGTTTCTACAACAGATTGGTCAAGCACAAGTCTGACACAGTCATTCTCACAGAATCATACCTTACAGACAATCAACATCCCGGGGTATGTCCTGAACAACCAAAGACACACCAGAGATGGTGTGATGACATACAACAGGGAGGGAGTTGCTCTGGAAGTCATCAACATTAACTCCAGATGTCACAAAGTCTCATGATATCATGCCAAAGATGGGCAAGGAAGCCTTCTGCTAATTACCACTTATTGCACTGCTTTGGCTGAAGAATCACTACTCCATGTTGAAAATCATTTTGAAAAGGCACTGAGGGTGGCAAGTGCACAGAATGCACTCTGGATGGGGGACTTCAATGTCTATCACCAACAGTGGCTCAGTAGTACTATTACTGACCAAGCTGGCTGAATCATAAAGGACAAAGCTGGCATATCCTCCATTCTACCATTCTGGTAAAATGATGGTTTGATGCTATAGTATGAAGTGTCAAAAAGAGATAAATTTCTACTATTGGAAAACTGACTACAATAAGTCTGAACTAGCCAGAGTTGAAGTTTCATATCAGAACTGCAAATGTCACCTGAAGAACAGGTCGAGTTCAAATACAGAGCAGAACTGATGGAACAAAAGAGAAAACAGAAGGGCCATGAAAGGCTGTAAAGCACTGACTATAAAAATGGTGATGGAAGGTGAAATACGGGTGGTAATGTGGCACTGCTCAGTGTTTAGGCCATGTAGGACAATGTGATCATATAGTGGTTAGTACTTTGCATAGCGGCAGCAGCAACCCCAGTTTGAATCCAATTCATGGCACTGCGTACAAGCAATGCAACAATGGGTTTCTACTGTCTATGGGATTTTCTGCCGTAGAAAGCAGTTAAAGCTAAAACATTGAATGTTTTCAAGAAAGAGTTAGTTCTTTAGGGTAAAGGAATCAGAGTGTGGAAAGAAAGTCAAAACAGGTCACTGAGTTGGATGATCAGCCATGATCATATGGAACAGCAGTGAAGGCTCATAGGGTCAAATGGCCTTCTCCTGCTCCTATTTTCTATGTTTCTATTAATCCAGGAAATAGACCCTGGTTCAAAGAAGAGTGCGGGAGGACATGACAGGAACAACAACCAGGCATAGCTAAAATTGAGATGCCAACCCTGTGATGCTACAAAACTAGATTCCCTCGTGCCAAATAATATGTTCAGCATGCAAAAGACAGGACGAAGTGATCCGGCAACCAATGGATCATATCTAAACTCTGCAGTCCTGCCACATACAATGTGAATGGTAGTGGACAATTAAACAACTCATTAGAGGATGTGGCTCCATAAATATCCCCATCCACAATACTGGAGGTGCCCAGCACATTAGTGGAGAAAACAAGATTGAAGCATTTGCATCAACCTTCATCCAGAGGTGCCAAGTGGATGATCCATCTTAGCTTCCTCCTGGAGGTCTCAGCTCCAAAGATTTCATTCTTCATCCATTCTTTAACCAGTTCAATCAGTCCAAGTGATATTAAGAAACAGCTGAAGACATTGAATACAACAACATCTGTGTGCCCTGACAACTTTTTACACATGAACATATAAATTAGGAGAAGAAATAGGTCATTCATTACTTTCAACCTGCTTGCCATTCAATAGGATCATGGCTGATCTTTTTGTTTTTCGAATTTCACACCCATTTATTCCAATAATCTCTGATTCCATTGCCTAACAAAAGTCTACCTTTTTTTTTCTGTATTTATTCACGGGATGAGGACGTCACTGACTACACAGCATTTATTGCCCATCCCTAATTGCTCAGAGGGCAGTTAAGAGTCAATCACATTGCTGTGAATCTGGTGTCACATGCAGGCCAGACCACGCAAGGATGCAGTTCCCTTCCCTAAAGGACATTAGTGAACACAGAACATAGAACATAGAACATTACAGCGCAGTACAGGCCCTTCGGCCCTCGATGTTGTGCCGACCTGTGAAACCAATCTGAAGCCCATCTAACCTAAACTATTCCATTATCATCCATATGTTTATCCAATGACCATTTAAATGCCCTTAAAGTTGGCGAGTCTACTACTTTTGCAGGCAGGGCATTCCACGCCCTTACTACTCTCTGAGTAAAGAACCTACCTCTGACATCTGTCCTATATCTATCACCCCTCAATTTAAAGCTATGTCCCCTTGCACTAGCCACCACCATCCGAGGAAAAAGGCTCCCACTGTCCACCCTATCTAATCCTCTGATCATCTTGTATGTCTCTATTAAGTCACCTCTTAACCTTCTTCTCTCTAACAAAAACAGCCTCAAGTCCCTCAGCCTTTCCTCATAAGACCTTCCCTCCATACCAGGCAACATCCTGGTAAATCTCCTCTGCACCCTTTCCAATGTTTCCACATCCTTCCTATAATGCGGTGACCAGAACTGTATGCGATACTCCAAGTTCGGCCGCACCAGAGTTTTGTACAGCTGCAACATGATGGGTTTTTATGACAATCGACAATGGATTCACGGTCATCATTATATTCCTAATTCCAGATTTTACTGAATTCAAATTTCACCATCTGCCACGGCGGGTCCCCAGAATGTTATCTGGGTCTTTGGATTAACAGTCCAGCGATAATACCACTAGGCCGTTGCCTCCCCTACTTCTGCCTTAAAAAAAATTCATCAGTCTCACCTCCACCACGTTCTGAAACAGACAGTTCCAAAGTTGCACAACCTTCAGAGAGAAAAAAAAAATCTCCATATCGCTATCCTAAAAGGTTGACACCCAATCTTTAAACAGACTGGTTCTAGCCTCACTCACAGAGTAAACAGTACCTTGTCAAGACCATTTCAAGATCTTACATATTTTAATCAATCCACTCCTCATTATCCTAAACTTCAGTGGAACAAGCATAAGCTGTCCAACCTCTCCTCAGAAGACAACCCACTCATTCCAGGTATTAATCTCCTCCTCTGAACCGCTCCAATGCAGTTACATTCTTCCTTAAATAAGGAGGCCAAACCTGCACATAGTATTCAAGGAGTGGTATCACCAAAGACTTGAAAACTGAAACATAACATCCTTACTTTTATGTTCAATTTCTCTTGTAATAAAGGATAACATTCCAGCAACTTTCTTAAATGTTTGCTGTACCAGCATATTTTTTGAGACTCATGCACCAGAACACCAAATCCCCCCCTCTGTCAATTCTGACATTCCAGCAATAGTACTGAAATCATGTGCCCCAGAATTAGCCATGCCCCTAGCCACTGTGATCCAGTACAGCATCTATCAACAATGTGGAAAATTACCAAGGTATATCCTGCTCACAAGAAGAAGGACAAATCCAAACTAGTCAATTACGATTTAACAATCGACTCTTAATCATCAACAAAAAAGTGGTAGTAGAAATCATCAACAGTGCTATCAAGCAGCATTTGCAAAGGAATAACTTACTCATTGATACTAAGTTTAGATTCTGCCAGAGACATCAGGCAGCTCTTGACCCCGTTGTAGTCTCGGTCCAAACATGGACAAAACAGCTGAATTCCAGAGGTGAGGTCAGAGTGACTGACCTTGACATCAAGGCAGCATTTAGCAGAGCATAACATCAAAGAGCCCAAGGAAAACTGGAGTCAATGGGAATTAGGGGGAAAGTTCTACACTGGTTGAAGTTAAACTAGGACAAAGGAAGATGATTGTGGTTGTTGGATGCCAATTATCTCCAAGGACATCTTTGCAAAGTTCCTCAGTGTAGTGTCTTAAGTTCACCATCCTCAACTGCTTCATCAATGACCATGATAAGGTCAAATATGGAGGTGTTTGCTGAGTTTTGCATGATATTCGGCAGCTTTCACAACTCTTCAGATGTTGAAGTAGTCCGTGTCCATATACAGCAAAATCTGGAGAACATTCAGGCTTGCACCTATGATTGGAAAGTAACATTCACATCACAGAAATGGCAGGCAATGACCATCTCCAACAAGAGAGACTCTACCTATCAGTGCCTGAGATTCGATGGGATTGCCATCAATGAAGTTTACTATCAAAATCCTGAGGGTTACCCTTGTCAGAAAATTAAGCTGGACAACAATGTAAATAAAGTGGCTACAAGAGCAAGCCATGTGTGGGTATTAACTCACCTCCCATTTCCCCAAATTTTGCCCAGAAGTCAGGAGCATGATGAAATACTCTACAATTACCTAGATGGGAGCAGCTCCAACAATGCTCAAGAAGCTCCAACAACACTCAAGAAATTGGTTGACATCAGCCAGCACAAAGCAGCCTGCTTGATTAGCATTACAACCAGCACCTTCAATATTCACACCCCTAACCAACAACACATAATGGCAGCAGTGTATATAATCTACAGAACATACTGTAGTAATTCATCCAGGCTCCTTAGGCAGTACTTTACAAAGCCATGACTTCTTCCACTAAGGAGGACAAGGCTGCAGATACATGAGGACTTGACAACTTATAAATTCCCCTCCAAGTCACACACCATCCTGACTTGGAACTATAATTGCCATTCAGTATCTGTCAATGGATCAAAATGCTGGAACTCCCTTCCTAACAGCATTGTGCGTATTGCTACATCTAAAGGTCCAAGAAGGCAGGTCACCATCATTACAGATGGACAATAAATGTTGATCCAGTCCACAATGCGCACATCTGATGAATGAATTAAAACAAAACTGATGATGACAAATGAGAGAAATGTTATCCCGTACAAAATATAATGCATTGTTCCACTGCTAAAGAATAGCTATGCCTGCACTTTAAGGCTATCAGAATTTAATTCACATTAAGTAAACATGGAGCTATACTCATTTAGAGGTCAGTTGCTGAAGGCCAGGACATTGGTTTTAATTGTGGGAGTATCAATTAAGATTCTACTGACACATCAGCCCTGGTTTCTGTCAATTAGCAAAGGAGGTTTCTGTGTATTGCAAATATCAGCTTCTTTTTAAGTGCAACAACAGAATTTAGCATTAGACAGTGTGTGATATCAAAAATGTGATTGACAGGAGAGAGCAATTAAGCAGTGTTTATATTGTGGATCAGAGGCAAAATCTTCATGACTATATAGGCATTTTCATTTACATCAGCGCTTCAACATGTTTTGGACACAAAGTTTTAAGAAGAGGAAATTTCTCATGAAAACTCTCTCAGAAACATTTGGAGAATATCCAAATGTCTTCTGGACTCAGCAGGTGATGTTTAACTCTACAATTGACTTGCGGTACATAAACCTTTGAGTTTTTCACAACAATAAGCAAGTTATAGGCAAAGACTGTGAGCAAAAGTTAGTCAAGAAAAGTATGTAAAACTTCTCCATTGACAGTTCATTGATGAAAAAGACAATTTTCAAATCAGAATCTCTGCTTGAGTCCACACAGTACATTATTCATTTTTCTTCAACACCCAAAATTTAGTCTTCCAAAGAATAGTCACGTTTTTACCCACCCAATCTCTCCTCTCCTACAGCAAGTTTCTTTGACCCCAATTCCACAAAGTATCATTCTGAAGGAGGAAGAAATCCTGAAATATAACAATTGTTCAACCAAGGTAATGAGAGTTGATGGACTATATGACATTATAAAGCATTGTCAAGCATTATCTAGTTACCAAAGCTTAAATACATATACTTTCCAGAAAGGAGTGATGGATGGCACAAATAAATAGGAGGCTTAGCTGATTTTATGCACCCTAGCAAAAGGGCAATAAAGCCAGTTGCAAATTCTAAGTAATGTTCTACGAGGTTAATGCACTTCTGTTTTTAATAGGAGAACTATTAGTATCATTAGATGGTCCAGCTAATAGGAGGAGCACTTAACACAGTGCTAAAACTGAATGTGTTATTGATTTTTGCTACAGAAGAGGATACTATGAGATTAACAGCGTAGTCCATAATGTGGTTAGTATCTTCAAGTGTGCAATTTTACTGAGATTTAAAATTTAAAGACTACAGTGCACAGCAATTATCTGAATTGCCATTTTAGATTATTTGTAATACCTGCTTTGTAAAACTGCTTTAAATCAGAGAATATGATTGCGTAGAAATGTTAATGCATATCATCACATTGCAGTTTTAATGCATGTTAGCATGGTGCAATTTTAATGCATTTATTAATATCACAGTGCAGCTTTACCATCCTGTTTTCTGTCCAGAACTATCAAAAACATTTGTGTTCTGTTATGTTTCACTGAATGTCTGTCCATTGAGTAATATTAAACAGTGACTTAGAGTTACAATTTTGCAATCTTGCTTCAGTGAAGGTGCTGAGTTTTATCACATACAGTAGTTAATGTGTAAAATAAGCTACCTCTTGAAAAATAGTGAAAGAAGCAAATGTTATCAATTTCTAGCAAGTGATGGATGATTTTTTTTTGCAGACAGGGTTTGTGAGGACTTACTGCAGATAAAACATGGCATTAAATTCCTGAATTTTGAGACTGGAAAAAATGGAAGTAGTCCTTATCAGTCCTTTTCAGTCCTCTGCTCGTGAAAGTAGTGAAAGTTTTGGAGGTGGGCAGCAATGAACGAAAAGGAAAAACAGGATATGCTAGTTATCTATACATGGTCATGATTTATGGTTAACTATTGTGACTTGTAGCCTAATCTGATTACATTAAAAGAGCTAAAGAGGTGGTTTCCATTCCTTTGCCCTCGTCCGAAATTTAACATCACTCATGTTTGGGTACATAGTGCACCAATCTATATTATGCCACTGTCCGACTAGACATTGACAAATATTGATGGGTCCAGTACACCTTTTTTGGTTTTTTAATACATTTGTAAAATATCAGTGGTGATAATGAATGTCACAAAAGAAACTTCAGTATTCCAGAATTAGAACAACAACTTGCATGTTTAATGCCTTTTAACGTAGCAAGCTGTCCCCAGAATCCGCACTCAGTGGATATTGAGCCAAACAAGCCGACATTAGGTAGGATCACCAAATATTCCGGCAATTAGGTGGGTTTTAAGAATGCCTTTCTTACTTTCAGTAAAACCAGAGAAATTTCAAAGTGAATTCCAGAAGGTGTGGACTAGGCAACTGAAGATGCATATGGAGTGAAGGGATAGGACGAACACAAAAGACCATGATCAGAATAACAGACAGTGAGTGAGTATGGTGCAAGGAGGGTTTTCTTTTAAACATTTATTCGCAGGATATGGGTCTTGCTGGCTCAGCTAACATTACTGATCATTCCCAATTTCTCTTGAAAAGGTGATATGTGAACTGCCTTCTTGAACCTCTGCAGGCCATGTGGTGTAGGTACACCCACAGGGCTGTTAGGGAGGGAGTTCCAGGACTTTGACAAAACAAAACAAAGAAATGTGAATCTGGAAATCAAAAAAACCCAGAAATTGCTGGAAAAACTCAGCAGATCTGGCAGTGTCTGTGGAGATAAAGCAGAGTTAATGTTTTGCGTTCAGTGACCCTTTAGCTATGTATGCTGCAGAGTCCCCAAGCAGTTCACTGAAAGTTGCCACCCAGGTTGATAGCGTTGTTAAGAAGGCGTACAGTACGTTAGGTTTTATTGGTAGAGGGATTGAGTTTCAGAGCCATGAGGTCATGTTGCAGCTGTACAAAACTCTAGTGCGGCCGCACTTGGAGTATTGCGTACAGTTCTGGTCACCGCATTATAGGAAGGATGTGGAAACATTGGAAAGGGTGCAGAGGAGATTTACCAGGATGTTGCCTGGTATGGAGGGAAGGTCTTATGAGGAAAGGCTGAGGGTCTTGAGGCTGTTTTCGTTAGAGAGAAGAAGGTTAAGAGGTGACTTGATAGAGACATACAAGATGATCAGAGGATTAGATAGGGTGGACAGTGGGAGCCTTTTTCCTCAGATGGTGATGGCTAGCACGAGGGGACATAGCTTTAAATTGAGGGGTGATAGATATAGGACAGAGGTCAGAGGTAGGTTCTTTACTCAGAGAGTAGTAAGGGCGTGGAATGCCCTGCCTGCAAAAATAGTAGACTCGCCAACTTTAAGGGCATTTAAATGGTCATTGGATAAACATATGGATGATAATGGAATAGTTTAGGTTAGATGGGCTTCAGATTGGTTTCACAGGTCGGCGCAACATCGAGGGCCGAAGGGCCTGTACTGCGCTGTAATGTTTTATGTTCTATGTTCCCTGGCCAACCTCTCTGCCATAGACTTTCTGAAATGTTCCAACAAAGCTCAGCGCAAAGTTGGGAGAACACTATCCTATTTTCTACTTAGGGACCCTGAGGCCTTTAGGACTCAATACTGAGTTCAATGATTTTAGGGCCTGACCACCTTATCCCATGTCCTTACCCCTACACTCACATACCAGACCTTATCATCACATGGGCTTCTACCACAAACAACCCCTGTCAGCCACTCATGGTCCCCATTAGCAGCTACTGATTCTTCCAGGCTGGCCTTTACCCATTCCTGTGTCTGCGCAACTGCGTTTTTCTCTCTCTCTGGGCTCCATCTCCAACTATCATCTACTCCTACCCTCTCACCCACCCCATCTTCAGCATATATACCAACCATTTCCTAGCTAAAATCAGTTCTGAAGCAGGGTCACTGGACCTGAAACATTAACTCTGCTTTCTCTCCACTGATGATGACAGAGCTGCTGAGTATTTCCAGTAATTTCTGTTTTTGTGCAGGATTTTGACATTGGGCTGGAGGAAGTTACAGAGATAGGGAAACATAAGACCTTGAGGAAATTATGAACAAGAATGAGAATTTTAAATTGAGGGCACCAGGAACAATCTTCAGTTAGTAGAGACAAAAGATGCTGTGTAAACAGAACTAGGTGCAGCATAGAATACAGATGACAAACTTTTGAATGAACTGAAATTTCAAAACAGTGGAAGATTTTCTCTTCACTGTCCTAATGACTTTTAAAGGTATTGACAACTGATGGGGTACAATAACATGGGTGGCAAACAACCTCCAGTTCTCCTACCTAAGTGCCCAAGGGCCCATTATTCCAAACTCAGGAGAACTCATGTCAACCTCTACCATTATCCTGACTGAGAATTCTATGTAGGATCATTTCCACAGCTCAAAATTCTATATGAAATTTCAAATAGTCCATATTATGTAGTGTATAAACATTTCAACGGTACTCTGAAACCCTAACATTATATAGGAGCACTTACCTATAAATTAACATGAGCAGTCGGATGGAACACCATACAATGACCCCTTCAACTCTAAAGCGCTGCCTTGCATCTGGTTGAAGACTAGCATCACTAGAAGCCTGCACTGACATGCTGCAATAACATTAGAATCAATGAAAATAAAGGCCACCCTGATTATTCAAGAAGTCGGTTATCTGACTAAGAAAATAAAGCATAAATTTTCCAAGGTTGTGAGGCTTGCTTGCCTCTATCAGTTTGCATTGGATTTAAATTGAAATATACTGGGATGGGAGAAAATTAGAAACTTAAATAATCCCTACGTGGTTAGAAAAGAACTGAACGGTCAGTGTTTGCAGATAAATCTATAGCCCAGACAACCATCTTTTGCGTTATATGCGATAAGGAACAGTGCTAATATCCACAAAGAATACAAAAATCAAACAATGCTACCAAACACAAAAATGATGAAACAGAACATGAAGACAATTTTGACAAATGTACTGCTTCAGTATTATCTTAAATTTATCCAACATGTGGAAGCTAAATGGGAGAGACTTTTACAAGGCCCCAAACATAATTAGTGCCTCACGCAGGCTTGTTAGGCCAAAAGGCCTGTGACTATGCTGTGTTGTTCTTTGACCACAAGCACTAGCCACCCTTCAGCATCACTTCATCGCCATTATTCATGGCTGAGGCTAGTAACTGACAGCATTGTCAGTTATATCCATACAAATATGTTCCCATCATGCCAAGATTTGGAACACTTGCTGCTTTTATTCTTTCCTCCACTAGTAGCATTATGGGCCAACGCTCCAACCGCTACCTTCCCCAAGACCACAGCACATATTCTGTGGTGGTTAATGACAGCAAAATTGTCAGCATTCTTTGTGATTAATCATCTGAAGCCCACACATCCATAGCTAAATGCAGAAATCCAGAAATTGAAATCAGTGATTCTAAGTCCTCCTGTAAGGTACTGATGAGAACTTTACCTTTCACTCTGCCAGACTTGCGATCAAAGACCTGGATAAATTTATACCTTGTTGAACAAGGTATAACTTGTGTTTTAATGGTATGCTAAGTTACTGTTTACTGCTGTAGTTGCAGTAAGTTATACTTACTGCTGAGCACCCTCGCTGGTCCTGAAAAACTAATTCGATATTTGTGAAATTTAAAATCACTTCATTTTACACTTTTTAAAAATCACACTTCTGAAATAAACAGTTTCAGAAAAATGCTACACTGTTGCAGTTTCTTCCTTAATCCTGCATGCAAGTCCCATTTTGCCCATCATTCATGTTGCTCTCTAAGCATTTAATTAAAAATGAAAAATGCGGCATATTTTACTTCCTGGTTTGATGTCTATGACAAAACTCCTATGTGATTGGCTGCTAACCCTGCTTAATTGTGTGATGCTGGCTGCCTGGAGACCCCTTGATAGTGCACAACATTCAAATGGAACTCAGAAAAAGGGTAATCCATGCTAGAGAGAGATTACTAGATCTTGATATGTAACTTTCCCCAAGGTCAGTGGTTTCACTGTCACTTTGCCAATAACAGTGAAATATGGCAATGGTAATTCAACATAGACCTGAGACCAAAACGTATATCTTCTGCACAGTCCTATCCACCAATTCATTCAAATAAAAAGGAATAAATGAAATGTTTTCATATATAGCCTTCCACCGCCTCAAAAGATCCCATAATGCTTTGCAGCCAGTGAGGCACTTTTGAAGCATATTCATCTTGTAATGAAGAAAGAACAAAGGCCAATTTGTGCCCAGTAAGATCCCACAGTGATATGTTAATGATCAGATTACTTGTTTTTTCTGATGTTGATTGAGGAGCAAATGTTGGCCAGTACACAAGAAATAATGTTCCTCCTCTTCTACCAAATAGTCCCATGGGATCTTTGCCAACCACATGGGAGATCAGACAAGGCCTTGGTTGAATGTAGCATTCAAAACTTGCATGGTACCTCCAATAATGCAGTACTCTCTCAGAATGGAGTGTTAGTCTAGATTAATAAACTCAAAACTCCGGAGTCAAAAGAGGCAATTAATTTTGAAATAGTGTCTCTCACCTGTTATTGCTGCAGAGTGTGCTGTCCCTACGTCTACATGCACAATATTCCCTTCATTAAGGGGGAATGATTGCACAGGAGTGAAAACATGAACTTCTTCAACTTGATTAGAGGCATGAAAATCCTCAGCTGCAGTTAATTTATCCAAGCCAAGTTTGTTAAATCTGGAAAGCATATTTTTTAAAATGATAGTTATATACAATAATAAAACAAATCTAATATAGAAATGCAATTTTATGTTTTATCACTGATACACATACTTCTGACTGATTGAAGGAATAAGCATGCTCTACAAAAAGAAGCTTCAACCATTGACAGATGCTGGTCAACTACAAAGAACCAAAGTTGACATTGAGGGTCACCATATTATTTGATTTGATCAAATATTTATTTGACATGCCAGGAACCTATCATTGTGTTTGACAATTTCCAGAACGAGCTACTGAACAATCTACATTCATCTGGCTTGCAGATTTATCTAGAACCACTAATGAGGTTGCAAGTAATATCCCAGAAATAGCAGTAAGTCAGGAAATAGAAGGGAGGTATGAACTCAAAAAAGTAGTACTGAGCAAATTATTGCAGCTAATTTTCCAAAGTTCCCTCAATTTGGGCAAAGTTCCATTAGATTAGATAATAACAGGCCAGTGAGTTTAAGATTTGTCACAGGGAAGATGCTAGAAGCAATTATAATACATTATAGCAGAGAATTTAGATGAGTTCAGGATAATCAGGCAGTATCTATGTGGTTTGTGAAAATAAATCATGATTAACAGAAGAGGTAACGTACCACGAACAAAGTTGGATGCACTAAATGTGGATTTTCTGAAGGTATTTGATAAAATGCTGACAACACAAAGGTACAGTCATAAAGTCATAGGGTCATGCAGCATGGAAACAGACTCTTCAGTCCAGGCAAGTTATGAAGTGGACTTAAGGAGCCTGCAAAAGGATATAAATAGGTTAAGTGAATGGACAAAGAACTGGCAAATAGACTATATCGTGGAAAATGTGAAATTGTTCATTCTGGCAGGAAGAATAAAAAAAATTAGATTAACTAAATGGTGAGAGATTGCCGAGCTTAGAGATGCAGAAAGAGCTGACTGTCTTAGTGCATGAATGATAGAAATTAACATGTAGGTATTGCAAATAATTAAGAAAGCCAATAGAATGTAATTGTTCATCATAAGACGAATTGAAAACTAAAATAGGGAGGTCATGCCACAGTTGTACAGGGCATTGGTGAGACGACATCTGGAGTATTGCATACTGTATGGATCGCCTTATTTAAGAAAGGACATAAATGCATTGAAAGGAGTTCAAAGGAGATTTACCAAACTAATACCTGGAAGGGCAGCATGTCTTATAAGGAACAGTTGGATAAGCTAGACTTTTATTTGCTGGAGTTCAGAAGAGTGAGGTGACTTGCCTGAAACATAAAAAGATCCTGAAGAGTCTCAACAGGGTAGATGAGGAAGGAATGTTTGCTCCTGCGGGAAAATACACAACTATTTATATTATTTTAAAAAAAGGCCACCCATTTGAGACAAATGAGGAGCAAATTTTCCTCACAGAGTCTTTAGGCCTCTTCCCCAAAAGGTGATGGAAGTCTTTGAATATTTTTAAGGCAGTTTCTTGATAAGCAAGTGTGTGAAAGGTTATCAGGGTAGGCGGGAATGTGGAGTAATCAGATTTACCATGGGCTGCTTAATGGCAGAGTGGGCTACGTTGCCTAAGTGGCCTATTCCTGCCCCGAATTCACATGCTCATATGTAAATATTCCTCAGAAGTGGCAACAGGTACTAACATAACTCTTCTCAAAACAAATTAACTCAAATTATAATCAACTGAAATGTAATATTTTTGGGAGACATTGTTGAAGTTTTTTTATTCTAAAGGCACTGTTACCTGTTACTCCCACAAGCTAAAATGTGATTTTGTGTTGTGAGAATCATCGAACAGTCAATTCCACACAAAACTTTCTGGGCTTCATGTTCTGCCAGTACACACACTTGCTGAGGAGAATTGTGTGACTCCTGAGATTCCAAACCAAGGCGACCTGCATTGAAAACAGAAAAGAAAATCAAGAGCTAATTGTGTAAGAAATTAAGTTCATAAGCATTTGGTTTATTGAAGCTATGAGACCCTTAAATTTCTGACCTAGCCCCTATTGTTTCCAACATTTCCTGATAATTCACTTTACAACTTTAAACAAACACCTGAAAAAGTCTTTTATATCAAAGACTCTTGCAAGAATGGAAAGGAATAAGCTGTTTAATCATTTTTTGCATTAACATTTTTTGTTAACCAGGTAAAATGCATTGGCATTTTAAAAGATAACTTATGAATCAAAACAATACAAACATAAATTAAACATCAGACAAGTCAACAGGCTTAATTGTGTTTTTAGTTTGATGAATAATGCACATTTTAAGCAGTCAAGCCAGCTAACCACCAAGGAATTTTGTATATATCTGTATTACACCCCCATCATCTGTGTTGATATAATCAATTCAGGTTAATTGTACCTTCTGGAAAAAGGTACAAAACAGACACAATTGGTGGCAATGAACAAGGGACAAATGACATCTGAAATCACAGAAATAGTAAAATAGCTGCATATTCTTCTTCAAGAGTGTGAAAAACATGATTTTTACAGGAAAAAAAGATGAGCAATATAGACTGATAACAGAATTATGCATCCAATGTTTCTTTAAATCTATCAACAATGCAAAGTAGTCACGTTTGGTCAAGTTTATCTCCTTTGCCTTTCCCTCTCTTTAAAGCATGCGTTAAATGACTGATTTCAAGCATATAACAAAATCATTTTCTCAGTACTTTGCTGTCAGCATGAGACACTACTGTGAAATAAAAAAAAACATTAGTTTAACAGGATTGCTATTTCAAGGACATCAGTGATTAAATTACTAGCCCTCATCACGAATGTCAAATGAAAGTGCTATCATCCAATATATTATTCTGAAAGGCACAGAGTACCATTAAACAAGCAATGTAAAAGCTTTCCTAAGCACAAGCGAGATCCACAGGCTGCAATGAGATGAATAACCAGTTAAATTGTAATGTTGGAAGAGGAATGGAGTTTGGCCGCACAGCTCTTCAATTTTGAGATCACCTGCAGTATTGAAACAGGGCAGTTTCATAGAACAGAAAACAGCAGATTCCTAGATTGCAGTTTGGGTCTTGGAAGAAACCATGATTTATGCAGGCCTCACGATTGCAAGTTAGCAACAAAAGGAAAGCCTCTAGTACAAACATGTCATTCCAAACCAGATGAACTTAGAATGTTCTTTTGAAGACAAAAGCAAATACCCTCACTGAATTTTCTTATTTTGAGAAATGACCAGAATATTAAATGTAACTATCAAATCAGACATTTTATCATCGATGGTTATCAACTATACAATCATGAACAGTAATTCTAGCTTAAAACAACAGGAGAACACTGTTAGAGTCTCCAGTGTGGCAATAGCAGGAAAGAAAAGTTGGAACTTGACGGCGGGGTCAGGGGCACTGCCCTATAATGGATTTATTGTCCTCTATTGTGGACACATGTGCCATGCCTTCAAAACACTGACTGTTATGTCAATTCAGTCAGTTGCCATTCATTATGCCACCAATTTTCAACACTCTTCTTTTCTTGAAATGCTTATCCGTGCTGTGTACCTTCAGCATCTCATGCACATGCATTTTTCAGTTGTGAGCCTAAGAGGGAATATTTGGTTTCGGGGAGGAACTTTGCCTCATGACTGCTTGTACATACTTACTACTCAGCACCGGAAAGCAAACAGGAGCACGAACCCAAGCTAGTATTTTTCCTCCTTCATCACAGAATGCTGAAATCAAAGGTAGCACTGCTAATGCTGAACAGACTGGTATCAGCCTGCTCAGTAGGTAGCAGGGACGAGAAGGTGGGAATTCCTTGATATGTAGATAGGCACATTTTCATAGTGGGAATTTCATTTTATCAACTGAAGGTAGGCCGTTACATGAATAAATTTTATTAAAAATGTTATAATTCATTTCATGGCATTCTGAGCTCAACGATCCCAAGCTAGTAACACCTAAACTTCACAGCAGGAAAGAAAATCCCATTCCAGGCTCTTGTGTGCTTAATCATTGTTTCCAATCTGAAAGTGTCAGTAACCAAAGAAAACACTTTCGGAGATAACTCGCAAAAAAAAGCTAGGGGAGATTACCTTTTTTTAAGAAAACACATCAAGTTTTTATGATCTGCAATACATTGCCTGAGAGTGTACATTAAATAGATTAAATAATAACTTGCAAAAGGGAAGTGCATACAAACTTAAAAGGGAAACATTCTGCAGGGCCATGAGGAAAGAGCTAGGGAATGGAACTAATGGGTTGCACCTTCAAAGAGCTGGCAAGAGTACAATGGGCCAAATGGTCACCTTCTGTGCTGTATCATGCTATGATTCAAATGAGTCTGTCAGGTGTCCCCCTTTTTAAAGGTGAGCTACAGGAATGTATCATGACATTGTGTAGTGACCATGAGACGATAATAGCTTTCTGCTTTAGGAATCCATCTCCAAGACATCAACATCAAAACTGAAGCAAATCCCAATATAAATGAGAAATAGTGGCTGAAGGGGGGCATTGAAATCTCACTGTCCCAGGACTTCACAAGCAAGGCAAAAATGCTGATCTCCTACAAAAGAAACTGCAGAACAAAAAGACACTTATGAGGCATTTCTGGAATTGCATTAATCCTATTTGTCCGGTATGTCTAAGATTTTAACTACTAAATAAATTTGGAACCTAGTCCATCTACTGTGCAGTCACAAACGGGCACTGTTTCATGCTAATAACAGTGTGTACATGCACACATAATTCTGTCCTTAGTGACAGAAGGAGAGGCAGTAACAGGATGACAGCACTGCTCGTGGCACCCTGACCATACTTTCAATACATGGCAAGTATAAGTCGAACAGAATACTTTTGCCTGCCTATTTACTGTTTGGTACACTCACATTGGCCCTTGTTCAGTTCAGAAATTAGGGTGCCGCCAGCATTTGTGCATTGACCCTGTGTGCATACCACTGAAACTGGCTGACTTCATCTCACAGTAAAATTAAAGATTGTATCAGTGGGAATAAGGGAACCGATGTTCACGGTGTAAATAGAAAGGGGCAGGGCATATTCTCAATTTCCCATAATGCAAACAAAGAAATGTTAATGTAAAAGCATCTATCAACTAAACTAAAGGAAGAAAAATTTGTAGTACATTGCAGTTTAACACTAGATTCACATCAGTGTTAATAGGCCTTTAGGTTTTACACCACAACATTATTCTAAATAGAACGCCACCCCAACTTCATTTACCAATCAGAGGTTAACTCTGGATAGAAGGATGCTGCAAAGTTTGAGTTGGAAGCGATGCTCATCAAGCAAGAGGCATCAATAGAAAACTGGAAATGTTAAGGGAGGTGAGAAAGAACTGCTAAAGAGATGATTAGAAGGTTTTTGAAAGCAGAGCGGCAAGTGCCAAACTGCAGGATTAGAACTGAACTGCAGAAGCCAACTGTGGAACAGTTACAAATTAGTTATGCTGGCCACACATTAAAAAGACATAGGAACATAGGAGAGAAATAAGCCAGTCAATCTCCATCAAGCCTGCTCTGCTATTCTAAATCATGGCTGATCAACCACCACAACACCGCTTTCCACTCAGTCTATCATCATAGAATCCCTACAGTGTGGAAACAGGCCCTTTGGCCCAACAAGTACACACCGAACCTCGGCGCATCCCACCCAGGCCCATCCCCCTAATCTACACATCCCTGAACACTTTGGATAATTTAGCATAGCCAATTCATCTAACCTGCACATCTTTGGACTGTGGGAAGGAACCGTAGCACCCGGAGGAAACCCACCCAGACACGGGAGAATGTGCAAACTCCGCACAGACAGTCGCCCAAGGGTGAAATCGAACCCGGGTCCCTGGCACTGTGAGGAAGCAGTGCTAACCACTGAGCCACCGTGCCGCCCTATCCTATTAAGAATTTTGCAACTTTCAATTATATCCCCTACCATTCTTCTAAACTCCTGAGAATACAGACCAGTCTCCTCCTAGAACATTCTAGCCATCTCAAGAATTGATCTGATAAACCTTTGATGCACTCCTTCTACAGAAAGTCTTTTCTTCCTTTGCTAAAAGGACCAAATAATGAAAATGCATTACAGGGACTGAATTTTATTTACATATAATATTCTTTAATCTAAAAATGCAGAACAATTTCTATAATTAACATCAAATTAAAGACAGCATTAAACTACAGATCAATAATAGATAAGTCTTTCTGGAAGAATATCTTTTAAGTAGAAGTATTTTCATCCATGGCTAATTTGTACCAACAATCATTGATTAATTCACTTAATATGTTGCAATTCCATTGTACATTAAATAGATTTATAGATGCACTCACACTATTGTGATTTTATGCATAGAATTTCCTCCAGTGAGAAGATCCTTTGTACTTCAACAAAACTCACAATTAAATAATTAAACAGTCTTAAGACATCTAAGGTTTTGGAGTAGATCTGTAGCTCGGGTTGTGGGTGTTGAGGTTGGTTGGCTCACCGAGCTGGTTTGTTGCTTTGCAGACGTTTCGTTACCATGCTTGGTAACATCCTCAGTGCAGCCTCCGATGAAGCGTTGGTGTGTTTTCCCGCCAGGTTTTTGAACTCTGGGGTCCGTTGAGATGGATTGCCTCACTTCCGGTTTTCCTTCGTAGTTGTCCCAGTCGAAGTCGTGGTTCTCCTTGTCCATGTGGATTGAGATGAGTGAGTATACTCAGGGACAAGGAGAACCACGACTTCGACTGGGACAACACCAAGATCCTGGGACAGGCTAGGCAGAGACAAGCACGAGAATTCCTGGAAGCATGGCACTCCACGAAGCATGCTATTAATAAACACATTGAACTCGACCCCATATACATTCCACTACGAAGGAAAACCGGAAGTGAGGCAATCCATCTCAACGGACCTCAGAGTTCAAAAACCAGGCGGGAAAACACACCTACGCTTCAGCGGAGGCTGCACTGAGGATGTTACCAAGCATGGTAATGAAATGTCTGCAAAACAACAAACCAGCTTGGCGAGCCAACCAACCTCAACAGTCTTCAGACATTTTAAAACAATTCACATAAAAGTCTGAAAATTAATAACTTTTTGCTCCATTCAAGTTGAGGCTAAGATAGTTCAGCTTGTAAACTGCCAAGCTTGCAAATAAAGGGTTATAAGTAGAAATCTCATTGAGGTCCACAATTTGGCATTCCATCATTTCAAGGAAAAAGCCTATCTACAAGGGTCATAAAAATGCATCCGTGTGTAGCATTAAACGGCCACGGAGTATTGTCAAACAGGTTTCCTTGTTCAAAGCCAAAGAAACAAAGCACGGTCTATCAGACCATATCAAATGCACCATGGCTGAAGTTCTGACAGAAGTCAATGTTTGATTAATTGGGCAATTGATGAAAAGGGGCTTTCATTTAGCAGCAAACTTTCAGAAAATTGTGTTAAATCTAAGAGAAAGTGATTGAACATTATCCAGCTTTTTATAGAGGTTTTTATATTTCAAACACAAAAAATTCTCACCATTGTCTCCTCTTCCCCAAGAGAACACTTCACGGTCATTGGTTACCACCAAAACATGTGATGCCCCACACGAAACCTGGGCAATCTCATATCCGAGCAGTGCCTCAACAATTTTGGGCTGTGGGGAAGAATCCAGAAACAAAAAGATCTTAACACATTAGCTGTGAAATGCAATGTTCTATTCGTTTTTGAACAAACTACGGATGTTTGTTTCGGCCTCTCTTTCTTTTGCAGAAAACATCAAAAGTAGTGCTGCAGTCAATGCAAGAAACTGTTTCTTTTAAAGTATTTTGTCACTTATTATCATTATTCCTCCTTACTCCTCTTCCTCAACGCAATAACTAAAAGTCGGGATATAATTCCACAGGCAGTAGGTATCCATTGGTCTCTTATGTGAGTGGTGCTTTTGTGTGTAACCCATAATGACAATCTGCAATTATGCACAATCTATGCACTGCTTGCTGGAACCACATAAAACTTGGTCAAGAACATCTTACAGGAAAGACGTGGTAAAGAGAGGTTTATAGAAAGAAATCCAAAAAATTATAGCCTAGGCAGTAAAGGTGTAGCTGCCAATCTGGAACAATGGCATAGAGTATGGGTAGGTTGTTCTATAAGGCAACTTCACCACCAAGTCTGAATGCTAAACGGCAACTTCATCAATAGAACTACAGCAGAGCAAAAACTCAGACATTCAGGAAAGGAAAAGGGGAGATATAAGCAAGGAAACAAAAGCTACAAGCATAAATGAAGAGAGATGTGGAAGAAAATTCAACTTACCTGTGTCACATCATTGAAAGTGCCGTGACCTAAACAACCATTGCTACCATTTCCAAATGACATTATTATCCCTCTGTCTGAAAAAGAATTAATTGGGCAAATGCGTAAGACACAGGTTTCACCTTAGAAGTGCCTAAATGGGAAAGTCTTCCTCTACATATTTAACAACGTACAGCTGAAAATATATGGATTATGTCTAAGCTTTCTTGCTCTTATCAGGACAATTTGCAAGAAATACCAAAGTAAAAGGAAAAGAAACATTTATATTGTACAAGAGGGGTTGACAATCAGATTCTGACTGATAGGGACACTGCCATAGAGAATGTATCAGTTATATAGTAACTAACAGCTAACTGCCAAACTTTATTTAGATTTTAAACCAGGAAGGTTGACTCTGATTAGCCAAGACATTGCCCTGAGAAAGGAACCATTTTTGCTGTCACCTATTTTGTTTCATTGAAACAGGAAAGCATGTATACATGTTCTTTCTGTGTGCAAAGAACAAGGTCCTGTGTATTAATACATATAGCTTTCAGCACATGCAAATGTGCCATACTTCAAGCCCAAATGACCATCCTAAATTGGTTTGGATTTTGTGGGTCCATCAACATTATTTTCAAGTATTAGAAACAGCTGAAGCAACTGTATATTGTCTATTCTCAGCTTCTGGATCTATGTTTCGTTTTCTTCAAGTTGTCTGAACTGCATATCTTTATCCTCTGAACTCTGATGGCTCTGTCTCCTCTTATATAGTTTCAACAAGACATTAGTTTCCAAAGTCAGTTTCAGTCTTAGTTTCCTTAACAACTAAGAGTATTAAGTTTCTTTTCACAATTGGGATCTGGCTCAAAACAATACAAGCTTTGGCCACAGATTTCGTCATACTATATGCTGTACTTCTGTGTTTCTCACAGGAATCACTGAACAGCAAGGAGAAATTGCAACCCAAGCTATTCTAAATTCCAAGGCCAACTGCCAGCTTCCCACTGCCATTTCATCCATGGCTAAGAAACTGAACTCAGACCTGGGAACAAAATGCACCAGAGTTGTGATATTATAAAGTCAGTCAACGTGAGCTTTTAGTACAACATTAAGCTTGATTAAGCAAATTGGATTTCCACCAATTTGGGGGCATTATTTTCATAATTTGGAAAGTTGCAGTTTCAAAACACGTACTACTCTGGAGGAACTTTAACTTGTGCAAGGCAATAGTGATTTCTGTATTATTGAATTGTATAAGTACTACTGTGCTGAAGCATTTATTGCAAAAGAGAGATTTGCAAGTGAAGTATATCAAAGTACTAATGTTTTAGCAAAAACATTTGGGTTTCTAAGGAAAAAACCACAATAAATAAGCTGAGTGAATAAGAACTATCGTGGCAACAATAACCTGCACTGTGTCTAGATTGTGCTATACCGTGAAACCATTTGAACAAAAAGAAAGACTTGTATTTATATAGTATTTCATCACCATTGGACCATTTTACATGAAGCACTTTTGAAGTGTCAACCCTGTTATATGAAATGCAACAGCCAATTTGTGATGGCAAACTCCCACAGACTGCAATGTGATAATGATCAGATAACCCACCTTTGTGATATTAGATGAAATATAAATACTGGATAGGACAAGAGGGAGAAACCCCATTGCTCTTCTTCAAAATGGTGCCATGGATTATTTTACATCTACCAGAGCTGACAAATAAGTCTTGATTCAATGTCTCATAAAGATGGAACCGCTAATAGTAGAGTACTCCCTAAGTACTGCATTGAAGTAAGGACACACTAAATTATTAAACCTTTTTTCATGGAAGGCAAGTATTTTAGTCACCTGCATTATCCTACCTGTAAGACACGCTGTAAAAAGGTCTCCACAAGAGACATGCTTGATTGCCACTCCAGACTGACCTTCCAGAAACCTAGAGATAAACTGGGGCTGGGTCTGTTCTATGGAACCAGGGAGAGATACATCTCCAGTGCCTACAGGAGGAGCCTGAAAAGTAGTAGAGCCAGTTAGAAGTAGATTAAGCACTAATGAGGATGCTGCGTATTATCAAATTTTATTGAATTCTGGAACAGTAATGTCACATTAACTTTTTGTGTACTCTGTACTCATATGTTTCACTCAGCAATTACTTAAAATGCAGAAACAATAGGAGAACAATCAAGAATCTTAAGGATTTTGTGAAGAAACAGTGGTGACCTGCTCTGAGGAAAAATGAAACTTGAAACATTGTGCTGGATCTTACCATATGTTGGCAAAGTTTCCAATTATTGAGTTTCATGGTGGGTTTCTCTCCATAAGATTCAGTGCGTTTTCTCGCACTATCATCCCAAACTCACCTCATTAACTACTTCAGAGAAAGTAGGAATTGCAGATGCTGGAGAATCTGAGATAACAAGGTGTAGAGATGGATGAACACAGCAGGCCAAGCAGCATCAGAGGAGCAGGAAAGCTGATGTTTTGGGCCTAGACCCTTCTTCAGAAACGTCAGCTTTCCTGCTCCTCTGATGCTGCTTGGCCTGCTGTGTTCATCCATCTCTACACCTTGTTATCTCATTAACTACTTATCCTGTTTAGTTATGTTGCCTCTTTCATCCAATGCTAGCTTGATTTGCCCATTCACTGTGGTCAGTACTTGCCATTGTTGGGATCTCCCACAATATACCTACACCCCTGGCACGGTGCAATTTGTGGAATGGCATTGCACACCTGGCCAAGCACTGGTAAGTCTGGAACTACCCTGTATGCTTACAGAGATTCATTCTGGCTATAAGTGAGAAGGCAAGATTGGGGTTCAACTTTGTGGATAGGGACCAAGCCGTCCGAGTGAAGGGGATGCTACAGAGGAGGGACATCCTGTTTCCTCAGGACTGGCCATGTCATCAGATTCTGCCAGCCTGGCCCAAGGTTGCCACCTGGATCAGGGCAGACTCTATGGTCCAGGGGAACACCCTGCAATACAGGAAGAAGGGCAATCATCTTCTCTGTTCCACCAGGCTAAGTGTCAACATCTTCTTCCTATTGCTTCACACTACCTTCGCTACTGCACCCACACCCTGCCAAGGCTCAAGCTCTCCTATTCCTCATTATTGCATGCAACAGCCTTCCTTATTTGCTTTTCCCAACTCCAAACTTCCAACTGCTCCCTCCCCACCTCACTCGGGTCACTTCATCAACTTTCCCCCATCTGCACGAGTGCTAACAGCTGTGCTACTCACTTTCACCTCAATCAATCCCTCCCTTTTCAACTTCACAAAAGAAAATGGGCCATAACAGGGCAAAAAGAGCCTGGACATTAGTTGGGTGCTGAATATTTAACTCCTCACTCCCTATGAGAGGAGAGGAACTGGGCTCAGGCAGCGAAGACCAGGATGGATGTGGAAACTGCCATAATCCAACACCCAAATAAGAAGCATTGTTTGTTGTGGTGTTACTCTCCAATTACTATCACTGGGAATTTAATGTTAAATGCCACAATTCTTACCCCTTGTTAGCGATCATTCTCTCCTGCAGGCACCAGCAAAATGTCCATGGTGTCTGCCATCAAGATATGCACTCCACAAGACATGCCTTCCTCTACTTCTGAGAAGACAGCATGGACTCCTCAAAGGAAGCACTGGCAAGGCTCACGACTGGCACCACCCAACAACTGAGATACTGACACCTCAATGGGTATATTATCTAGATTAGACTCAGGAACATCAACTGGTGAGTACTTCACTGCCATGCCTTCGCAACTGGCTGAGGAAGAAAAGAGCCAAGTTGCTGGCAGTCAGAGGACTGCCAGAAACCAGGCATCTTCTCAGTCCCAGACAGGAGAGGACCCCATGCTGTCGGCAATCAGTCTGGCATGCACAACCTGACACAGAGCAATTGGAAGATTTGTTGGGGGCACTGGGCAAGCTAACACAAAGACTACAGGACTGCAGCGACAGGACCATGCTGCCTCAAGCATGTGACTGTAGTTTCCTCCTTGGACAGGTTGGCAGCTTCTATGGAGAGGCAGGTCCAGGAATCCAAGAGGCTATTGGATACACACACAGACCTGTACTCCAGGTACCCTTATTCACAAGGACCGTGTCAATAGACACCCAGCCAAAGAAGGAAACAGAAACATACTCCCCAGAAGTCTCTTCTCAGGGCACATAAGACTTGGCCAGTCTTCCACCTCCGCTCTGCCTGCTAGCCTTAGCCCTGTGGGAGGCCAAGCTGAGGAAGGTGCACTTGCCTCTGGGCAGGAAATACTCAGCATGTCTGGGCCTTCGAGACAAAAGTGAACTCGGGTTGTCCAAACAAACCTTCAAAGCAAACAAGATTCACTATAGGCCAAGTTCCCTCCACCCACTGCAAATCCCAGGACTGCACTCAGACATAGTGACAGGAAAAGAAAGGAGACAACATTCTGAGGGCACATAAGTGGCACAGATGACAAATCACTGTAAATACGTTATCATATCTGTAAATATAAGATCACTTTTCACCACCATGTGTGTGTGAGCCTCTGTCTAGCTGTGACTACGGCATTGAAGGTACAGGGCCTATCCATCTTTAGTGCAACATAATGTTCTACGGTCCAAGGTGTGAAGTGAACAGCTCCTGCACTATGTTCAAGCAATCAGTAAATCACAAGTGACTGCTACTTTGGCAACTATGCTCATCTTTCAAAGTAGATAAACATTGTTACTACATTACACGCAGTAGTGGTATGCCTTCATTATTTCTGCATGATATGGTCAGGAGTGCTTGGGGCAAGGGTTTTGACTGAACATTTAATGCTAAGGTTCACAAAGCAGTAGAGTTTACATGTGTGTTTCATCTTCATGTATCAATGTCTGTGAGTAATGCTGTTGCCCTTTGAAGGGCCTCACATTGTTAGAACTTGAAGACCCCTCTGTCACAGGAAGAAGTCTTTAATTCACCCATTCAGAGGGCATCACAGCCATTTTCATCTTCATTGTGCACTTGTTAAAGCATGATGGAATGCAACAGCACTCGGTCCTTGAACAGTGAGTATCAAGCACCACGTGTTTCTTGGTGAACCCCAAATGTAAACAACCCCTCCCTCGTAGTATTCCACCCCACCGCCCCACCATGGAAGTAAAAGTGCTCTTTACCATTGACAACACTCCCAAACTTTCACAAGAGCTGTTTCTCTCTCGTGCTCTATCATCTCACCTACTTATATCTTGAGTTTTCCCCCTCTTCAGTATTGTAATCTACATGCCAGCATTCTAATTCAATACCCACAATTCAGTTTCTCAGTCTCCCTCCTATAGCAGTGGTCCCTAATAACCCCCCTCTAACCTTTTAGAGGATGCTTCCCCAGGATTTACCATGGCCTACTCCCTTGAGCATCTTAGCAAGACATCTTCAAATAAAGAGTGACTAGACCCGAGAGTGACATCTGTACACCGCCCTGACTGTTTCTTGTAACTCCCCGGACTAGTTGCACTGGATTCACGGGCTGACGTTAGGCCATTCCCAAACAGCAGAGGTATGGACACCCAGATCATGATGCCCCAACCAGCCAACTAATTGTGTCCAAACCCCTAGATATTGGAGGCTGCCATTGACTTACTATGCCAGGACGCCCTTATTCAAGGGTATCTCCCTTGACTTGAGTGAGAATTTGAGTCATGGCCATATGTTTGACATGTACGCGGCCAGTACATGGTGCAGATGTGATATTGAAACGGCAGTGTGCCGTACTGCAACATGTCCACACTCTTGACTGATTATTACTGACAAGCATGACAAACTGCCTGATTTTGTGTCTTTGATAAACTGTAAGGCCAGGCAGAAGTACTGTGAACTTGTGAGGCTGAGGGGACAAAGCACTAAAAGGCAAAGCAAGGCAGGGTATTGAAGTAGGCACCAAGCACCAAAAGAGCAGGCAAGCAACTATGAAATGAAGCCTGGTCAAGTCTGTGAAGTGGGTGCTTGTTTCTGTGCACAAAGTGTCCCTGTAGCAGCAGTGTAATGAAAGGTGCCGGTGCATTCCAAAGTGCAGCATGGCAGCACAGAAGTGTACTGTAAGTGGATTGGAGATGTGCCATGATGATGCAGATAGGGTACAACATGTCAGATGCTAGCATCCATGAACATGGGGTGCATGCAGTCACTGCCCATACAGACATTGGTGCTGGGTGTCCAAGATGGAGGTCCAGAGGAGCCGCAGTTGCCAAGTAACCACTCTAATGTTCGTGCTGGGAATTCTTGGTGTCTAGTTTCTTTCTGGCGATTGGTGCATATTAAGCAGGCAGGATTAGTAATAATGAAGGGTGATAATGAGCGATAATCTCTGTAAATAGGTTTCTTACCACGCACTATAAAGAATCTTGTCTCAACATCCAGACCTTTGTTGAAAAACATGACAAGCATTTGACAAGATTCCTCACTGCAGGCTGGTCTAGAAGATTAAGTCACATGGGATCCATAGTTATTTAGTAAATTGGATACAAAATTGGCTTGTTATATAAGACAAAGAGTTTTTATGGAGGGATATTTTCCTCACTGGAGGTCTGTGACCAGTGGTGCTCTGCAAGGATCAGTGCTGGGAGATTTGTTTTTTGTAATACGTATACAAAAATGATTTGGATTAAAACGTAGGTAGCCTGGTTAGTAAGTTTGCAGATGACACAAAAAATGGAGGAGTTATGGATAGTGATGCAAGTTGTCAAAGGATAAAGCAGGATATAGACCAGTTGGAAATTTGGGCAACAAAATGGCAGATGGAATTTAATCCATATAAGTATGAGGTGATGCATTTTGGGAGGTCAAATGCAGTAAATAGCAGGACTTTGAGAAACATTGATATACAGAGCGATCTTGGTACAAGTCCATAGCTCCCTGAAAGTGGCAACACAAGTGGAGAAGGTGGTAAAGGTGGCACTCAGCATGCCTGCCTTCATCGTTTGGAGCATTGAGCATAAACATTGGCAAGTCATGTTGCAGCTGGATAAAACTTTAGCTAGATCACATTTGGAGTAGCATGTGCAGTTCTGGTTGCCATACTATAGGAAGGATGTGGAGGCTTTGCAGCAGGTGCAAAAGAGCTTTATTGGATTCTATCTATATTGCAGTGTATTAGATAAAAGGAGAGGTTGGACTAACTTGGATTGTTTTTGCTACAGCACCAGAGGCTGAGGAGCAACCTGATGAATGTACATAAAATTATGAGAGGCATGGATAGGGTAGGTGGTCAAAGGATTTTTCCAAGGGTGAAAATGTCAAATAATCGGAGATATAGGTTTTAGATGAGGTGGGGGGAAAGTTTAAAGAGATATGAGAGGCAAGTTTTTTTACACAAAGGGTAGTAGGTAGTTGGAATATACTGCCAGGAGAAGTGTTTAAAAGACGTTTAGACAGCCAAATGAACAGGGAGGGAATAGAGGGACTTGGTCCTTGTGCAGGCAGATGGGATTAACTTTAGAATGGTAACGTGATCAGACATGGTGGGTCAAAGGGCTTGTTCCTGTGCTGTACTGCTCCACTCTCTTTGTTCCAAGCATCTGATGATTTTGTAGAATTTGTAGACCATAAATAATTTTCCCTTTACAAATTTAAAATTACAACTACATTCTAAAGACTTGAATTCATTACATAGAATGTATTGCAAATAAACAAGTGATTTGGCCCAAACTGCCGATACCAGTGTTTATACTTCAAATGAGCATTTCCCATTCTGTCCCTGTATTGTTCTTCTTCCACATCATATCTCCTATAAATTTCATAAAGTACTTTGATTGGATGGTATAACATAATCTTATATTTCTGGCATTGTTTGAAGGAAATGGCATGAACTCTTTGCACTTTGTTGAATTGTCCGATTGGACCTGTGACATTTAACTGAACCACCAGACCTGCTAGGCAGTACAACGCCTCTTCTGAAGGGCATTACCTCTAAAGATGCAAAACTCTTTCACGATTATACTCACACTCTGGAAGGGGGTTTGAATCTGGAATATGTTTACTCACTTTAAGTACTAGTAACTGTAATTTACATTTTATCACAAGGTTTTTTTTAAACCTCTTAGACATAACTGCATTTGCAACATTTCTAAAGCTTACCTCCCACATGATAAGTCGTCCTGATCTGGTCACTCCTGCCTTTTGAGTTCTCCCAGCAGAGACCTGTACTACCTCAGTGTTGAGCATTGGCAGCCTGAGAGGAGAAATGATTCCACTCCCCCAAGTATACACAGTAGAAAGGGGAAGAGGTATCCCTGACTTAGTGGAGTTTAAAAGGAATCCACCTGCCATCACAGAAAGTACAAAGAGGATATAATATTCTGTCTAAATACATTGCAATTACAATATTCTTACTAATGTAGGTATATTTTAGATCAAATATTTAATACATGATAAAACATGAATGAATCTTGCTGGCGAATCTTAGTGGCAAAAAGTACAACATTTTCAGTAGCAACAGTTCTGAAGCTGCAGTGACAGTGTCTTTGATCCGCTTTGTCATATTTGTGTTTCCTGAATGACTCCATTACTTACACTTTCATTAATCTGCTTAATAGATATTCCAACTGCTAAAAATGCTGTGAAAAAAAAATTCTGGCACAGGTTCTAAATTTGCTTTCTTTTTACAATTTGACTCTTTGTTCCCAACTCCCCTCCATTCTACCTTAACAGCTACATGTTGAAAAGTTTAGAGAATGGAATGCTATCTAATGCAATTTCTGAAGATTGTCTCCAAAATAGCAGGTTTCTTGGCTAAAAAGCCCAAGTCACTCAGGCCTTTTCTCATAATTCAGATTCCTGAACTTGAATGTCTCCTGTTCACCCAAAAGCAAGAATTGAATATGGTATAAAGGTCAGTCTGACCAAAATAACGGTCCTGTTTGATCACAATACCCTCTGACTTGTATTAAGTTCTCCAGGCTATCTAGTTCAATATTCTGTCCTACTTCAGAAAACCAGAGCAAAATTGGGAGATTGCAGAAATGAATACCAGATTAATAGAGGGAAATGTAAGATGAAACATTCTCATAAGTAAAATAAAGAATTGAATGGTAAATCCTTTTATAGCAGCAGAGGTGGAAGCAGATTATCTACTGATCCTGAAAAGCTACTTTTAAAGCATAAGGACTACCTTCAAGACCCAGAATACACGCAGACTTAATCCTTCTCACTATATGTCTATAGCCAATATTCTCCTTCTCCCTCACCGCACTTCTACGTGACCATGTAAATGCAGTGCGCACACAGTGAGTTAAACTAAGACAATCTCAAATGACACCCTATCCCCAGCCAAAATGGAGATTATTGAGTAACTCCCCTCCCTGTCAATAGTGTCTGGAGTTGATTTTATGTCCATTACATAATAGAATTATCCTCCACTAACTGTATCCCGCTTTTATTGGGAGACTTTGGTGCAGTTCAGTCATGAGTTTGCTGCAGTCCATAGAATCTAATTAAAAACACAATATATATTTACTGACCAAATAACCTTTGTTGTGAAATAGATTGCTTGCTGTTAATATTGCCATAAATGTTACCCCACCTGCAACACACTTACTGACAGTGGTCTCAATATTCACATGATTAAAAGCAAAGGCTTAGACGTTAGACACGGCACACCTCTAAATCCCTCTGTACAAATTACTCCCAGGCATTGCTGAGAGCGAAAGATCAACATGAGCATGTCTATCACAATATTGCCTGCCAGTAATATCATGTAACTAGCAGACATATGTGTAATTTTCTATTCCAGGTATCAGCTGGATATCATCCAAAAAGAGTCAAAAGAAAAGCATCTCACCCAGACCAGATCTCAATATGGAGCATTCTTAATATAGCAGAAGTGTGTTAGAAGACAATTTGAATTGCACAATTCAAATTATGAAGACGGTAGGCGTGTGGGGCAAGAGAAATAAAAGAGTAGGACATGCCTGTGTTGAGGATGCAGTGCTCACCCACAATACAGAGTTTTAAGTCCTAATCCCTGTCAGGTTGTGAAAGTAAATTCAATAAATTTGATGATTTATTGGTTAGTAGCCGTGAAATCTGTTGGGTTGTCTCCAAAACCTAATAGGTTCACTTATGTCTTTCATCCAACCTCTTGTGACTCAATGTCCCATCTCATGGTCTAACAAATTACTCAATCAAAATTAAAAGTTACTAAAATGCCCATCACCATTTTTTCAGGGCAATTGGGGATGTGTAAACAATATTAATAAGGAATAAAATAAAACGTGCTAAAATAAATAAATTCACTACAAACATTGCTTTTGTACAGTTTGAACTTATTTAGCCAACTGCTGCTGGAGATCACGAATTTTGAATAAAACAGTTCCACTTCCAGGATAGCTTTTCTTACCTCTTGACCTAGCACTGTTCACCCTCCCACCAGTCCGCCTGTGTGAAGCAGGAGCTACTGTCGATAACGGCTTTTCAATTCTGTCAAGATCAAATTGGAGCCTGCTTTAATTTCCATTCATTCCCCCAGTAAACTCATATTATTACAGTTGTACATGTGAAATTATTATTGAAAAATTACTCCGTTGTCACTGAATTTCTTTCAAAAGCTGCATAAAATAGGTACATAAAACATCTGCACTTCCAGGATGTGAACTAGTCCAGGCCACTTACCTCCTCATCTTGACACTGCCAATGTCAGTGTAGAGATTCAGAAGAGCCCGGATGCAAATCGGCTGAGCCATTATCTCACTGAGTTGAGGGCGTTTGGATGGGTCGAGGCTCAACATGCTCAAAATCAGCTGGCGCAGCTCGGGACTGTACTGGTCAGATATGGGGGCAAATGTACCACTCATGATCTTCAGCACCAGAGCTGGCAGATTCTGGAAAGGCAGTCAAAATTGAATATATGTCAAAGCACCTTGCAGAATTTATTTCCATTCATTTAACAAAAGCTTCAGGGCAAGTTGCAAAATTCTAGCAACCACAACAAACTCCATTAAATAACTTTATTCAAATATCAATGTATCACTGCAATTCTAGCCATTCCAGATTTATCTACTCCCCCATACAGAAATACCACAAGAATAAAAATCACATTTCAACCTGCATTTCATCACTGCATTAAGTTAAAAGAACTTATCTATTTTTTCCTGGCTACAAAACATTCTATATATTCTTCCAATAACATACAAATCTTAGAATTAGAATGTCATTGCCAACAATAAGATGCATTAAATATACCCACAGGAATCAACTTCTTCACAGCAGTTATCTGGTCAGCCTGATTGTGGGGATGTCTCTCAGATCTCCCAACTAGCATTACATTACCTTCCATTTATCAGCGCTTCTAACATAAAAAATCTTGCAGAATCTCTATCAAGATTTTTAATGTAAAATCTTTATCACACCGATATGCCTTTTCAATTCCCCTCATCTTGCCAAAAGCATTTTATTATAACTTCAGAAAAAGAAATGAGTCAGAAAGTTACATTTAGTTGTATCTTAGCAATGGCACTGACCTTTCTCATTCTGAACTCAATTTTCTTCCTTATTAGTAACAATAGTTTCAAAATTCACAGAATGTCAGTCATATGAAATCTGACACTTGTCATCCCAATTAGCTGCCAATATCATCAAACGACACTCTTGAGCATGAATAACCTCATCACTTCCAATAATTTTTATTACTTTGAAGATACTTTCGTTTACTCTCATGTACATAATATTGCTAGAGCAAATTTTGAGTATCTGAGAATTTATATTGTCCACCAGGACAGGTGGGAAAATTGGACTAGTAACCTGAGGATAATGTTCTAGGAATATGGGATTGGAACCCCAGCATGGCAGATGGTGAAATCTGAATTCAATAAATATCAAGCCTAATGGCAACCATTTCAACCACTGTCGATTGTTGTAAAATCCCATCTGTTTCACTAACATGCTGTAATGAAGAAAATCTGCCATCCTTAACTACTGGTGGCCTAGATGTGACTTAGCAATCTGCTTGAGTCTTTACTGTCCTCTGGGCAATCGGGGATGGGTACAAAATGCTGGCTCAGCGAGAAATGCTCACATCCAATAAACAAATTTTTAAAAACGTTCCCTCCATTACACCCATCAATGAAAGTTGCTCTGTACAGTGCTACTCTTCAATTCACTCCTTCTTCCATGGTTTTAAATTTATGTGCATCTTACAATGGTTGAATTTACTGTAAAGATGATGCTTCTTTACACAATTCAACTCGATGCTTGGCTCAGTATCAACAATTCACCAGGATTACACAACAATGCAGCAACATCATTGTCTATATTGGAACATAAAATAATCCTTATATTACACAATCATTCTTCCTTCCTATTGTAATTCAAAGCATGTCAAATATATATTATAGTAAAAAAACAAATGGAACAAGAGCAATGGTACATGATTCGTCATGCACTGATTTCATCCGCTAACTACAATCTCCAACACAAGGACATGGAAGTCTGTAACCATTTATCAAAAAAAGCAGTACTCTAACCAGTTTGTTTAGTCTAATCTCTTTAAAAGGTTTAATTCTGCATTATATTATAAATGCACCACAAAAGACACCAGAAAGTCTCACAATGTAGAGGACATCTAATTTTGTACGTGTATTTTGATGAATCAATTTTTGATATTGTACACTGAAATCAAAGATTCAGGTAGAGTCCTGATCAGGAGGCTTCACCACCCCATTCCACAGTAGAATTCTATCGTGAAATTTGATACTGTTTATTAAAAGCTTTAGTTTCTTACAGCAGCTTCAAAAGCCCTCTTCAAACTGGCCAGCTCATATAAAACACAGCCCAATGCCCAGATATCACTCTTTTGGTTGTATGGCTTTCCTTCGCACAGTTCTGGAGAGATGTAACATGGAGTTCCCACCACCTATAAAACAACAAGATCAGCTTCATTTAAGACAATATTTTCATCATTAAATAGGCCACACTAAAATAGATTGGATTAGAAAATCAAAATAATTTAAAGCAACTCGTCTGTCCTTTAGAGACAGAGGGCAATTCAACACAATTGCATCCACCCGTTAATATGATAAATTTGTTTTCATTGCCCCAAAATAGGTTTACAAGCCTATAGCTGGGTGGTTACCACAAGCCCAAAGAAAGCAGAATCAATAGCGTTAATACTGGGAGCTGGTCCACCAACACCGAGCTCCCAAAACCTGAACTAAAATATAAAAGTATAAAGTAGCAAGCAGACCGCTTGGGTACCAATGAAGATTCTTAGGTGCATTAAAAGATCAGTCAGACACACTTGTTATTGTTTATTTAAGTCAATGGAAAAATGACGGAAATAAACTTCTAAAGCAAACTGATAGGGAAGTTTTAGATTAGCCATGATCATATTAAATGATAGGGCCAGGTTAACAGGCTGAATGGCCTACATACATAGGCCTACATTCATACGTATTTTATTTGGCATTCCAAAGACCTACACAAAACAAAATGAGAGTTGATGCACATCTGAGAATAAATTCTGATACTAGATCACTGCACGGTGGCTCAGTGGTTAGCACTGCTGCCCAATAGTGCCAGGGACCTGGGTTCAATTCCACCCTTGGGCGACTGTCTGTGTGGAGTTTGCACATTCTCCCTGTGTCTGCGTGGGTTTCCTTCAGGTGCTCTGGTTTCCTCCCACAGTCCAAAGATGTGCAGGATAGGTGGTTGGCCATGCTAAATTGCCCGTAGTGTGCAGGGGTGTGTAGATTAGGTGGGTTATAGGGGGTTGGGCCTGGGTGGGATGCTCTGAGGTCAGTGTGGACTTGCTGGGCCAAAGGGCCTGTTTCCACACTGTAGGGATTCTATGATTCTATGATCACAAACCAGAAATGTTAGACTGGATTTCACACTTAGGAATGTGAATGTGTGATGAGTAGGCACTGATGTCACAGCGCCTTAATTTACAGGTCTACCTGCCTGCAGACAGCCTGTTGAATTTAGCCCATTAAGTCTTTTATTCTCTCCACAGCAACTGTCAGATTTAATAAGTTTCTCCAGCACTTTCTGTTCTATTTCACACTTTCAGCATCCGGAGTACTTTTCTTGAGAATAAATCAGATTTGATTCAGGAATAAAGTACTTATTTTGACTTGTACAGGAAATCACTTTGGCACGATCGAAGTCTTGGCAGTCTGCATGATCTACAGCAAAGAGCCAGAAGAAAGGTGCTGCATTTGAAAGGCTTTGCAAATTCAAGCTGGGTCAATGATTAAACTTTGCCAACAGCAAAGAGAACCTAACCTGTCAAACAAGACATTACAATTGGATCAGGATCTCTACAGATTCAAACAGCAAATGGTAACCTTGTGTTAGTTCAGTTAATGGCAGCAACCACACCACATCAATTCAATTCAAACACAAAAAGCAGAAAACAGCTTATCGAAAGGCAGAGATCATACATTTAAGATAATCAGGATGGTTAGAAGAAAATATTTTGCAGGGTGTAGTGAAATATGTTTCAACTATATGTGACAGAAAAGTCACTATGCTAATTTTTTTTAAAGAATTTAACAGTTGCTAGGAGTGAAGATCTTATATTAGTACAGCACCTTTAATCTATCAAAATATCCCAAGACACATCGCAAAAACATTGTAAAGCAAAATTAGATGCTGGGCTATATAAGATGTAAGAAAGCAAAAGCTTAGTCAGAGAAGCATCTTAAAGAAACAGTGAGATATAGAAGTAGGATTCCGGACACTGGGATACAGGCAGCTGAAGGCACAGCTTCCAATGGTGGAGCAATTAAAATGAGGGGGATGCTCAAAAAGCCAGAATAAGGCAAGAGAAGGGTTCAGAGATAGAGGTGATAATAAGACATTGAAACAAGTGAGGCCATGCAGCAACTTGAAATTTGAAAGGATGAGATTTTAAGTTTAGTCAGAAGTGCATATGTTTGCTGCTAATTGATTTTTATTCATTAAGGAATATATGCATTGCTGGCTGTGCCTGAATTTATTGCCCATCCTTACTGTCCTTGAGGTGTGGTAGTGACCTGTCTTCTTGAACCACTCCAGACTATCTAGTGCAGCTAGATCCATAACGCTATTAGGAGGTGTAGATTTAAGATTTTGGCCCTTGGAGAATGAAGGAACAGTCATATATTTCCAAATCATGAATTAAAGTGGTTTGGAGCACAACTTGCAGGTGGTGTTGTTCCCACGTATTTGCTTGCCCATATCCTTCTAGATGGCAAAAGTGGGATTAGAAGATGTTGCTGAAGGAACCTTGGTGAGTTGCTGTCGTGCACAGTAGACAGTACACACCGTTACTACTGAGTGTCAGTGGTGCAGGGACTGAATCTTTGCGGATGTGGTGCCAGTCAAGCGACTGCTTTGTTCTGAATGGTGTCAAGCTTCTTGAGTGTTGTTCTAGCTGCAATCAACGGGCAAGAGGAATATTCCCTCACACTTCTGACACGTACCTTGTCTACGGTGGACAGGTTTTGGGGAGTCAGAGGTCAGTTAGTCGCTGCAGAATATCTAACCCACTCCTCTTAGTGAGGAAAACCAGCTCTCTAATAAGCAACAATTACTTTTACCCCTTCAACATATAGCCAACTTTTACAACAATGTCAACTATCACCTTCTCAAGGGTAGTTGGAGATAGGCAACTTGGTGAACAACACATATATTCCATAAAGTAATAAATAAAAATCTTAAAGAGCTGTAATTGTATATGTAATAAGGACTTTAGAGTGCCCTATACTGCACTGAATAAAACTGTTTTGTTTCACGCTTTATATAGTGGCACCTTTGAACTGTTATGAAGTGGGGAAACAGCGATCTGATGGGAATATCACTGGACTGGTAATCCAGAACCCCAAGCTAATATTCTGAGGACATAGACTTGATTCCACCAAACCAGATTTAAATTTGAATTCAGTAAAAATCTAGAATAAAAAACGTTAGCCTAATGTTGACCACGAGACCACTGTCGATTATCATAAAGACTTATTTGGTTCACAAATGACCTGTGAGGAAGGAGGTGTGCCATCCTCACCTGATCTGGCCAATTTGTGACTCCAGACCAACACAATATGCTTGATGTAACTGTACTCTGGGTAGTTAGGGTTGGGCAAGAAATGCTGGCCTTTCATTAAGTGATGCCCAAATATATGAAAACATTATTTTATAAATTTCATGAATAAAGTATACTTTTGTTGGATTAGCTTTCTTGGCTGTGAAAGCAGAGCTACACCACTGAATGCTTTCCAAGTTGTAAAGCCTCTTAAATACAGCACTGATGGCATTTGTGCTCCATGCTTTGTCTCGTGCAACCTCCCAGTTTTTCAATCTCATCAAAAACAATTTTTGGAATATGTCTAAACAAGCGATTGAAATTCTGAATCAATCAATATCTATCCATCAACACTTGCAGCCAACTTGTACTTAATCTGGTCCATCTATCACTCCTGTCCTTACCAGCCTTCAGGACCTTTCTAGAGTAAATCTATCCTCACTTACCTATTGCCTCATGATTTCAAATCTCCCTCAATCCTTAAATGCCAATGGCCACTGGCTCTCCAACTCTAACCTTCATTGCATTCTGTGCCCCATCATTGGTGGTGTAGCATTCTTGAACACTGTAGTCTACAAACCTCTGTCTGAACATTTTTTTAATCTCACCAATTCCAAAAGCCTCCTCAAAAACTCTGACATCATCTTTGGTCTCCGCCAATATTATCCAGCATTTTTTTCCCCTCTATGAGCATCTTTCACCATTATTATGTTAAAGAGCTATATAAATACAAATTGTTATTGATGATGACCCCAAGGTTTTCCAAAAAGGTAATCTTACTGTGTAGGCTTTACTTTTGCTGCTTAGAATCTTCGAGATACCAAAATCACCGATCTTCACTATCATTTGATACTTATCAAGTAGAATATTCTGTGTTTTCAGATCACGGTGCAGAATAAGTTTGTTATGCACATGATGGAGGGCCAAAAGGATCTGTACAAAGAAGTGCAAGATGGTCTCTTCATCTAACAATGAGTTGCGCTTCTGGATATAGTCAGCCAAAGTACCTCCTGGAATCAAAAAATTCAAAGTGAATTAAAATACCAGCGACAGCTTGGATCATCTGAATGACTAACAATAACTCTCAGACATTAAGTCCAACAAGGATATTTCAGTGCCCTAGAATAGTTATTTAGTTAGTTAGCTATTTATTAGTTATGGGCGAATTTGCACTATAAGCAGTGCATTTACATTACAAATTTACAAGTTGCACTAAGTTGGTTACGACTTCCCCCTGCAATGTGTAAAACTGGATTGAGATTCTACCTAACTGTGAAGTGAGATGGGCTGAGAAATCTTTCTCCCAAAAGTCTCAACCAGATGTTAGGTCAGGCTCTGGGTCTGATTTTGCCTACACTTATACTTTCACTGATAAGTTAAACCATTTTGCAACAACTCTGCCAGTACTGTAAATAGATTCCCCTTCCCCATCTGTCTCTTTAATGGATTATTGAACTTTACACTTTTACCTTCCATACCATCACCCCCAACAACCCATTGTGATTTTCAGTTCCAAATACAACATATTTCCTCCTTCTAACACACTGATCGCATTGAAATCATGATACATTGTGCAATCTCACACAACAGCTCATTTAGACCACTTAGAGGCAGCAAGCAGTAGATTCAAACAAAATAACGAGAGATAAATGAGTAGTGTTTCAATCCACTGCATCAAGCCAGTCTAACTGATTGCAAGAATCTAATTAATAGCCTGGTCGGTATTTTAATTGACCATAGTGCATTGTTTAGCAAGTGCAGAACACTCTTAATAAATCTGACCTGGTCACCACAATGCATGAGCAGCTACTTAAAATCAGCTATTTTCCTTTTCATAATCAGTATTGAAAAGTCATAGATAAACATCAATTCTTTTTCTCTCTCGACAGATGCGGCCTCACCTGAGTGCCTACAGCATTTTCTGTTTTTGAACATCACAATATTTTGCTTCTCACCTAGTTCAACTAGATGGGCTGAGTTTTAAGTTATCCTATTATTTTATTTTTACATCAATGGGGTCTCTGTAGGCTTTACTGGGATGCCAGGGAACATCAAAGCAAGGAAATCACAAGCCTAACATTTGAACTTGAACAACCACACATCTAGTAAACCCTATGTTGGCACTGACCTTCAAACGTGTCCTATTGTTTAACAGATCTATTAGTTGTAAGGTAAAACTAAACCTCCTTCACAATGGTTCAATGGGACTATCTTAAAGCTGAGCCATCAAGACAAGCTTTCTGAAGAAAAAAAAGACAGAGATAGACACGATTTTTGTTTGCAAAAGAATATGGAACCAAAGTAGGTAGATGGAGCTGAGGTACTGATTAGTCATGATCTAATTGAAAGGCGCAAAAAGCTATAAAGGTCTGTATATTATACTCTGCTCCAATCCCTTGCCATAACTAGTATGTAATCCCAGACATTGACTATTAGCAGGACATTCAAATAGATGAGGCATCACAACTAATTGATACATAGCTGAAAAGGCACTACTTGATAATAATTTCATCTTGTCAATCCTTATATACCTGGCGCGTATTCCATGGCTATCATCAGTGCCTTGTCCTCTAGGAAGTTTTCATAGTATTCAATTATGTTTGGATGGTTGAGGAGCTTCAGCACTTGGCATTCATTCTGAGCAGCCAGTCTCTCATCTTTAGTCATCTGCTCCACAGGAATCTGTTTGAGGATCACCAGTTTTTGGTCAGCCTTCCGCAAACATAGATGGACAATACTAAAAAAAGATATAAATGGACAAGTGCACATAAATTTAAATGCAGTGTGCCCTTTGCCCTTCCAATTTCAAAGCCACTAATGCTATAAATCAGCAGCACCAGATTATGTGCTCAATACCATTGTGTCTCACAAGCCATTGAGGCCAAGGTATTCTGCTCTATTGCTCACTACAGTGAATAGATGGAAAATCATCTGTTGCTCACCACAGCAATGAAAACCTTCAACTTTAAAATTTAAATTACTTTTTCCATTTTATGTAATATAAATTATAAATCGAATATCAGGCTCTTGCACTTAATGTCCTGACTTAGAATATACCCATTAATATGAAATCAGAGTTAAGAAAAGTACTTTGAAATTTTCCATCTCCACAAATTTTAAGAATTAGATGATACAATAAAAACTGGGAATTGAAGTGAGTTGTCAGAATTACATGGGTCAGATGGCCTGAATTTGCGCACTATAAATGGTCCACGGCCTTAGGCCTAAAGTTTCCTGAAAATATGCATTGTTATAATGCCACACCGATACATAGACTATTATTTTAGCACATTAAACCTGAAAACTGCAGGCCTGGATTTCACAGTCAGCAAAGTAACACTGCTCGACATTGATCTTAAAAAAAGGGATCTCAAAAGATCTCACAATCTTTGTGAAGTGAATTTTTTTCTTTCCTAATGTTAGTTTGAATAGCAGCCAACTCAAAGAGATCTCCAAGCATGTATCTTGATAACATCAAGCAGATAATTATATAGAAATATTCTCACAATCAGAAAACCAGGAAGCAAATTGTGATGACACCTTTCAGTTTTAATTACATTTTACAGAGAGTGAAAGAATGATTGGGCCATACAGGAGATTAAAGTAGAAGCTGAAATTTCATGACAGAACTTCCTTTTTAAATTACACTTGTAATTTCATAATATTATAATGAAAAAATTTGACATTCTACAAAAATAACAGCTTTCAAGGGTCAGGAACACTTTTCAACAATAATTATGAACTTTGTACACTGTTAAAAATCTGCTTACACCTGAATCAAAGAGAGAAGATGGCACAGAAAGTGTGTAACTAGACTAGTAATCCAGAGACCCAAGCTAATGCTGGTGTAGGTGGGTTCAAATCTCACTATGACAGCTGGGCGGACTTGAATTAAATTAATAAATCTGGAATATCAAGTTAGTCCCAATAATGGTGAACATGAATCTATTACTCAATCTTGTAAAAATCCACCTGAATGTCCTTTCTGCTTTTGATGTTCTGGGACATAGGTTAAAATCCCACCACAGCTCTCACCCGACTAATGGTGAAATCTGAATTCAATAAAAATCTGCAATAAAAAGCTAGCTTAATGTAACCACTGCAAATTGTCATAAAAACCCATGCAGTTCACTAAGGTCCTTTAGGGAAGGAAATCTGCTGTTATTACCTGGTTTGTCTACATGTGACTCCAGACAAACAGCAATGATGTTGATTCTTAACTGCTCTTTTGGGTAATTACGAACAGGCAATAAATTCTGGCCTAGCCTACAACACCAATATCTGATAAACAAAGTAAAAGAAAACCGTTTACCTATAGCCACTGTCTATTTACTTGTAATATAGTGATTTATGTTAAGTACAGAAATCTGGTCTGTGCTTTCTGTCAACTTGGTTCTAGAAAATGAGTAAACTAGCAAACGCTGATTTTTTTTTAAAATCTTTGGAATTGTGTATTTTTTAAAATCTTCAACTTCTGTGATGACTCCAGGAATACTGGGAGCTTGATTTCCAGCATGCTATCCAAGTGAGGTATGACAGTTTGAATCCTCCTATAAGATTGTACGTTGTTAAGTGTGCCATGTTGCAAGGGATGCCGATTTTCAAAGCAGAGTATAAACTGAGGACCTATCTGCCTGCTCAGGCAGATGCAAAAGATCCCATGGGACTACTTGAAAAGCAGCAAGTTTGCTGTCCTGGCCAATATTCATCCCTAAACCAACGTCATCAATACAGATTATATTTTCTTGTTGTTAGTATAGGCTTACTATTGGCAAACTGTACCTACCAACAGAACAGTGACTGCACTTTAAAAGTCATTAAATGCTGACGTATAATCCTGAGGTTGCAAAAGGGCTCTTTCAAGTAAAGAAGTAATCCCTGTGTCATTCAAGTAAGCAATTCATGAAAGCAGATATCTGAACTATGTTGACTCCTGTGTCTGGAGTACCCTGACGTGACTTTTTACAGAATCAACTTCAATTTTTTTTATATGAACTTTCAACCAGCAATCTAGATTTTAATGACCTGGCACAATAAAAGCCCAAGTATAGCTATTCTGTTCTGATTTGATTGAAGTGCAAACATAATCCAATACTGATTTTTAAAAAAAATTTCCAACAAATTAATTCAAAACAAAGTTGAAACTTATTCAGCTAAATTAGTTCTTTATTAATTCATTCACGGGATGAGGACATTGCTAGCTAGGCCAACGTTATTGCCTCTGCATAACTTTGAGAAGGTGGTGGTGAGCTGCCTTATTGAACCACTGCAGTCCATGGCATATTTGGAAATGTACTTTTATGGAAGGAGCTTCTGGATTTTGACCCCATAACAATGAAGGCACAGCCATATAGTTCGAAAGCAGGATAATGCGTGGCTTGGAAGGGAATTTGCTGGTGATGGTACTCCTCTGCATCTGCTGGCCTTTCTTTCTAGGTGGCAGAGGTTGCAGGTTTGGAAGATGCCATCAAAGGAGGCTTGGTGAGTTGAAGTGTTGCTCCTTATGGATGGTATATACTGCTTTCACTGTATGTTACTGGTGAAGTGTGTAAATGTTGAAGGAGGTGCCAACTGTGTTGAGCTCCATGTGTTGTTGGAGCTGTACACACCCAAACACATGGGCAGCATTCCATGATATCCCTGACTTGTGGCTTGTAGAAGGTGGACAGGCTTTAGAGAAGTCAAGAGATGAATTATTCATTGCAGAATTCTGAACCGCTCATATCCACAGTATTTATGTGACAGGTGCAGTCAAAGTTGTATAATGGAGAATTCAGCACGATAATGTTACAGAATGTCTCTTGTTGGAGATGGTCATTACCTGGTACGTGGTTGGCATGAATGTTTCTTGCAACTTATATAATGCCAGCCTGGATATTGCGCAGATCTTGCTACATTTGGACAATCACTGATCAAGTATTGAGGCATCACGAATAGTATTGAATACAGTGAAATCATCGCAAGCATCTCCACCTCTAACAATGGAAAGAAAGATATTGATGAAGCAGCCTAAGAAGGTTGAGTCTAGGACACCGCCCTGAGAGTGTCTTGCTAAGATATCCTATGGTTGAGACAATGGCCTCCAACAACATTACCACATTCCGTTGTGCCAGGTAGGATTCCAAACAGTGGAGTCCTTACCCCCGATTCTCACTGACTCCACTTTTGCTGGGGCTCCCTGATGCTACACTCAAACGTTATGTTAATGTCAACAGCCGTAAGCCTCACTTCCTATTTAAAGTTCATCCCTTTTGTCCACATTTGAAATGAAATAATAATGTGGTCAGAAGATGAATGGGCCTGGTAGAATCCAAACTGAGAGTCAGTGAGCACATTATTGTTGAGTGAATGCCACTTGACAGCTCTGTCATCTTCCATCACTTTGTTGTTGATGGATTAGGTGGTTATTGGTAAGTTGGCTTTGTCCTGCTTATTGTAGTTGGGATATACTTGGGACATTTTCCACATTGCTAGATAGATGCCAGCATTATAGCTTTCTGGAACAGCCTCGCTAAAGGCACAGCCAGTTTCGGAGCACAGGTCTTCACTATTGCTAGACTAGTCAGGGACCATAACCTTTTCAGTATTTTGTGCTCTTAGTAATTTCCTCAAGAACTTAGATCAGATCTATTTGTTGTGGGATCAGGTAGTCCTGTCTATTACATGCTACATCCACTGCTTAACATGCTAGTTCTCCTGTGTTGTAGCCAGAATCCAGGGCAGGGAGGCCCAATAACTGAGGCATATTTTAGGGGTGCATTGTGCTCAGATTAGGGGCCCAGATGAAGAGCAGGAAGAGGCCCAGGATTCCTGTCCCTGGTTGTAACTTCACCAGGTTGCTATCTCATTTTTAGGTTTACTTTGCGATGTTCTTGGCATGCCCTCCTGCACTCTTCATTGAATTGGTGGTAATTGCAGAGTATGGGATAAGCCAGGCTATGTGCTCACTGATGGTGTTTCAATACAATTCTACTGCTACTGCTAATGCTGATGGCCCACTGTGATTCATGGTGTCCTGGCTTGAATTGCTAAGTCTTTATGAAATTTACCCCGTTCAGCACTGAGGTAGTGCTATACAACATGATGGGAGGTACAGTCAATGTAAAGGTGGGATCTTGTCGCCACAAGGACTCTTACTGATGTCATAGACAAGACATACTTCTATAGATTGATTGGTTACAACGAAGTCAAATATGTCTTCCCCCTTGTTGATTCCCTCACCACCTGGCATAGGCTCCGTAAACAGCCTTGTCCTTTAGGACTTAGCCAGCTCAGTCACTGGTGGTACTACCAAGTCATTCTGGGCAGTGAACATTTGAATCCAGAGTACATTTCATCCAGAATTCACTATCCACATCCCTATCCACAATATATTCTGAGACTTTGAAACCCTCACTGCATCCTCCAATTCGTGTTCAACATGAAGGATAACTGATAACTAATTAATCAGCCAAAGGGAGTGTGGTAGGTGGTAATATTGCTCATGTTTTACCTGATGCCATGAGACTTCACAAGATCCACAGTCATTGTCGAGGACTCTTATGGCAACTCCTTTCTAACTGTTTACCACTGTGCTATCATCTGTGGTGGACAAGGTGTCTGATACAATATACCCAGAAACAATGATAGTAGTGTTGTAACATAGTCATTCTCACAGAATCATACCTTACAGACAATGTCATTTGGCTCTCCAATTTTGCACCAAAGCCTGCTGGTCCATCCAGTTCAATTCTTATTTTCAGATTTTGTAGCAGTTAGATATAATTGAGTGACTTACTTTCAGAGAGTTGTTAAAAACTAATTAGTTGCTATGGATCTGGACTCATATAAAGAGCAGACAACATTAAAATGCAGATTTCCCTTCCCTAAAGGGAAACAGCTAACCAGACGGGGTTTTTACAACAATCGACAATGATCTAATGGTCAACATTAGATAATTTATAATCACAGATTTTATTAATTGAATTCATATTTCATCATCTGTTGTGGTGGAATTTGAACCTCCATCACCAGAACACAAGCTCTGGGTCTTTTGATTAATAATCAGTAGCATTATAAGTATGGCACTCCCTCTCTCTGCTCAACAATGATGTGGGCAAAGATACATTCAAAGTGCATTCTTGAGATTTTTTTTTCTTACAAAGACCAAAAGTGCCAATAAATGGTTACAGTCAAACATGAAAAACATGAACAGAAAAAAAGCTATAGATGCTCAGTACATTAGAGATTCCATGAAGAGATACAACATGTTAACATTTCATGCATAATTTCATGCTGAACTGGCAAAAAGCAAACATATGAAACAATAATGATAGTGCAAAATCAGCCAAAAGGACATTCATAAATGTGGTTTAACTAGCAGTCTTTGTTGGGTAGTTGTATGATTATTAGTATGCAAAGTGACTGCTGCTTATTGGAACAACGGGTGAGGAGGTCCACAATAAAAGCACACAAAGTACTGGAAACATACAGCAAACCCACAATACCCAAAACAGCTATGTTAACATTTAAGTAGAACTAGCCTGAAGAGAACAAAAACAAAGTTGCTGGAAAAGCTCAGCATGTCTGGCAGCATCTGTGAAAGAAAAAACAGAGTTAACATTTCGGGTCCAGTGACCCTTCCTCAGAACTGAAGGCCTGAAGAGGACTGAAGCTCTTCCCCATCTATGCTAGTCCACTGAACACAGACCAACATAAAGATCAATCTTTCTTTCTCCGAGCCCTTTAACAATCTGCTATGCAATTTCCAATACCATAGTTTAAACTTCCTTGTTCCTTCTATATCTCCATTCTCAAGTAGTAGATTCTGAATCAAAGTTCCAGGTTGAAAGCCCACCCCAGGGATTGAACACAAAAATCGAGACTGCTATTCCATCACTGTGCTGATGGAGTAAAATCTGGAAGTACTGAAGAAACTCAGCAGGTCTAGCAGTATCTATGAAGACAGAAATAGAATTGATGTTTCAAGTTCAATATCTCTTCTTCAGAACAGAAGGGGCTAGAAAGTAGTGGATCTTTCTTGCTGCTGACAGGGGAGGAGGAGTGAATGGAACAGATTGTGAGGAGAATAAAAGTGAAATACAGTTTCTACTAGATGCTGGAAATCTGAAACAAACATAGAAAACACTGGAGATACACAGCAGGTCTGGCACTGTGTTCTGAAGAAGAGTTAGACTAGACTCGAAACATTAACTCTGTTTCTCTTCCAGATTGCGCGAGTCTCCACAGCAAAAAGCAAAGGAAGCGTTAACGATGATAAAGGACAAAGTCAGAAGTCAAACGACACCAGGTTGTAATCCAACAGAGTTATTTGAAATCACAAGCCTGCAGAGCGCTGTTCCTTCATCAGGTAAAGCAATAAAGAAAATAGAAATGTAAAGCAGGTGTAAATGAAGAGCAAAGTCAACAAGACACCAACAAAAAAAGAAATCGCTGGAAAAGCTCAGCAGGTCTGGCAGCATCTGTGAAGAGGAATCAGAGTTAACATTTCAGGTCCAGTGATCCTTCCTCAGAAGTTCTTTCAGTTTTACAAAGAAGACACCACTGGGGGCATGGGGAATACAAGAAAAATGGAGGACAGAGGTCATCTTCAGAAGTTTTAGAACTTAATAGTGAGTGCTGGAAGCTGTAAAGTGGTGAAAGTGAAATTGAGGTGCTGTCCTTCAAGCTTCCTCCAACACTTTCTGTTTGCATTTCAGATTTCCACCATCTTCAGTATTTAGCTTTTGAGTACTGAAGGGGTGATGTTCTGCGAACAGTACTGACTTTGGAATGAGGTATTAAACCAAGGTCCCATCTACCCACACTGTAATCCCACGACATTATCCCCAAAAAACAGCAGGAATGTTCTCCCCAAAAGTCCTGGCCAATGTTTACTCCTCAGGCAACAGTCAAAGTCATATTATCAGATCATCTTCACACTTGCTGTTTGTGAGAGCTTGCTGTGTATAAATTGGCTATGCCTCTTACATAACAACGGCAACTGGACTTCAAAAGCACCTCTGACTGCAAAGAGCTATGCAATGTCCAGTCGTTACGTGCTATGCAAATGCAGTGCATCCACAAAATGAAAAACAAACATTTTGCCACATTCACGGGATATGGGCATCACTGGCAAGTCCAGTTATATCCCATCCCAAACTGCCCCTTCAGAAGGTGGTGGTGAGTTTACTAGACTACATCGGAGGGCAATTTAGGACATTATGAATAAGGATCGCAGATTTCCTTACGTAAAGTCATCATTGATCCAGCGTTACTTTTTAAATGATAATTTGTAGTTTCAGGATCACCATAACTGATGCTATGCACTGTGTATTCCAGTTTCGATTATTAAACTCAACGCCAAATTCATTATTTCACGATTTGATTGCGGATCATTCTCAGGAACGCAGCCAGGGCAAAGCTGCAAGCCCCACCCCGCTTCAGACAGCTGTTTAACTTGTGCCTCCAGCCAACTGACAGCGGCCATCAACTCGGGCTAGAGGAATACACAGAATCCGAACAACAATCTCACCCGAAAGCTCCCCGTCCCACCACCTTCATCTTTTGGTATTTCTCCATCACCATCTCCAAGGAGTTGGCGACAACTTCCGGTGCGGGTACAGGCAACGGTCAAACCGCCTCGGCTCGAGCGCCCGTGCGCACGCATGCGCGTTCCCGCATCTCGTGCTGCCGTTACTGCCCCGCCCAGGCTTCAGTATTGGAGCTAACCTTTCTTCTGTTTTCACCAACTCTGCAGCCTCAGGGTTGATGCCAACTTTTCCAGTGTTTTCACCAGTTCTGTAGCCAACTTTTCCAGTGTTTTCACCAACTCTGCAGCCTCAGGGGTGAAGCCAGCTTTTCCAGTCTTTTCACCAACTGTGCAGCCTCAGGAGTGATGCCAACTTTTCCAGTGTTTTCTCCAGTTC
>NC_063357.1:13965166-14027961 GCF_021869965.1 Rhincodon typus | reverse complement strand
GGCGTGAAGCCAGCTTTTCCAGTGTTTTCTCCAACTCTGTAGCCTCAAGTGTGAGCCAGTGTGATGTCTTCCCATGTTTTTTGGAGCGAAAACAAGACTTAATGTGATCTCGCGGACCTGAAATGTGAGCTCTGCTTTCTCTCCACAGATGCTGCCAGACTTGCTGAGTTTATCTATCAATTTCTGATTTTGTGCATCTGCAGTTCCTTAGGTTTGTTTCCCTCTCAACATTTTCCTCATTTGTCCAGCTTCAGGGGTGAAGCCAGACCTTCCAGAATTTTCTCCAATTCTGCAACTCTCCCACCAGCCTCGGGTGAAGCCAGATCATCCAGTGTTTCCCTCAACTGAAGCCAGTCCTTCCAGTGTATTCCCCCAACCAATTTCAACATTTAAATAGCGAAAGTATTGTGGACTTTATATTGTGTATCCAGAATAACTAACCAGTTGGGAAATGTTGTGTGAGACTTTAAAAATTGATCCAGTTGGCCTTGAGAGTAAGATTCATCAGAATAAGTAATGCCCCACTCCCAAAAACAAAAGCATGGTTGTGTCTTGATAATTCTGAAACTCACTGCTGACGCCATTTTCCCAATCTGTTTGTCTGAAAAGAATTAGGACTTTCAACCTAGCATGCAGAGCAATTGTTGTCACACTTCTGTACTGCAGTGAGACCTAGACTATGTAACAGTGAAACATAACAGCGATAGAGAAATTTTTCATGACCCTTGAAGTCATCTGTAAAAACTTTTAAACAAAATTTTTCAAAATCAACTACGATGAACAGGACTGTGTCCAGATGCCTGAAAAGCATCTTCCATACTACATCCTATTTTCTAATCTCTCAGGTGACCACTATTTTAGGTGAAGACAAAGAAAGCACAATGGAGACACTCTGAAAGTCTCCTTGAAGTATGGCAGCATTTCATGACATTAATGACTGGGAGGAGCTTGCTACCAAGTGCTCCAAATGGCGGGAACTTACCCATCAAGTTGCATCACACTTTGAGTCCAAATGCTTTATTAATGAGGCAGAGGGGCAAAGCAAAACAATACGATCAAATTCCATACTCTGGATCCTGCTACCTCATGGGATATCCTGTCCTATGTGCACAAAGATCTGAGGGTTAAGAATCAACCTGCTCACATGATGACCCATGACAGAACTGACAACCTTGAGCAATGATTGCCAACAGATCTGAGCACTAGAGTATCCGGGAATTGAAAATTTATGCAAATGCAAAGAGGGAGATAAGACTCGAGACTATGAGGAAAGTTAAAGGTAGGAAAGGAACTTACACAGATATTACATAAAAGGATAGGAAGACAATTAGGACTACTGAACATAGAGTCCTGAATGGATTCACAGCAATGGATGAACATGAGTATTGAGCATTCAGGGCAGTAAGGCAAATGAGTCCTCATGACCAGAAGGGTTAGGCCATCATTCTGGATCCAGGCATCGTGAAAATGAAGGATGTGAGGACTTTTAGAGTAAACCAGCATAATGCTTATCTTGAGCCACAAAGTGGGAGGTGGATGAGATCATTGTGTGACATTCTAGTTTCTGAATTTACCTCCCTGGGGGAAACACTTATGTGCAGTCAAAAGCAGTAATTCATGGGGAGCAATCAATATAAATCCACTGACACTTTCAGTGCAGTAATGCCTTAATATCAAATCCTGGCAAAATGAACATTGACAAATGGCTCTAGTACCAACAAGTTCACTGGCTCACTCCGAAATACGAACTGCCTGTCTTGCTGGACCATGTGGAGAATTTCATGCTGATCAGCTTCAAGTGTGCTGGATAGCATCATAGACTAATCAAAAGATACATTTAACACTTGATTCAACTTTTAAGGATTATTGTTAGGATTCCAACCTGCTCGATTCTGCCATTGATCACTGGTATTCCACATCCCATTCCCAGTACCAGTGCAGTGGTGTGCATGCTGACCAGTGTCCCTCATGACAGCAATGAAGAGGTACAATCATCTGAGAAGCCTTCAAATTTGCAGGATCATGATACTAAGGAACCTGTTGATAAATTGTTAGTCTACTCTATGTTCATCCCAGAACCTGAGGACTCTGAAAAAAGAACCACCATCTTTTTTAGAGAGAGATAATAGGTTAGATCAGCCAACTATATCTTCAATCAGGCCTTCAAGTGGCAAGAAGAAGAACTGTTAGATTGGACAGAAAAAAGATTGCATGGTCAAAACAACAAATATTATTTTATTGGATTAATATTTCAGGTTGAAGATCTGTTGTCTAGTTCCAGGTTAGTGAATTGGTGACTTATATAGCATGTAGACATTGTGAGTTCACATGCAAGAAGCTCTTTCAATCTTCCCTTGTGTCCACAAATTTAGGGAATGGTAGTCTTAGCATTTAGTGTACATATAAGGGCTTTTAAGTTTGAAGTCATCCACTTTGAATCTGACAAATCACTATTGAATAATTTATTAATGCTGAGAGACTTCACATAGTAGGCAGGGGGCCGAGAAACAAAGGGTTTTTGTTTCTCCTGTACCTAAGCCATTAAAAGCTGCTGCACAGGATTACAAAAAGTAATCATAAAGTCTTGATCTTTATCACAAGGGTGCTGGAATACCAAAGGTGCTAAATACCCCTATCAATGCTGTGTTCAGTTGGAGATACAAAATGCTGAATTTTACATTGTGAAAACTGGACTACTGTAGTTTTGTGGAAGCTTAATTTGGAGATGTTAATTTGTGAACCCGTTACCATGCCATTCTTCAAGAATAAAGTGGGTTTGAGGATTCCAAAATCAGCAGCCTGCAAGCCATCTTGAAATAAATACTTAAGGACTGTTTAAACTAATTGGCAGTCAAGTTGATTGCAAGAATACGTGACCAAAGCTTTAATGTACTTAAAATATGCCCATTGGGAGTAAAAACTGAAATTGCTGGAAAAGCTCAGCAGGTCTGGCAGCATCTGTGGAGAGAAATCAGAGTTAACATTTCGGGTCGAGTAATCCTTCCTTAAAACAGGTCTCACTCCCATTGGGAATGTTTCTCAGAGTCTCAAAGTGAATATAAAGCCAGGAGGTGGATTTATGTAAGAGATACCATGGACAGTTATTCTTTCAGAGTTAATTGGTGTTCATAAAGCTCTAAGTATCAGGGCTATCCTCATTGGCGTATCCAATAAGTCGTTAATCCAGTCATGGCCCTTGACTACACCAGTGGTACCGAGGAATCTGATCTGCTTATTGGCATTGTATATTCCTTGATAAGTTCCTCCTCAGGTGAGGAAGAGAAGGCGGCCAACTGTGTAGGGGCAGGAATGATATGATTTGGAGGAAGATCCAGCTGCTGAGGAGTGAGAGACTGAGGATGAAAAGCAGAGCATTCACTCTGACGAAGGTCATGCCCTCCCAACCGCTTCTACAGGGTGTGATTGTCATATTGTTAGATGGAGGAGCACTAGAGTCGCTGCAGACTTTGCTTCACATAAGAGACCGTCAAATCCCTATGAGATAGATTTGCCCCAGTGATTGCTTCCAATCTCTCCTTGATTATATGTGGCACTAGAGTATATTCCCAGCAAATATGATTGCTCCGTTTTCGTTTTTAATTGCTATCCATATGGCCTCATTTGAAGAACCTTGTGAGATAACAATCATTTAGGTCTCCACAGGAAGCCTAAATTCACACAGAGTTGAAGAGGTTCAGCACAATGTCACCTTTTTGCCAAATTGGATCTAAAGTTGACTTAGTGGCCGATGACAGAGTGTGATGGTCAAAGATTGTTTTTGTTACTGGAATCCTGGGTCCACAAGTGTATTGCAGGGTCCCTTGCCAGTTATTGTACATTATGATCCACACAAGAATGAAAAAGGTATGGTCAGTAAGTTTGCAGATGACATAAAAATCGATAGTGAGGAAAGCCTTAGCCAACTGGTCAATATAAACGGGCTGGTCAGACAGGCAGAAGAGGGGTGAATGGAATTTAATCATGGTTAAGTCAGGGGAATATGCAATGAATGTTAGAACCTTGAAGGACCTTGAGGGCAGGTGGATAAGACAATTAAGCTTTATGGGATATTTTCCTTTATTAGTCAAAACATTGAATACAAGAGCAGAGAAATTATGATGTAGCTGTAGAAAATGGTTGTTAAGCTACAACTGAAATATTGTGGTCACCACACTATAGAAAGGACGTGATCGCACTGGAAAGGGTACAGAGGAGAATCACTAGGATGTTGCCTGGTTTGGAGCATTTGGAGCGAGGAAAGGAGACTAAGTAGGCTAGGGTTGTTTCCCTCGAGCAGACCAGGCTGAATGGTTCCTATTTGAGGTGGACAATATCAAGAAACGTAGAAAGGAATAAACTTTTCTCCTTAGTAAAGGGGTCAATAACCAAGGGCATAGATTTAAGTTAAGGGGCAGGAGGTTTAGAGGGAATTTGAGGATTTTCTTTCTCACACAGAGGCTGAAACTCACTGCCTGAAAGGATGGTAGAGTCAGGAACTCTCACAATATTCAAGAATTGTTTAAATGAGCATTTGAAAAGCCATAACTTAAAATGGTATGAACTAATTGCTGGAAAATGGGATTAAAATAATCTGACCCCACTATGAAGGATAAATTTCCCTCCCCACACTTATTTGCCTTCCGGAGGGACTGCTCTCTCTGCAACTCCCTCGTCTGCTCCACACTCCCCACTAGCCCCACCACCACACTCCCCACTAGCCCCACCACCCCCGGCACCTTTCCCTGCAACCGCAGGAGGTGCTACACCTCCCCCCTCACCTCCATCCCAGGCTCCAAGAAAAGCTTCCACATTAAACAGATGTTCACCTGCATATCCGCTAATGTGGTCTATTGTGTCCGCTGTTCCCAATGTGGCCTCCTCTACATCAGGGAGACCAAGCGAAGGCTCAGAGACTACTTTGTGGAGTGCCTACATTCGGTTCACAACAAACAACACCTCTCAGTCGCGAACCACTTTAACTCCCCCTCCCACTCCCTGGACGACACGTCCATCCTGGGCCTCCTCCAGTGTCACAACAATGCCACCCGAAAACTGGAGGAACAGCCCCTCATATTCCGTCTTGGAACCCAAAACCCAATGGTCTCAATGTGGACTTTACAAGCTTCAAAATCTCCCCACCCCCGACCTCATCCCAAAACCAGCCCTCCCTCTCGTCCCCACCTCCTTGACCTGTCCGTCTTCTCTCCCACCTATCCGTTCCTCCCACCAATCCGCTCCTCCCACCTCACTGACCAGCCCCCACCCCCACTTCCTACCTACACTCACCCTTACTAGCTTCATCCCTGCCTCCTTGACGTGTCTGTCTTCCCTCTCACCTACCCGTCCCTCCTGCCTCACTGACCAACCCCCATCCCAACTCCCTACCTACACTCACCTTTACTAGCTTAATTCCCGCCTCCTTGACCTGTCTGTCTTCTCTCCACCTATCTGCTCCACTATCCACCTTCTATCACCGCCTCCCCCTCTCTATTTATTTCAGAGTCCCCTTCCCTCCCCCATTTCTGAAGAAGGTTCTACACCGGACCATCCAAAACATCAGCTTTCCTGCTCCTCTGAATATGCTTGGCCTGCTGTGTTCATCCAGCTCCACACCTTGTTACTAAAATAAATAGATGCTTGATGACCAGCATTGCTGCAAAAATATATGAATCTATGACTGAGTGGGCCTGCAGCATATCACTGCTTAAAGATATTCACAATGAATTGTTTAGGTGTGCCCATCAGCATATTTCCTTCACTACACACAAGAGCACTCAATTAGAAAGAGCCGTGGCTGGCTTCCCAAGGGTGGAAGAGGTCATTGACTGCATCATGTAGTTATTAAGGACACCATCAAGGCAGCCAGGAGTTTTTATATATATAAATCCCAAGGGATTCCACAGAATCCATGTGCGGATTGTGTATGACCAGCATCAATACATCATGCAGGTATGCCAGGTATCCAAGATGTGGTCAAGACTTGTATCGTCTGGTCACAAGACTTCCGTTCTCTCCTAGGTTGCCTCCAGGAAAACCTGTAGGAAGGCATTATTAAAATGTTACTCTGCCTGCTCTGTGACATCGCAGGATGAGTGGGGTGAGGAGCAGAGATAGAGTGATGCTCCTGAGATACAGAAAAAAAATGCTGTCTGTGCCTCTTAAAAGTGAAACCTAAAATGTCCTGATGACGAGGATAGCCCTTTCTATCAGCCTGCACATAAAATTTGGCATTTTACTCACGTATGCACATGCAGCACTCTTAAAAGAACATGATTGTACAAGAAAACCTAACCTGCCTCAGGCAGAAGTGCTTCCTGATTTTAGGTCTTCCACCACACTTATTAAATGGCTAATGATTAGAAGTAATGTGCAATGGATGAGACTGACAGTGCAAGTCAGTGGGAGAATTGCAGTGCCATGCAGAGTAGTTCATTTTTGTTGTGGGCACATTGATGTATCTGTCCCTGCAAGAATGGTCTTGGTCTTCTCATGCAAGGGCAAGGATTCGTTCAGGGCGAGAGGAGCTGAATGTTCCCCCATGAAACAGTGTCACTTTACAATTTATGAGCTGTATTATCCCGTAATGACAGCAGGGAGGCAAATGAGTGAGATCACAGTGGATGGTATGGCTGGTTCATGTTGGGGAAAGTTGGTTAGGTGTTCCGAGAACAGCATGAGGGCATGCAGGGTTAGTGGTATGGGAGGTTGGGAGTAATGAGAGCAAGTGAGGGAAGATTTTGCATGCAAAAGTGAGAGTATGAGCCTTGGTGGAAGGTGGGTGCAGTTAGCAATGATAGAGTGAACGAGGGGTAACAGTCGCTCAATAAGAGTTTAACACTTATCCTGGTGGAGGAAGAGAAGGGCACTAACCTTCTTGCAGTCCTGCATGCTGTTACTCCACACGCTGGAATGGCACAGACCTGGGTGGTGACCTTGGACAAGGCTGGCAGGTTCTGGTGCCATAGCCTCTGCTGATCTTCCAGGAAGAGGACGCCAGTCCTCTGCACTACCCCATCCACGAGGTCCCAAACAGAAAATTGTGATGCCATCTTTCCCTTCCCTGCCATGTTTTGAATCTGTCCTTGATTGAGCAAGACAGCTTCAGAATGCCAGTCCGAGAGCACTGTAGTCTTTTAAAAATGGCAAGACACATGGGTTGCTGGTCTTTTAGAGATATCCGCTGAATGGTGAGATGTTCTGGCAAGGGCACATGGAAAGGTGGAGTGGAAATCAGACATGATGGATGCTATAGGGGTGGACTAGGTAATTAATATGTTGGTTAGATACAGCAAGACAACTCCCGAGGCCTCACGGTATAAAACCATCCAAAAAGCATGATACAATTCAGACTTAGCCAAAAGGTGTAGGTTTGAGCCCAGTTTATAAGCTGAGGTCAATATTCAACATTTCTTTTTCAAAGATATGCTTTATTCATAAAATTTGAATATAATATAACAATTCAAAGCTGTTATCACATAAAGTGCAAACCAGATCGCTCTGAGGTGTCTGACTACATCCTACTGTATATTCATCATCAAGATACCCCTAGGCTGCCTAATGAATCTGAAATCCTAAACACGTTCCTGTTGTTTTTCATGTTCCACCCTACATATCAAGGTAAAATTGGGAAGAGAGCTTAAGGTTTCTACATCAATAGAGCTGAGGTGGAGAGGATCTAGAGTGTCGAGTTCCTAGGAGTGACAATAACCAACAATCTGTCTTGGACCGCTCAAGTAGATGTGACCCAAGGCACAATGACACCTCTTCTTCCTCAGGAGGCTAAGGAAATTTGGCATGTCCATAAGGACCCTCATCAACTTTTACAGATGCACCATAGAAAGCATTCTATCTGGATGCATCGCAGTTTGGTACAGCAACTGCTCTGCACAGGACCACAAGAAACTATGGAAAGTTGTGTACATAGTCCAGACAATCATGCAAGCCAACCTCCCATCCATTGACTCCATTTACACTTCTCATTGCAGCAGAAAGGCAGCCAACATTATCAAAGACCCTGGTTATAATCTCTTCCAAACTCTTCCTTCAGGCAGAAGATACAAGCTTAAACACATGTACCAACATGTCCCCGCTGTTATTAGACTGCGGAATGGACCTCGCAAATATCAAATATAATGTTGATCATGATTTTGTACACCTGTGTAGCATAACTTTGTATGCCTCACTCTGTTCAAATACCTTATGATCTGTATGTCCTTGTATGTTATGATTAATGCCTGTACTGCATGCAAAACAAAACTTTTCACTGTAATTAGGTGCATGTGACAATAATAAATCAAATCAAATCAAATCAGTGTATAATAATATAAGATAATTCAGACACTTGCAGCCCATCTCAGGAAATAGCTATAAACTGTGCCAACATCTTCAACAGTTTCCCTTTGAGCAAACTTCCATTTTGATAATAAAAACAAAGTGCCCCATCTTGATAATCAGGAACTGGTGGTTACATTGCATCATAATCAAATAAAATAGTGAGTGCATTGGAAGGCAGGCATCACAGCATGGTAAATGACACTACTCCAACCTATTGTAATTGAAGCTTTCATGGCAGGTGGTGAGGCCACTGACTATAGCAGCTTAAGCAGTTGTGCCTGGTCCTTGAACAACAGGCCTCATTGTTAGAAGGTGCTGACATAAAAAGGTTTCCTCAGCCACAGACTTCATTCCATTTAAATACTGTAAATAACTTCTTATTTAACCTTAATTTTCCATCATGTTTGTAATGACCAGGTGATAGTGGAATAAGTAAGCTTCATGATCTTTGGGTTGTCTGTGTGTTCAAATCCCATGTTACAGTATATTTGGAATTTAGAAGTGTTGCCAATGGCAGAGTAGATGCTGCATTTCACCATTCTAAACCTGTTTTCTGGATTCACAACATTTCAAAGACTCTTCAAAATTTCTGCCCAAGTAAGTGTAAACCTAATAAATGCCCTTGAGACAAAAATAGAAATTGCTGGAAAAGCTCAGCAGGTCTGGCAGCATCTGTGGAGAGAAATCAAAGTTAACATTTCGGGTCGAGTGACCCTTCCTCAATTCTGATTTCTCTACACAGATGCTGCCAGACCTGCTGAGCTTTTCCAGCAATTTCTATTTTTGTCTCTGATTTACAGCATCCATTGTTCTTTTGGTTTTTATTTTGTATTTAACAAATGCCCCTTCCCAACGCAGGAATTTAGAAACATGCTTACCACTAGATTGTTTATTCACTGATAGTTTGACATCTGAATCCAATGCTGTGTCTCCTAGCTGCTACACATATGCAGTTTCCACTAGGGCTCATTAACTATCAGTCAGAGAGGACAAGCTTGACCTACATTGTAGCCTTGCATTACTAAGCTAACTGAAAACAGTTATTTTAGCGCAGACACAAATTCAAACTTGAGACTTTCGGGATTTTATAACTCAGTAGTGTTTGGGTGGTGGCTTTACCCAGTATGCTGTGAACCTGTTTTACAACTGAATAGCAGGTATTCATTCATCTGTGCATAATGTTCAGATTGCTACAAGAATGTCTGCATTCCGAGAAACGTAATTTAAGAAATCAATAACTAGAACACATTTTGATGCTTGCAGACTTTATCCAGCCGTTGATTTGTTTTTGCTTAAAAATAATGTATTTTTATCAATTGTAGCTTTGAAATTTGTATTGCAGGTTTGTGTAGAGGGCCATTATAGAAGCTGTAATATAGAAACCGTTGATTCCAGGACAATGCACTCTCAGTTTTTATGCCTGAATTTTAAACACAGTCATGTTGGAAGCTGTTCAAATCTGACTGAAGCTATTATTTTGTTTGCTTATAAAAGCGAAAAATATAAAGAAGCGAGAACTCATTTCAGATTATAGAGTGCATTATTAAGTTAGCAACAGCATTGATATGTCTTGTATGTCATGATGTATTGAGCATTTTGGAAGTTCTATCCCACCTGCAGTAGTTTGAAATTGTATATTACATATTAATTTTATCACAGTTATTTGAATTTTTTAACCTTATGACAATTTTCACCCACCTCAATTTTTCTCTCTTATTCTCCTCAGGGAAATAATTCACTGCATTTCCTTTGACCACCCCTCATGATCCTGCAACATCTACTGCTAAGAAGGTTTAGGTCAACAACTCCCAGAAATCACCACTACCAATAACATCAATCTGCATTTATATGTTTCATTTAATGCATAAATTGCTTCACAGAGGTAAAGTCAAACAATGGATGCTGAGCCAAAGAAGGAGACACTAGGAGTGCAATTTTAAAGTTTTGTTAAAGATTTTTCTTAAAATAAAGAAAATGGGTCTAAAGAGGAGAGGAAGTGAATGGAATTAAGGAGGGAATTTCAGACCGTTGGATCTAGATAGCTGAAGACCAAACCAACCAATAGTAGGACAAAGGGGGAGTGAAAGCCACCAGTAAAAGGCAAGGCCATAAATCAAAACTAGGGATGAGAACTTTAAAATTTAGCATTAAAGGATGAGGAACCAATTTAGGTCAATGGAACATGAGTTGTGTATGAGAAACTAGAAAGCAGGATTCTGAATGAGCTAACATTTGCAAACATTAGAGATTAGGAGATCGACCTGGACAGGTGAAGCTGTCAAAGGTATGGTTGAGGTTTGAGTGGCAGATTTAGAAGCACCAATGGTCAATTCTGTTGAGGTAGTAATCAATCTTTTTTGTCACAGGAGATTGCAAAATGGATCAGCCTGAGAGAGGAATGAGAGCAGTAACATGGGCATTGAATTGGCAACAGGGCTAAAAATAATGGCTTCAGTTCTGAATGTTTACCTGGAGAAAATTGTATTCGTTCAAGACTGTATACCTAAGAGGTAATAAATGGACTCAGACAAAATGTAGAAGAACCAAAGGTGAGTGCTGTCAAAACATTTGGAAGCTGCTCTCATAATTTGCTCATGATGTCGCCAAAGAATAGCATTATAATGAGGTAAAGAGTGGCCAAAAGTTGATCCTCAGCAAACTCACATAGTAAGTATGCCATATCAAGAAGGGAAACCATTGCTAGAAATTGTGAGGTTATAAACAGGTGAGTAAGGCTTTTGTGGTGTAGCAATAGTATCTCTACTTCAGGGCCTGAAGGTCCAAGTTAAAGCCCCACCAGCTCAAGAAGTGTGTTACAAACATTTCAGAACTGGTTGATTGAAATGACTAGAAACAAGTGAATAAGAACAGAGCCAGACTATGACAATTCCATCTCAGCTATTGACTCAATAAACTCATTGAGCCATCAAGGGAGCCTTTTAGACCCAGCTCTATTTCCAAAGAAGGGAGGTTTCTATTTATGTAGTGCCTTAACCTCAGGATGTCTCAAAGCACTTTACAGCGGAAAAAAAATTAAAGTGAACTCGCTGTTGTAATCAATGTAACAAAACCAGGTTTTCTGGTTAATATTATATCTGTAAGAGTGATACCAACATTACAACTGTGACTGCACTTCAAAAGTATTTTACTTGCTGTAAAATGCCTTTAGATGTCCTGTGGTGTGACAGGTTTGCAAGATTTAATTTCCTTTTAGTTGCATTGATTGAGCTATAAATACTGGCCAGGACATCAGTCATACCTCCCTTGCTCTTCTTCAAAATATGGCACAGGATCTTTTCCATTCACCTGAGAGAGGCTGCAAAAGCACAGCAGTCTCTCAGACACATTCACTCAAAATAGTGTAAGATACCATTTTCCTCTACATTTACAGTTGCTGAATTGATAACTTGAAGGGGCTTTATCTTTTCTAATGACAGCTAATTTGACATTTGGTTTACTTTGTTTATACTTTAAGGAAGGAACCATCAGTACTGAACATTGAAATCTAAATTACCTTTCAAGTGTAGTGAAAGCAGCAGGGGTTTCAAATTCATCTTAACAAATGAAATATACCATTCTTTGTGAGAAGTGTCTAGTTCTGGAGTTTGAGCCGGCTGTCTGTAAACATGATTTAAAATTGTTTTTTTTAAAATTGTCAGCAACGGAGTGCTCGTGTTCATTTGAAAAAGAATTTAGTGACATTCTTGATCCAGACACCAACTGAGATTTTAAAACAACAACAGTTATTGTCAGCCACAAAGACGCCAATTGTTCCTGCACAGTGCTGACATGTAAAATGTAAGAGATGGAGCTTCTCATGCTGTGTACCTCTGCATCCACTGCACACAGAAGTATTGAGGCAAAACTAGAGGCTTACTCCTTTTGTCTGGCAAATAATTAAACCCAGCTGACATCTTGTCTCCCAGAATTTGACAGGCATTTCTAGAGATTAGACGGTTCAGGCTGAGATCAGGCACAATTAGCTGGATCTGTAACTTCATAGAACCAAAGGTGAACACTAATCCTCCTTTGGAATGTCATCTCTGTTGTTTGTCGAACTAAACAAAACTCACAGAGTCACTTCAAATAGTTCCACTTTTCTTGCTGGTAAAATGTCTTTGACCTTTAAGAGAAGTGATTAGATTTGAAAGATCGCATTTTGTGGCTGAATTCATACTGTCAACACCAAGTACTGGTTAAATTGTAGAGGGAGCTCAACTAAATTAACAGAGATAAAGTCACAGTTATGGCTGATTGCTTGTGAATTATTTGTGAAGTGGGATTGCCATTGTGGACAAATAAGGGTCAAGATGCTTGAGGCAGGATTGATAAATCTCTGAATCCACCCCCAGTAAGTGCTTGGAGGCAACATGCGTGAGAATTTGACATAAAAGGGGTGAGATCTATTGAGGTAGATGGACAGTTCCTCTCCTGGAGGTGTCATAACATAACAGTGACACTGAGCAATTATCTTGTCATGTTTAACTGTTTGCATAAACATGATTTTAGTGGTTTGCAAACCACAAAATAAAATCTGTAAGTGCAAGACTCTTAAAGAATCTTGGCAGCTAATGGTACAATTCAGTGGAAAACTGTCATTTCCTTTCGCACAGCAGATATCATTTTAAAAATTAACTCTTTTTTGAATGTTTTTGTACCTCTTTATTGAAACCGGTATCTTGCTGAATTTTAACAACTGAAAATATACCAGAAAGAAAATGGTTATTGTCACTGATATAGTTGGTCAAAAATAAAGATTAGGGAAGAATGAGATGTTCTGGCGTTGTACATTGTTATGTGAAAATATAACTTCAGTAAGAAAGCACGCTGTATGTCAGTAAAGCTGTAAGAGACATGCTTATGATGTGATCACTGCATCATAGCATGTTACATGAGAATATAAACATCTCACACTCCATTTTACCTTAGATCACTTGAGGGATGTCACTTTACTGGAAGCATACCCTTCTGTTGTAACAATATAAATGTCAGATAAGTATTTGCCCAAGAGTGTACTATTTGTTGCATGATAATTACTGGTAATAAATATTTGTTGGATTTTTAATGCCGCAATATCCACAGTGACAGCACACAAACTCATTCCTTGGCCACTCTGTACTAACTTCTGAACCTCACTGAGGGTTAACATAGGCTTCTGCTACTGTAATTCAAAAGTAGATAAGTGGGATATAAAATTTGAGTTGCATGATTTTCTGAAGGCGTTTTAGCCAAAATTATAGAAGACAAGCAAGAGAATTTGCTGCAGAAATTCAAGCAAATATATTTAACATCTGTTCCAGATTGCAAATGGGAATGCATCATGAAGTGAAACAAGGAATGATTTACATTTATTTAGGAATTAATCTCAGTTTTCATGACCATCTCAATATGTCTCTGATGTTACTCATTATGTCTACATAACCAACCAGAAAGGACAACTTCAGGTTCAGTTCAGCTCTTATCTGAAGGATAGGACTTTGATAAACAGTGCTCCCTCAATACTACAATTGTGTTCAAGTCTAAGATGCAGTTTGAATCCATGCCTTTCTTACTCAGAGATGAGAGTCTAACTAAATGAGGCCAAGCTGACACATGGATGGAAGGTATAAAGGGTAGATTTGCAATTTCTTGTGATAAGCGGAGAACTCCACATACTCCCAACACCCAATCAGAAATTCTATCTCATGATGTGCATTATTTTCCTGACCATTTAAGTTGCTGGTTATGAAATAATATTCAATGCGTAGGCCCTGCATTTTTGATTTTATTGCTTACAAGTACTGTTGTCTTGAAAAACAACCAAATAGCTCAAGTTGAACAAAAACCTCAATGAACACATTCTGAAGGTTGGGGTTAATCTGTGGAGGTGTATATGTACGCATACTAGAAACACTTTAAAAATAACCTGAAGCAGATGCTGTTGAGTGATTTGGAACTCTGATATAATAAGGAAGTTAGAAACTTGTTTAATTACCAAGGTTGGTACATATATAAAAAGGATGGTACATATATAAAGGTATGTGGGAGGGAAGGACTGCACAAACAAAAATGGAATAGCTCTATATCACAGGGACACCCAGCAAGGAAGGAGATAGACACACTTTTTTCTGAAGAAGGGTCTAGGCCCGAAACGTCAGCTTTCCTGCTCCTCTGATGCTGCTTGGCCTGCTGTGTTCATCCAGCTCTACACCTTGTTATCTTAGGTAGACACATTAGTTCAGTTTTCCAATGAAATAGTCCGACAGAATGATGGAAGCAATGATAATTGTAAAGGTTTGCAAAACAAAAGCTAACATCAAAAAATGATAATAAAGACGTGAGAATGGAAAGAAATTTTCAATGGAGTATTTTAGCTAAATTGATATAAAGTGGGAATGTCCAGACCATGTAGAATTTATTCTAATAAATCTAATTCTGACAGTTTTCGAATCCAGTGCACACTTCTCAGGGTAATCTGAAACATGGCATCAGCAAGTGACCTAGATGACATACTGGGAACAGAAGTAGTGACAGCCCTGGGCAACAATGATCTGATTTGACACGGTCTGAGATAAACCTCCAATACTCACATATTCATCTTTAAAATGGTTAATTTCACGACAATGGAGACAATTCCAATGAAGACCATGAACATTGCATTGTTTATATAATTTAGATGTAGATTATGGAGGTTAAGATATTCAGCAGGGCAACCTAGTGGGCCTGCATCAATATATTGAAGGAGATGTTTGTGAAATATATTTGGTTGATGAATTGGGTAGAAACAGAGGGGTTAAGGTGTGAAATTTACTGGTGCAGAAACTTCAAAGGAAAGAAAATGGGTATCAGGGAGACAAAAACCTCTGTATTTGGTCCTCATCACAAACTCCCAAAGCCATGGACTCTGTCCCTGTCCCTGAAAGCTGTCTGATACCAAATCAAACTGGTGTCATATTTGGTCCAGAAATGAGCTCTGACTGTATGCCCCTGCTATAACTAAGATTGTCTACTGCAGCTCCATGACATAACTTGATTTTGATTCTGCCCAAGCTCTGCTAATACCCTCATCTGTTCATTCGTTACCTCAAGACTTGACTGTTCCAATAAATCTCAAGACTTGACTGTTCCAATGCATACCGGGCCAGCCTTCCTTTCTCCACTCTCCATAAACATCAGCTCATCCTAAATCTCACTAAGTCTCATTCACCCTCCACTCCTGTGCTTGCTGACCTACATTGGCTCCCAGATGAGCAACATGTTATTTTAAAATTCCCACACTTGTTTTTAAATTGGCCATACGTCTGTCACCTCTTCCAGTTACACAGTTTTGCAAGATATATTTATTCATTTAATTCATTCTGGCCTCTTGAGCATCCCTGATTTTAATAACTCTGCCATTGGTGGCTATGTATGCCTCCATTGGTTGAGGCCTTAAGCCCTGAAACATTCTCTTAATCTTCTCTGTGTCTCTTTCTTTTGTTTCTCCTTTAATAAGCTCCTTTATACCTCTAATCCAACTTTCCTTCATCTCCCTTAAAGTGTTTGGGAGTCAAGTATTATCTGGCAACATGTTGTGAAGTGCCTGGCATGTTTTACCACATTAAAGATGCTAAGAAAATTCAAGTTGTTATTGTTAAATGATGGTGAACTAACTAATGGAGTGTTAGTGGCATTATAATGTGTCCAACATCGATCCCATCCAACCATTCTAGAAAATAAAGCCAATATTAATCTATATTATCAAATCAGCTGAATATATATCTAGATTCATCAGGCTGATGCTGTTTCATACTTTGGCCGTGTTCCACTTTGAAGCATTCAGTTTGGTTACCAAGATATAAGGAAAACGCCTGTAGTCTAGAAGCAGCCCAGATGCTGGGGTTACAAGACCAATTCACAAAGTCAGAAAACTGTGTCATTAGAAAAGTCCAAAGTGTTTATCTTTGAAGTGAAATATCAGAACAAAGGGTCAAAATGCAAGTTCAGGACTGGAACAAGGAAATGTTGCCTCATGCAACTGGTGATCAACCTGTAAGCATCTTTTGTGTATAATAGTGGAGGCAAAAGAGCTGAAATCACAGAAAACTAAAGCATGAGTCAGATAGACCATGTGGTATCCTTCATCAATAGTTTTCTTTATGACAAAGAAGTCTTTTCTCATTACAAGACCATTTGACAGGCCTAATATTGCTACAAAGCAGTAAAATAGTTTTCAAACAAACTGAAAAAAGCAACTCATTGCTGTCTCTACAGCATTTCACAATTTTCACTGCAGGAAAGTATGTGTGTGGATATTGGCTGAATATATGGTTAGGCTTCGCTGCAGCAACCTTTGCTCAGAGATTTCCTTCAGATATGAAGAATTGCCACTCAGGTGAAGAGTGAGGTATGCGGACTTAGGAAGAGTAAAGTGCAGCAACAAAATCTGAAGCCCCTGGTTGTGGATCAGTGTGCCATTTTTCCATTTAATAATTGACACAGAAAACCAAATTTAAATACAGCTTTAATGTGTTCTCACTCTCCTGAGAGTTACTCTATTTTTAGCTAGTACGGCCCTATGTTATTTGGCCTCATCACCCTCCACTTTGTCAGTCATGGTGACAGGCATGATAATGAGCATATCAGTCAAGGTCAGACTGCAGATGGACAAGAAAATCCATCTGCAGCTTACACTAACTGACTACACCATGAAATTTGTAGCGTTAGCACACCCAGTTCATGGACAATGGCAACTTTGCTCATCATGTTGCAGCAAGATCAGCAAATTAATTTTAACTTATATTTTTAAAATGGTTGAACATCAAAAAGAATGTTCCTTGAGCATTTAGTGTAGGTCCTTTTACATTATGGTTCAGTGCGACCATCGAGCCGGAACAGTGATGCCTGAACAACCTTTCTACATCTCTCTGTTATATTTATAGATGTGATCTGTCACTTCTCCCTTGCATGCCTGTTAGAGGTTTATTGGATTCTTGGACATCTTAATTCCAAAGACAAATTGGACCCATAAAAATGTGGATCATCAGTACTGCTCGAGCACAGCAAGTGGCGTGATTTACATTTGGATTTTGTAAGAGTCAACTGCACTGCAGAACTTTAAAACAAACTCTGGTTGGCTGCACTTTGCAACACATCTATTCGACCAAGCTTTAGCCATGTGTTGTATTGGACTGTATCTAACCAATTATCTTCTGGGCACCATGCCCAGCAACTACCATCCTGCCCCTGCCTCACCACAGTCTTACGAATGGCAAAGGAGGTGCAGTTGACTCATCTGTCCTGAGTTAATTGAGGCTCTTAAATGGCCAATTAGTGACCACGTAAGGGCATCATCCTGCCACAGTTGGGATTTAAACAATGGCAGGAGAGGCTAGCTCTCACTTTGCAGGCTGTTGGCAGGAGAGGAGGATGTGCCTCCTTAACAGCTTCTCAGTTTCCAGTAAAGATGGGAGTGCTTTCCTAGGTCATCTGTATTCTCTCCCCTCAACTCCAGCCTGTCTATCCTGGTCCACTATGCACTCATCTTCCCTTTTTTGGAGCCATCGAACACGATACCCCAACATCCCCCACCACCACTTCCCCCACCACCCCAACCACCATGCCCCCATACTTATTGTTCACTTGAGTTCCACCTCCCTGTGTTAGAGACTGCTGCAGTTCTAATGGTGGCTACCTCTCCTGGTGATACTGCTTGGACCAGTGAGCTGTGGAACATTTGATTACCAGTGAAAATAGGAACTGGCCATGAAGTGACTACAGCTGCTTTTGTTTCCATTGTTGTGAATATCTTGCAGCAGTGGGAGTACATGAGGCTCCCCTCCCGATGCCTTCACCCACTACTCTGAGAGTCCAAGCCTGTGTTGAGAGGGCTGGAAACATCCAGACCTAAGTCATCATTTGATTAATATTCAACAGAGGTCCTTTATTAACATGGAATGTCAACAGGGAAAAATGGAACTCGGATTCATTTTGTCCATTTCAGAGAACTGCCTTCATTGCTGAAAGAACATTGCCTAGAATACAGGGAATTTGAATCTGTTTATTCTAATAGTGACAATAAATGAACCTTTGCATATGTATGTTTGTCATATTTTGAAACATACTTTGTTAATTGTTCTGGGTATTTGGGAGGGCGGGTATCTATATTTTTGTTTAACTGCAACTGTAGTATCTGATAGGGAAACTTGAATTAAATCTCAGCTCTGCCAACAGTTCTGTTGCTGGTGTGTTTGCTTTCCACTTTCCATTGGACATGAGCAGTATCCATAACTTATATTCACAGTGTTGATGTTGGCACAATTCGTCTGCTATACACTGCATATGTGAGACAAGAGTGAAGTAATTCTACTTTAAACCTTGGATGAACTTTCATTTAATTGTTAACAGTTGTATCTAGAATCTATCCATTAAGGTAAACACACAATTACAAAGTTCACATCTTTGAGAGTTAACCAAAGATTAAGAATTCTGTGGCGAGGTGCTGTTTTCTAAATGCCTGTCTACCACCCACAAGGCACAGGTGAGATTTGTCATGCAATCTTCTTCACTTGCATTGGTGGGTGCAGCTCCAACAACACTCAAGAAGCTCAACACCATCAGGGTCAAAGCAGTCCACTTGGTTTGCATCCCATCCACTACTTTAATCATTCACTCCTTCCACCACCAATGCACAGTGGCAGCAGTGTTTAATATCTACAATGTGCACTGCAAAAACTCACCAAGTTTCCTTCAACAACACCTTCAACAACAAAGGCAGCAGATGAAAAATGCCACCTGCAAGTTCCCCTTCAAACCACCCACCATCCTGACTTAGAAACATATTGCTGTTCCTTCAGTTTGGTTAGGTCAAAATTCTGGGACTTCCTTTATTACAGAATTGTGGATGTACCTTCACCAAACAGATTGCTGTAGTCCAAGAAAGACTACAAGGTGATTAAGGATGGGCAATAAATACTGGTCTAGCCGGCGATGCTCATATCCCATGAATGAATGAAAAAAAACTGTTCGAAGACTTGATGTTACCTGAAATCAGCAAAGTACAGGATAAATAATGTTGAATTGCCCAAAATATTTAGGACTCAATATATTGCAAGTGATGCCTTTGTAATTGTGTTCTGCATTAATCACTAAAGGCTCGTGCTTTGTGCTTAATGTAGGTGTTGATGTGTGATGAGTGTGGCTGGCTTAAGAGTGTGGAGATGGGAGCTCCATGTATCTGAAGCTCAAAGAAAGCGTGAGTATTTATACCACCCCTTTCATAACATCAAGACATCCCAAAGCACTTCATGACTAATAAAGTACTTTTGAAGTGTAATTATTGTTAGAGTGGAGGTGGTGCTCATTGAGGGATCAGTGTTAGCCTGGCCTTTCTTCAGATCATGCCAAAGGATTTTTTTTGCATCTACTTCAGAGGATGAATTCCCATCAGTTGACCATTTCACCTGAAACTGAGCAGCTCAGAAATGTCACCCTTGATTATATGCATTGCCCTGAGCCACGGATGACACAAAAGAATGGAGTGTTACTTCAGAAATCTGATTCTCCCTGTAAACAGAGTGCAGGTGAATCTTGAGATAAATTATAATTAGTTGCATAATATGTATAGGCATATGAATTATATATATTGTGAATGTTATATACATATTTACCATGAAATATTCTTGTGTAATTATATGTATGTAGAAATACATGTGTTTATATGTTTGTGTATATGTATACAAACCATAAAACATAGGAGCAGAAGTAACCATTCAGCCCATCAAGTCTGCTCCAACATTCAATGAGATCATGCCTGATCTGATAATCCTCAAATCCAATTTCCTGCCTTTTCTCCATGACCCTTGATTCTCTTACTGATTAAAAAAATCTGTCTATCTCAAGCCATAAGATAATTATATTTTAGAACAAGTTACATTATGAGACAAATTTTATAATTCCTGGACAGTTTCACAGGCACTGTGTAAACTGATATTCAAAATCAAACACAGAGAAACTTTTGATTGTTGTAAATTCTGTACAGGATGGACATGAACTGCAATTGCTTTTTCATGGTCTCCATCATTTTATTAGCATCTTTTTTCAATACACCTTTAATTGGCTCAGAGGCTAAGATCGTATTTTGAATTATTTGATTGGTCCTCAGCCTAGCAAAGGCTTTATATATATTTATATAACTTATTGTACATTGCTAAGTTGGAAGTGCTGCTGCCTATTGGACAAGTTCCAACACAGCAAGGTAGCTATAGACACAGATTGTATATCTTAGGTTGTAAAGCTTAGGTCAAGAGCCTCTCTCAGTTACCTTCTACATTAACTTCAAAAAGATTTTTAGAGATCATTATGTGACACCAAATGGCTCAGTTGGAAATAAGACTTGAAGAATGTTCCAAATTCAATGCTTGTTGGCATCGACTTAATTCCCTGATCTCCTCCAAACATGTGCAATTGTCCTCTGGGTTCACAAAACTGAAGGAGAAGAAAATGCAAAGTCTTTGTTGTGCTGCCATCGTCTTATCAAACCATAGAGCTTCTCTCTCATTAGAGAGAGACATCTGGTGGTGACCTAACCTAAGGGCCACCACACTTCAGGCAAGGGGAGGTGTCGAGGAGAGTCCTTCATTGCAATCTCAGCCAGTAATGAGAATTGAACCTATGCTGTTGGCATCACACTGCTTTGCAAAACCAACAGTCCAACCAACTGAACTAAACAAACCCCTGGACAAAGCCTTCAAAAGTTAGATAGCTTAATAGCATTTACAATCCAAGACAATTGATAAAGAATCACCAGATTGGTGAAGTATGATGGGAGAGTACTAAGGAAAAGTCATATCATCTCCAAAAAACAGGAGGAACAGGAGAAAATAACTCAGTCATATGACTATATTGTTTGAATAAATAAGAATTCTGAGAAAATTCAGAAATGAAGAGAGTAATGATCCCAGCTGATGGTACCACAAGAGAAGTCAGATCCCAGAATGAAACCCAGTTTGAGAGATCGTATGTTAATTTTTTTGTTCAGTCAGTTACTGTGCTGGTTAGTCACTAAAGCATATTCACACAAGGCAATAGATTTTCTTTAACAAACAAACAGAAGTTTGTTACACAGAAAAGAGGCAAAATAAACAAAGCTATCTAAATATAGAAGATAGTGAAAATGATCTCAAAATGCACAGCAAAACAAAGTTTCAACTTTTGCTGAATGTTATCCATCACAGAAACTCAAATTCAAAGAAATGATACCCCTATCTCAACTCCTTAAATTTCAACTTAACTGACTTCTTGCGCTTTCTTTGCTATGGCAACGATTCAAAGAATCCTTTCCAAATCTGCTAATATTAACTTTTCATAAATTTGAAGGCCAAAACTTTCTTGACTTTCATAACCTGCAGATTTCTAACTAAACTCTTCTGGTTTGGAAACTTTGCAAACTGAAGCCTTTTGCTAAAATGACTTGTTCCTTAAACTGTACTGAATTCCTTCTAGGGGAGAAACATAATTTGCTTCTGAACTCAACTCTGATGTTTTTCTGAAATGAATTTTAAAAACGTGCTCAATCCTTGATCCTTCTGAACTGAAAACAAAGCTAATGAACTTAAATGTTTACCCTACCTATTATAAATCTTACAGTATAAACATCTTTCCATTAACACCACAGGAGTCTGCAGTCACTTGCTTTTTGACAAATGTTGGAATTATTTACTGTTCCAGAAGGACTCTTTGACATTGTTTTCATTTGAAAGAAAACTCTTTATAAGGACGGTTCAACATACATCTGTGTCTATTTTGAAATCAAAATTCCAAAATTGATATTAATACACACATAAATATACACCTGCCATCACAAGTCCAAAGAAGTAAAAGGAACCCTTGCTTTCATATTAACTTTGGAAGGCATGAAATAAGTATCATACAGGGGTTATCATACGTATGTCACCTGAAAGTGAGAGTTTTGTGTAGGCACTTATTTATTATATAAAGAGATATTGAGTGCTACTATCATCAATTACTTATTTAAATGCTAATGTTAAGCTCTATTTTATATATATATGTCTTTATACTTAGTCACAACATATTTATTTAGACCAAATGAGTTGTACTTCTGAGATCCATTGAAGAAACCTCTGTTATTAGGCTTCCACTATTCTCTCTTCTCTATATGTAATTACATTTCTGTGGCATGACACAGCTTGCGTAGCGCTGATAACAATTAACTTGCTTGCCATGAGGCACAGAAACATGACAGCAGGGAGAACGGGGGAAGCTTCTAGTATAAGTATAGCATATCATGTATCATTTCTTCAGGGCCTGCCACATCCCCTTTGGGATTGTAGACAACGGAAACAGCAGGGCTGAGGGCCCAACAGTTCATCCACTTCTTGTAAATTGGAGCAAGGTGAGAATACCTAAAACCGCCTTGATGTTTTTTGCTTTGTACTGATCACTTCCATAGCTCAGCTCACTTAAAAACCATAAAACCTCCTAAACATGGGGTGTAGCATCAGAAATTATGTGGTTGCGCAGAATTTGCTTTCAGAAGGTTTTTAGCTTCAAATCTTAAATCCTTTACAATATAATGGTGAGGATTTTCAATGTCACTCAAATAAACTTTATTAGTTTTGTCTGATGGCTTAAATCCATTGCCATGTCAGTTTTTAATGAATATGTTTGATAAGAAAACAAGCGTGACCTTCAATCCTTTGAATACTGATTAGCATCTATAATGTCAACATTCAGCAACTTATATCAAGAAGTGTAAACAGAAATATGTTCCAATGCTGAGTGAAAACCTATTGCAGAACTACCGATATTCAGGCTGTAATATCCAGAATGTACATGAACAGTGTTTTTTAGATTAACATAAGACTTCAACTTTGAAAGAAAAGCTATCTATAATTGCATAGTCTTCATAGCACTTTGTGGAGGGAATATCTATAAAGTTTGATGGTGAAAATGTCTTAGGACATTAAATGTAGCCTTTACATGAAGTGCATGTTATACACAAGATTTAAATTGGTCGTTAATCCCATATTTTTTAACGGGAATCAAGACTAAATATTATTGGCAGATGAAGTGAGGTTAGAGCACAAAATAATTGGTTCAGTGTTCGTACAGTTTGGTTCCCCAATCTTAAATCATACATTGTTGTGCACTTTTTGTAAGGTACATTTATTTGATATTATTTAAAATTAAATAGAAAAAGAGTTGTCACCTTCCTAAGTAGAGTTCATTGGTAATTTGACAGTGCAGACTTTAAACAGGCTGGGAGATGCCAATTTAAAGCACGACAGTGCCACCAGTGAATGTGAGAACATTATTACAACTTTGCAAAATGCACACAAGCAATTTCCGTTATAAATGTGGGCATTATTTATGTATGGGCTCTGGCCAATTAACCGTATCTCTTTCATTATATCTGCTGGTGGAAAGAAGATCGGACAGTGAAAGGTCATGGTTTTGCTGAAGTTGCACCCTCAAAGAAGAGCTGAGGAATAACATCATTGAATTATAAAAGAGGGATGATGGCATCTTGGTGGCCTTGCACTGTTCAAGTTCAGGACAAAGAGATGGGTAAATTGTTGGGACAAAGACGGAACATGGGTGTACTTTTTCAAAAGACTCCCACAAGGAATGTGAAAAATAGTGAAAGGCCCCGCATTGACTATTGTTTTTATTGAAAGATTCATGGGCAGCACTGCTCAGCTGTGCAAGTGCCCTGTCTCTTCAGAATAAACTTTACTTCATCTCGTTTCTAGTGAGTCTTCAACTATTTCACCTGACCCAGCCATCTTCAGCTGCTTCACCTTCCCTACATCATTAGGTCATAAGTGGAGATGTTCACTGATGATTGCACAACGTTCAGCACCATTCGTGACTCCTTAGATACTGAAACAGTCAAATGCAGCAAGACCGGCACAAAATCCGCGTTTGAGGTGACAAGTGGCAAATGAGATTCGTGACCCACTATTGCCAGATGATTACCATCCTAAATAAGACAGAATCTAACCATTGCCCATTGACATTCAATGGCAATACTTTAACTGAATTCTCCACTATCAACATCCTGGAAGTTACCATTGACCAGAAACTGGACTGGATTAGCCTTATGAGACAGTGGTTATAACAGCAGGTCAGAGGTTAGGAATCCTGAAGCAAGTAACTCACCTCCTGATTCCCCAAAGTCTATCCTATCTACAAGGCACAAGTCAACAGTGTGATGGAATACTCCTCAATTGCCTCAGTTGTCTGGATGATGGCAGCACTAACAGCATTCAATAAACTTGACACCCTTCAGAACAAAGCTGCCTGCCTGATCGGTATCAAATAGTCACTCTCTTCACTGTCTATGCTCTGTAGTAGCAGTGTGTGCCTATTGCAAACTGCACTGCAGAATCTTACCAAGGCTCCTTAGATAGCATTTTCCAAACCAACAACTATAACCACCAGAAAGGAGAAGGGCTGCAAATACACAGGAACACAACCACCTGCATGTTCTCCTCTAAACCACTTACCATCCTGACTTAGAAATATATCATTTTTCCTTCAGAGTCCTGGGTCAAACTCCTGAAATTCAATCCTTAATGGCATTGTGGATGTACTTACACCAAATAGCCTGTAGTGGTTCAAAAAGACAGCTCATCACTATCTTAGCAAGGGAAATTAGGGTTGGATAATGAATGCTGGCCCAGCCAGTGACACCTACATCTCATGAATAAATTTTTTAACAGCCTCTGCATGACTCTTCAAGCCACTATATTAAGGAAGTCTTCCAAAGAAACTCTTATCTTGTAGTTACTCAACCCTGCCTCAAGCTTCTTCAGATTTATCTGACAAAAATATTATCACTTTAGTCTGATGTCTCCACTGCTGCCAACATGTTTGAGTATGGCGTCTATGGGTGTAACAGAAGCTCAGGCTGGAGTTTTTAGTAGCAGTTATATTTATTGCTGCACTATATAAGATGGTAAGGCTAGGGGGAAGTGTGCTTTGAGCTGTACAAAGGTTGAACTCTTAGCAGCATAGTAACACATAACTGTTGAAATCACAGCAACATCACAACATACCATCAAGCCCTATGACTATACATATTGGAATTACAATAGAAAAATTGAGAGATTCATGTATCAATGGAGGAGTTCCTTTCTGTCCAATGCCCTCACCACTTGTAACATGTGATGATCGCTACAGATACGAGGTGAATTGATGCTCTTCACCAGATGAGAGGTTTTATTCAGGTAATCATTAAGAGGTTGTAGAAGCTTCTTTGATCAAGTACATGGTTCCATACTCTATTTGACACCATCCATGGCCATGCCAAAAGTAGAAAATCCGCAGGGAATCGATCCTTAATGTTAAAATAATATAGCATCTCTCCAACAAGAGATGTGGTAAAAAGCTTCTGAGGAAGGGTCACCAGACTCATAGAATATAGAACAATACAGCACAGGTACAGGCCCCTGACATCTCCTTTGAAGATTCCTCCTCTCATCTTGAATGCATACCCCTTAATTTTAAACATTTCAACTCTGGGAAAAAGATTTTGACTGTCAAAACAAAATGTTAGCTCTGATTTCCCTCCATAGACACTGCTAGACCCGCTGAGATTTTCCAGCAATTTCTGTTTTTGTTTCTGTGGTAAAGAGGTGCCCATTGAAGAGAATGAAGGCATGCCAAAACATTTATGTTGTGTCACCACAATTGAATGCTATTTAATGATTAGTCCCCGCTATTAAAATATTCTTTGATGCAGTGACTGTTGCAGTTCAGTGGTCACCTATTATTTATTGTTAGTCCTCAACCTCACCACTGGAAAGTTGTTGAACAGCCCATCTTTTATGTATATCTTGCAGCATGCAGCAAAAATGGTGACTTGGTTATCACAACTTTGGCAAGTCTCAAAAATCTATTAGGCAACCCTAATGTAGTTTGATAACAGGAAATGCTGGAGATCACAATGGGTCAGGCAGCATCCATGGAGAGAAAGCAAACGAACGTTTTAAGTCTAGATAGCTCTTCATCAGCTCTGAGTCTAGTCATCTAAACTCAAAATAGTAGCTTGCTTTCCCTCCATGGATGCTACCTGACCCATTGTGATCTCCAGCATTTTTTGTTTTCAGTACAGATTCCAGCATCTGCGATAATTTATTGCTACTAATGTAGTTTGTATAGATTAATGGCCCATATAATAGACTGTTGCTAAAATTAGACCTCATGGAATTGAAGGCAAGTTATTGACCCAGTTGGGAGATTGATTTACTAGAAGAAAACTAGAAACTAGGAAGCATTGAAAGTGGAATAAAGTGACCAGACATGTCCCAGAAAGATATGCACTGTGGCCTCAAACGTTCATTATATTTACCAAGATCCAGATAACAAAATTGAGAATAATATATCCAAGTTCACCAATGACGCAAACATATAAGAAGGAGAATATAAAAGTGTAGTGCCATTGATAGTTTAAGTGAGTGGAAAAAATTGTGGCAGATAAATTCCAATGCATAGAGTTGCATAGAAATAAGCCGTTTGGCCCAATCAATTCTGGCCAGCATCTATATTAAAAACTAAAATATAATGCCTTTCATGACCGCAGGATATCTGAAAATGCTCCAGAGCCAGTGAATTTTTTTTTAAATGTACTTGCTGCTGTAGGAAACAAAACCATTTTTCACACCATACGTTCTCATAAACTGCAATGTGAAAGCGATCAGATAATCTGTTCTGTGATAAAGATTGGCTGAGACACTAGGGATAACATCCCTCTTCCTTTTGAAATGAAGCCATGGGAGAGGGGCCTTAGTTTAACATCATATCCAAAAGACAGAATGCTCCAACACTGCAGCACTGCTGAATCAATGTAGGCAATATGTTCCAGCCTCTGGATTGGGACTTGAATTCACAGCCTACTGATTTAGATTGTTACTGACTGAGCCACAGCTGACACCACCAGAGTCTCTTCCTACCATTCCTCATCTAACTCAATCAGCATAACCCTCTATTCACTACTCTGTTGTACATGTTTTGGAAAATTCAAATTTGGATTAAAAACACTTTACCTAAGGGGTCTTGTTGATGAGGTGAATGAAGGGACACATGATTAAGTTTGTGATTCAACTTGATCTTATTAATAATATATTCCTTATTTAAAACACCATGTGTGCATTTCCCAAATTTCCAAAATATTTTCTCTCTATCTGGTCTATCTGTCTGAGTAAAGATATTACCCACAACAATCCATGTGTTTAAGCTGGGTGGTTGGAACCACATTCCCCTCTGATGTAGGGCTGGCTCTTTTCCATGAAGATGAGTCTCACAGGTCAGGGCGGATCTTCTCCTAGGTCTTCTTGGGTTTCCATGAGACTTTGCCAAGGGGGTGCTTCCAGGTGTGTGTTTTTATCCCCACCCCCATCACGGATCTTCCAGAATATTCTGCGGCCTTGGCTAATGGGGTCATGAGTTCAAATCATCCAATGGGGCCAAGCCAACACCCTTCACTGTTGCCGGGTGTAGAGTGCATGTCCTCAGGCACTGGTTGGAAGTCAAGTTGCAAAGAAGTCTGATTGATACTTCTCCAATACACAACCCTCAGGCTGGCTGTAACTGGTTCCCCTGACCCTTTAACCTCTTTGACCTTGGTTTCCATGTTCCACGCAGCCGAAAGCTGCTAGCTGCTATTTAGTTTAATTTGACCAATGTTCCGTCAGGCCTGATTTGTCCAGCTATGGCTCACTTTATAATGTCCAATTTTGGGCCCGTGGTTACTTGACCACAGCTTCTCCTTCATTTGTTTATGAACGTCCTCTTGATGAATTAATACAATACACGTCAACTACTCTTTTAGATGGTAAATTATATGTTCTCACCAATCTCCGGGTAACAAAGTTTTGTTTCATTTCCCTGTTTGACTTCTTGGTGATTATCTTATATTGATAACCCTGTGTTTTGCTCTTTCCTACAAGTTACAAACATTCTTTCTGTCTCAATTTTTAATCATTTTCAATAACCATCAGATCATTCCCAGCCTTCTCTTTTCAGTAGAAAAGAAACCCAGTCTGTTCTTCTTTTCCTACTAGTTACAAACATTCTTTTCTGTTTCAATTTTTAATCATTTTCAATAATCATCAGATCATTCCCAGCCTTCTCTTTTCAGGAGAAAAGAAACCCGTCTGTTCATCCTGTCTTAGAATACAATATTGTGGTTTTAATATCATCTTTGTAAATTTCTTCAGCATCCTCTCAGTGCTTTTATATCCTTTGTATAAGATTTCAGCCAGAGCCATACACTTCAAGTATGCTCTCTAAGCAAAATTTGATATAAGTAACAATGCAGTCATCCATTTTGAACAAAAATGATAGATCCAAGTATTATTCACTATCCAAATTGTGAAGAGATGGGAAGCAGAGGAGATAAGAAAATAATAAAATCATAGGGGCCTATGTGCACTGATCACAAAACTGCATGTACAAAATAAATCTAAAAGGCAAATGGAGATGTAGAATATAAAGAACAGGTTTTGCTATAGTTGTAGAAAGCCTTGGTTAGACTACAACTGGAGTTACAGCTCCTTAAAAAGGATATGTTGGCTGTGCAGACTAATGCAGATTCACTAGAATGTTATCAGGGACCCAAAGGTTAAAATATGCGATTCCATAAACCAGTTTTGTATTACCTGGAACATTTTTGATTTGATTTAAGCTTTATTGTTAAGTGCATTCAAGTACGGAAGCGCAGGAATACAGTGAAAAGTGTGCAATATCGCCACCCACAGCGCTATTTTAAGTACGAAGGTACCTAGATACAAAACTTAGGTACAAGTAGTCACATAGAGAAATAACGTTAAAAGTAAAGCATTACTGTTGTCCTGAGTATAAATTTAAAACAAAGAAATAAAAGTAAAAGTTCAACAGTCTTTCTTAAGTGCAATACCTGTAATCTCCTCCGCTTTGGCGTATTCTCTGGGAAACCTCGAGCTTCCCGCTCTTGACGCCACAGATGCCAGGGGTAGTAGGAACTGCCGATGCTGGAGAATCTGAGATAACAAGGTGTAGAGCAGGTGGATGAACACAGCAGGCCAGGCAGCATCAGAGGAACAGGAAAGCTGATGTTTCGGGTCTGGACCGAAGGAAAGCTGATGTTTCGGGTCTGGACCCTTCGGTCCAGATGCTGCCTGGCCTGCTGTGTTCATCCAGCTCTACACCTTGTTATCACAGATGCCAGGGCACCTTCCTCACTGGCACTTCAGGCTCACTCTAACCACTTTGGGCTCAGACCCACAGCTGCTTTCTCTAACCGGAGCTCTAGCCAGCATTACTCCGTCTCTCTCACCAGAACATATTATTTCATTAGCATTTTTCATATTATGAAAGTAATTGTTAGGGTAGATGTTTAATCACATGAATGGGGTCTAACTAACTAATTTTCCAATTACTGCTTTCTGAGTCCATGATAGTTTCTGTAATAATTCTTTATTTAGAACTTGATCAATACACTCATTCTGTCAAAGCCCCAATACAACTTCTACTCCCTTCAGTTCTCTCTATATAATCATGTGACAGGAAAATCATCATTACATCATTAAACACACTGCTGATGTCTCTTTGCTCTACAGTAGGTCGAGAGAACATTTTTCCACAGGTGGTGAGGTCTCAGATAAACGTAAAATCAGAGCTGAGCTATTCAGGAAAGAAGTTAGAAACACTTCTTTATACAAAGGATTTTAGAATCGTGATGACCAAGCAATTGGTGCGAGCACAATTATTAATCTTGGGTCTGAGATTAATAGAATTTTGCTAATCCAAGGTGTGCGGAGCCAAAGTGGATGGATGGAGTTAAAATGCAGAGCAGCCATGCTTTAACTTGAGGAGCTTAATGGCCTATTCCCGGTTCTATGGTGCAAGATTTTGTATATAGGAAATGAGTGCACATGTAAGAGTTTTAATGTATTGTTAGTAGATATACCATGCCAAAACTCTTGCACCAAGCTAATAGTTCCTTGAAATAAAATTGATGCTTTTTGACCACCTACCCAATTTTACCCCTTTTCAATGTTGATATCTTAAAAAATTAATTCATGGGATATGGCTGTAACTGACTGGGCCTGTATTTATTGCCCATGCCTAGTTTCCCTTAAGAAGGTGTCTTCTGGAATCTCTGCAATCCATTTACTCTTGGTACCCCACAATGTTATTAGGAAGGGAGGCCCAGGATTTTGACCAAATAATACTAAAGGAACAGCAACATATTTCCAAATCAGGATGGTGAGTGGTTTGAAGGTGAACCTGGAGTTGGTGGTGTTCCCATCCATCTGCTGCCCTTGTCCTTCTAGATGGTAGTGATCATAAGTTTCAAAGTTGCAGTCTAAAAAGCCTTGATAAATTGCTGCAGTGTGCTTGTGGATGGTATACACTGCTACAACAAAACATTAATGTTAAAGGGTGTGAATGTTAGTGGATGTGGTGTCAGTCAAGCTGGCTGCATTGTCCTGGATAGCGTCAAACTTTTCAAGGGTTTCCTATTAAATTGACAGTTCTCTGATTCCTCACATATGTAGCTGTTCCACAGGTACAAGGGGAGCTATTGAGAGTCAGGTGACTTTTTTTTAACCAAAGGAAAATTACAAAAATTGTTAAATTGAGTAGAAAAAAGAACTAACATTACACAGATTGTAGCAGTAATAAGGGTGAATTAGAATCAGACTAACTTCACTCACACAGCGGTAAGGGGCTAATGCTGAGCTGTGAGATGATGTGCATGTGGAATTTTAAAATCTGGATGAATGCCAGCAGGTTTGTGAAACCAAGAGAAAGTGTGAAAGAAGGATGTACTCTCTATGATAAATACCAACAGGTGATAAGGAGGTGAAAACTACAAAGAAGGGAATTAGCACTCACTCCTAGATGGAGGATGTTCAAACAACAATGCTCAGTGTCCACATGTAGGAGAAAGGCATATTGGCATATTTGTTGGCTTGATGAGGTTGACATGCTGATGGATCAGAATGGCAAAGTACTTAAGGACATTTTAATTCAACATGTGCTTTTTAAAAATGGATTGCTACAATGAGTCATCTTTAAAAAAGAATGATTAAAAACAACATGGAGCACACTGTTCCTTTACAGTCTTCACAAGGTTTCAGTAACACGAAGAACTGTTCATAAAATGGCACTTACACTGTGCGCTGAATCGCATTACTTCAACTGAATCACATTATTTGTGAAACACTTACAATCTCCATTGTGCCACTTGACAGAATGGACAAAGCAGTCTTCATATTTCTGATGAGTCAGAAATGACGCAAATGAGATTCAGAGGTGGGTTGTTATCAAACCTGCAGGGAATTCTTTCAGCAATTTTTGCCACATAAACAGAAATGGCTAAATGGTACTGAGCACCTCATCATTGAAAAATGACTATTGTAGGCAGAGCACCTGCAGAGACTGTAATGTGCCTTCCTCTGGGTTTATACAAAACATGTTCATATAACTAAGTGAAAAAAAAACTCTGCTAATTTCTTCCCCCAGCACTATTGAAAAATGATACAATCTTTGCTCACTGTCACTCTTCCACATTTCTGGTAAGGCTGAAATGCATGTTCGATTTTTGTTTCACTTGGTCACATTTTCAGTAGATGATCCATTCCAAGACTTGAGATTATAATCAAAGCTGACACTAGCGCAGTGCTGAGGAGGCGCTACTTTATCTGCAGCATTATTTAGATAGAACTTTAAATTGACAATACTATTTGAAGATCAGCAATTACTTTGTCCAGTTTCTTAGACAACATTCCACCCTCTATCCGTCAGTCAGAAAACTGTGCAGTCGGTTTGTCTCTCATAGCAATTGTGCCAAACAGTTTACCCTTCAATACAAAAATGGGAAAAAGCTGGAAACACTCAGCAGGTCTGGCACATATTTGGCAAGATAAACAGAGTTAAGGGATTCTGAGGAAGGGTCACTGGACCTGAAACGTTAGCTCTGTTTTCTCCTTCACAGATGCTGCCAGACCTGCTGAGCTTTTCCAGCAACTTTCTTTTTGTAAACAGAGTTAATGTTTGAGATCAATGCACTTTCATCAGTACTGGAAGAACTTAGAGATTTAACAGTTTTTAAGTGAGTATTTTCTTCCATTTGAACATGCATTGCTTCAGTATTTGAGGAGTTGCGAATGGTGTTGAACCTTGTGCAATCATCAGCAAACATCCCCAATTCTGACCTTACAAAGGAACGAAGGTTATTGATGAAGCAGCTGAGGATGGTTGAGCCCAGGACACTACCCTGAGGAACTCCTACAGAGATGTCCTGGAGCTGCGATGACTGACCTCCAACAACCATGACCGTCTTCCTATGTGCCAGATATGATTCCAACCAGTGGAGAGTTTTCCCCCGATACCTATTGATTCCAGTTTTGCTAGGGCTCCTTGATGCCACACTCCATTGAATGCAAACTTAAGGTCAAAGGCTGTCAATCTCACCTGACCTCTGTAATTCAGCTCTTTTGTCCATGTTTGAACCAAGGCTGTAATGAGGTTAGGTGCTGAGTGGTCCTGATGAAACTCAAACTGGGTATCACTGAGCAGGTTATTACTGAGCAGATGGTGCTTGATAGCACTGTTGATGACAGCTTCCGTCACTTTACTGATGATACGATGGTAATTGACTGGGTTGGATTAGTCCTGATTTTTGTGTACAGGACACACCTGGGCAATTTTCCACATCATCCGGTAGATACTAGTGTTGTAACTATACTGGAAGAGCTTGGCTAGTGAAACGACGAGTTCAGGAGTACAAGTCTTCAGTACTATTGCTGGAATGCTATCAGAGCCCATAACCTCTGTAGTATCCAGTATCTACATCTTACGTCTCCTGAGGTAACAATGTCCATCTTACTAATGTATCTTGTACCTCATTGCTATGGGCAATAAATTACATACTGGGTAAGTTAAGGCCTTCTTCTCTATTCCTGTATTCCTACGCTATTTTTCCTCTATTGCTATAACCCACTCAGCCCTTAGACACAGTCAAGGAAAGAGGATGCTATCAGCAAACTACCCAAGCACAGGTTGTTTGCTTTTCTGATGAAGGGTCTAGGCCCGAAACGTCAGCCTCTCTGCTCCTATGATGCTGCTTGGCCTGCTGTGTTCATCCAGCCCTGCACCTTGTTGTCACAGGTTGTTTGTGGTTGTCATTGCAAAATATACAACAGAAGGTGATAGGTTTTGCTCCCACACCGCTTTTCCAAGTCAGGACGTGCAATCATGAGAAAATAGCTGTCAGCCTTATTGTCTCTCTGTGACCTTTCTGGTCATGCTGTGACAGGTTGTATGTTCAAACTGTTGTTCATGTAGAATCCATTCTTGGCATTCTGTCCCATTTACTGCCCCAAACACTTCAACAATTTGGCAGCACAAGACACCAACAAAAAATGTATCCTGAGACAGTTCCTCAACTTCAGGCCATATCTCAATTATTTTGTATATGTGAGCTACTTTCTTAGATTCTGACCTAATGTTTCAAACTTAAGAATCAAGGCAAGTTACAAAATTATTCTGGTTTCATTGTTTGGAATATAGTAACCATTTTCGGTTGCTGCACTCTTCCACTCTCCTGCTATTTTGAATGTCTTAGTGTTAAATTTCAGATTTATGTCCCCTTTTTCTGGACTTGCCCCATTGAGGAATTTTTGTTTTCTCTATCTATCCTATCAGTTCCTTTAATCACCTTAAACACCTTAACTAGATCAGCTGTTCATCTTCTATTCTCAAAGGAATGCAGACCGGGTTCAATCAATCCATCCCCATAATTTAATATTGTTGGCCTTTGCATCATTCTAGCAACTAAATTACATTCTGATGCAAAATTTTAAAAACTTTTCTCACACAGTTGTTTCCATGTATTGCAATGTAAATCTTCAGGATAATCTTTTTTGTCATTCACTCACAGGATGTAGCTGTCGCTAGCTAGGCCAGCATTTATTAGGCCCATCCCTAATTGTCCAGAGAACAGTAAAGAGTCAACCACAGTGCAGTGGATCTGGAGTCACATGTAGGTCAGACTAAGTAAGGATGGTAGTTTCCTTTCCTAAAGGACATCAGTGGACCAGATGGATTTTTTCAACAATCAACAATTGATTCATGGTCATAATTGGACTCTTAATTCCAGATTTTTTTTTAAGAATTCAAATCCACCATCTGCCAAGGCAGGATTCAAACCCAGGTCCCCAGGACATTAGCTTGGTCTGTGGATTAAAAGTCCAGTGATAACGCCACTATGCCATTGCCTCCCCTTTAATCTACGAAGTGATAAAGTGTTTGTCAAAATGGTCTAGCCTTTCAAGTATGCTCTAGCTTAGCTGGATTGTTTACAGGACTGTTTGTTTGTGCCCAGAAGTTTAAAAAGTGAAAAGCTGATTATATATTCAGACATTTGCGCAGTCATGCCCTGCTTGGCATTAATGAGCCTAACTCGATTGCACCCTACAGGAGCTGGCATTAACCTCCTGTCAATGAGTTTATCAGTGGTATCAGTGGGAGTTTGTCAATTAATTAGTAAATTTTCCCAGTGCCTCTGAATTTTTGAAGATCACTCAGCTGATACATACTTAGTCATGCTGTTTAGCACTGTTGTGAAGACTCCCAACCGAAGCAAAGCACTCTCAATATAAGTTGATCATACAGTTTGATTAAAGTCTCTTTCACACTTGGGATTGTGAGGCCTTAACCTCAAAATGCAAAGTTGTTTGGGAGGGGAGTAAAAACAGTAAATTATTCATTGAGGAGGGTGCAGGTTTATCTCAGTGAATGCATTTCTTCCACATCAATGCTAATGTGAGCATATTTTTTCTTCAAACACCAACTCCAAATGGTTCTGGTTTGGTCAACTTCGGGAAAGTGCTTCCCAAGGTAATTTCATGGTCTAGTTCCCCCTCCTCTTTCCACCACCACATTCCCCCATGCCCCCCAACAGCCTTCCACTGCATTCCCCCGCTTCCCACTAACCTGTAGGAATACAGTTCCACGGATGCCGTGGACCCTCTTGTACCTCACACATCGGTTGTACTTAGATTAAGTCAAGACCTTCAACAACGATAGATAGACAGAAAGGGGTTCCACCAACTCACGGGATGGGAGAGTTTCCTTGTCTCCCTCATAGAGTGGTAAACTCGATGGTACATGAAAGGTTCAGGTAATCAGTACACAAGTTAGTTTGTAGAAATAAACCACAAGGTGATCTTCCTTGCATAACAAGATTCACAAGAAAAAACAAGATGTGCAGGAGGGTATAAAGGAGTTAAATATGTGAAACAGATGACTGGCAAGATTGGTGGAACATGAACCCTTAATGTTCTTGAGGAAAGAACTAGACAAGTTCTTTCAATAAGTTCTGTCGAGTAGTGGGATCTAGAATAATGTGGGTAGGGAGGTGAGATAGACAAAAGCTCTTCTCCTGCCTGAAACTATTACTACTTAATATCATTTCTCATTACCCCTCTGCATCAATGCCTCTCCACACTTGGCTGCTTCAACACTAGAAATGCACAGTGTGTCTGTATCATATGAATACCAGAGGTCTATTGCTTGTTTAAATGGTGGGAGAAACACGGGTTATAAGTTATGTTATAAATAATAATTGCATATGTCTGATATGTGGTGGCAAAAAATGACCAAAGTTGGGGTCTGATTAAAAGAAAATAGTTCTATTAGTTTTGCTTTCTGATTGAATATACTGGCTCTGTTGTAAAGACTAACTACCTCTGTCAATTTGTTAAAGGTGAACTCACTGACTATGGACAGCGAGGGATTTGTGATTGGCATTTTGTTTGATGACATTGTACGCATGTTCCTTTTAATTCCAGAAATCCTTCCCCCTTAGGACTGCTTTGTAAAATAGAAGATATTACTGAGAACATTTAACTTTCCAATCACTTATATTCTTTGTTGAATTCTTCCTATGGCTCCAAGTTTTTACACGCTCAATTGGCTGTGCTAAATTGCCCATAATATCTGGGGACGTGCAGCCTATAGGCAGATTAGCAATGGGAAATGCAGCGTTACAGGGATGGGGTAAGGTATGGCGATGGGTCTTGGTGGGATGCTTCCACACTGTATGGATTCTACGAATATGTGATTTATTTTCCACCCACCACCACCCTCTTGGCTGGGATACTGAGACCAGTCTTGACAATTGCTGAATTGTACCCCCTGAAACAATCGTATTCAACACAGGAATTGATTCTGGCTTTTTGTAGCTTATTAAAACACACCAGATATGTTCTTGGACCAAGTGATTATTAAGAAGCTTAAACAATGAATTATGTTATGACTGTCATGTTTTGTTCCCCCTTTAACAGACATTTTTCATAACATTAACTGTATGCCCAAATGAACTGTGAATTACTAGTAGACAAGTCAAACAGCTGGTCCTATAGAATGCAAAAAGATTTGCTCCAAATATGCATTAGAATTGTATAATATTTTTGGAGGGATGTATTTGACCTGGATTAGCAACATGTTTATAAAGTAACAAAATCAGCACCTAGAAATTACGATTCTAATGTTTCTTAGAAAGTTCTGAATTCTGCTTTTTCTTTCTGGTTGGTTTGCAAATGGATGTAGGAGGATCCATGACACCAGTTAATCTCTGTCCCCCATAGACACGTTACCAAATTTTCCTTGGTCTTCTGGTTTTGTGTCTTTCTCAAAATGAGAGATGTCAGGCCTGGGGAATGGAATATTTTCCTCTCAATTGCAAACAGTGTCATCAGTCAAACACTCCCACATCAGGCACAGCTTGAGTTAGATGCTGGGTTAGCCTCCCTCTCTATGATGCGGACTAGTGTTTTTCCATTTATGTCAAAAGAACATTCACATTCCTGAGCACCACGATTGTTTTGGATATTTATTTGAGAGTAATAATTTGGAGCTGTATTATAGACTGTGTATTCATAGCCACTCTCAAAAGTGGGTGGAACTGCCCAAAGCATGTTATATTTAGAGCTTCTCTGAGGCGGCTTTCATCCTGCAATTCGTTTAAACCAAAGCCCCAAAGATGAAAGAACACCATGCTAACTAAGTCAATCATTCAGCCCCTCTATTTTTAATGTGTAGCTTAATCAGAAACTCAACTATTCCTTCTCAGCTTGGTTGTTGGGGTTTGACTGATCAACAGATGAGCATTTCTTGGGTAGCTCTTGGAAGAAGTTCAGGTTTCTTTTCCCCTGTGGTAATTTAAGATGAAATGAGTTAGCAATGTGTTAATACTGAACAGTGCTTTGCCTCATGTCAGCTTGTATAGGCTGAATTTCAGAACAATCGGCAGCTGGCTTGGGGTGGCACAGTGGCTCAGTGGTTAGCCCTGCTACCTCACAGTACCAGGGACCTGGGTTCAATTCCACCCTCAGTCTGTGTGATGTTTGTACATTCTCCCCATGTCTGTTGTGCAGGTTAGGTGGATCGCCCATAGCATCCAGGGGTATGTAGGCTAGATGGGTTGTGTGAATAGAGGAAGTGTTGAGTATGGATGGGATGGCGTTTGAAGGGGCGGTGTGGACTCAATGGGTCGAATGGCCTACTCCCAGTGTAGGGATTCTATGAGTCAGCTTATTCCTTCAGCTGCAATTATCCTAAGATATGACCATTGATAACGTATTTATTATAGCACTCTTAACATAATAAAACATCCCAAGACACATAACAGGAACTTTACTGAGTAAAGTTTGACACAGAGCCAGAAAGGTGATATCATTGTCAAATGCCTTGCCGAAGAGATAGGTTTGAGAAAGAGTTTTCAAAAAGAAAGAGAGCTGGAGAGTTTATGGTGGCAATTCCAGAGATTAGTGCCCAGGCAAGTTACAGCTACCAACTGGGAAGGAAATTCATTTTGGAGAAGGTCAAGAGGTCAGAATTAGATGAGTGCAGATATCTTTGAGGGTTGTGGTGCTGAAGTAGATTACAGAGGTAGAGGTTGAGGCCATGGAGGGACTTGAAAAAGTATTAACGTTTCAAATATAGGAGTCAACATAGGTTAGCAAGCATCAGGCAGAATAAAGTTAATCTTCAGCCATTGTGTTTCTTTGTGATGACTTTAAGTTGCATTTGAATCCAATTACCCAGCAATATTTGGTTAAAATGGCATTTTGCATCTTGTGGAGACCTGGGTCCACACAGCATCACATGCATAAAGTAATCTGTCATCAGCCACTGAAAAGACAAATGTGGAGAAAGCTCTTACTCAAGAAGACAGATAAGACAGGTCAGCTCCTTACCTGATTTACTCAATTGGAAGGTTTGAGAATAGGAAAATTAAGTCAGCTTGAAAATGAAACCAAGTATCATGGAAGGCATTATTATGGCCAAATTTGCGTGAATGAATTGTGTTTTCCTAAGGCATTCGGTGATGAGCAAAAGGAGATACTGCAACTTCTCAGGAGCAGTTCTTCAGCATATAAGTCTGATTTAGAATTGGTGATCTGAATATGTTTAAAATAGCATCATTATAATTTTTTACAAAATATAAGTATAATGATGGTATAAGAATTTTACTAGTGCTTGCTGAATTCAGAATGTAAGTCATAGAATCATCATAGAATCGTAGAATTCCTACAGTGTGGAAGCAGGCCATTCAGCCCATTGAATCCACAACAACTCTGCGAAAGCATTCCACTCAGAATCACCCCCATCCTATCCCTGTAACCCTGCATTCCCAATTGCTAACCCATCTAATCTGCACATCCCCGGACACTATGGGCAGTTTAGCATGGCCAGTCCACCTGACCTGCACAAGTAAGTATAAGTAAGTATCTGCACTTACAAAGTAAGTGCTTGTCTCTTCACCCATGACAATTATTTTTGAATGGGTGGGTTCAAGATTGCTTGCCACATGCTTTCCAACACACTGAAGAACCTAGGGATGAGTCTGGACTTTGAATGCAGCATAACAGTCACAGGCCTTACAGTGTTAGATTGCCATTACTAAAGCCTTGACTAGGAATGGATTTAACTCATCTGACTAATCCATAGCATGAAAGCACATTAACAAATCAATACTTATAAGACCAGCACTTAAGAATTAAAGTATGTTATCTGGTTATGTTTCTGGCATTATTTCATGTCCATTTAGATTCCTGTATGATTCCATTTGATGTTTTTCAATCTGAATTATATAGTAGCTGTGCAAACGCAGAGAAACCTCCACAAATTAATTTGCTCAAATTACAAATTTGCAAAATATAATGGTAAATTTGCCATGGTCCCACTGTCTCACTAAAAAGAGAGAACCTCCTAGTGCTGAATTTAACCTGAGCGTCACCACATCTCACGTAAGGGGCAAGTTTGAGAAGGTGGGACTTCATGGTGACCTCAGCCAGTACAGTGAAGAAACCCAGGTTATTAGTGCCGCTACAATCCAGCCATCCGCACTTTGTATATTTTTATTCATTCAAAGGTTATGGGCATCACTGGCAAGGTGAGCATTTATTGTAGTCCCCATGTTTCCTTTTGAAAAGGTCATGATGCTACCTTGAATACAACCGAGTAGCTTCCAAGGCATTTACGGCATTGCTGTGGATCTGGAGTTGTATATAGGCCAGAATGCATTAGGATGATTGCTGTGTTATGTCTGAAGGTCAGCAGTATACCTTTAAGAGACATATTCATGATATCATCACTGCATCATAGCCTGCGACCTGAGGATATCAAGGTCTCCATTTCGCTTTGGATCGCGTGAAGCATGACACCCAATTGGAAGAATGTTGTTTTGTGCAACTTAATAGCTTAATGGTCTTTCCAGTCACTTCAGTGCTTTGGTAATAAAATGTTTGTACCTAATAGTCAACTCTAATAAATGTCTGTCGGATTCTTCAAAACCACAATATCTATGCCCAGTTTCTCTTGTTAGAGGAGATAAGCATTGCTACATCAAGTAAGGCACCTTACAGGAGGCGAACTCACACTAACAATACATTTCCTTCCCTAAAGGACTGTATAAGTCAAATGCGTTTTTCAACAACCTAGTAGTTTCATGGTTGCAATACTGACACTAGACTTCTATTCATATTTACTTAATTAATTGAATTTGTGGAATTCCCCTGGCTGCCAGGATAGGATTTGAGCTCATGTCTCTGGGAATTAGTTAAGGAGTCTGGTTCACTACTTCAGTAACATTAGTGTCTCTAGCTATTCTGTGGGATTGCAAAAGCCAATCAAGAGGTTTTGCAAATCTTCTTCCTCTTGGGTATTGCACAGCCACTTTGTATTTCTTTTAACATTTTGCACTAGAAGATTTGAAGAATTTTCAGAAACTTGGTTTGACATTAAACCTGTCTGTTTGGCATTCACTGACAAATGTCAGATAAACTAACGGAATTTTTTAGACAATCCTGAGCAAGAAAAGCAAGAAAGTAACGCAACGCCTCTAGATTGGGTTCACATGATAGAATAGTTGTATATGCCACTTATTCTTTTGATAGTTCACCAAAAATATGTTTATTCCTGGTTTTGCTTTTCTGACTCATGCTGGTGTTGGATTCTTAGGGAAGGGGCACCACTTTGTATCTTATCAAATTTTGTTGCCAATAAAGCACTGAGTGCCCAGAAGTGTATCAACTCAGAGGGAAAGTGTCACAGTCAAATTTAATCCTAAATTTAAACAATATCCAGACACATACATTTTCCAGCAGGGTTCAATGAAGAGTTATCAAGAGCAGGGCTATGCCCACCCCTCCTCCCCTCCAACTCCCCCCATCAGCCAAGTAACAATAAGTTGATTCCAATGTGCCTAATTATCCTGACCACAATCAATTAATTCTGCAAAGACTAGCATTCGAACCTGGCACCTTCCAGTATGTGTCAAAACTATACGATACAATGATCCATCAAATGAGGCCTTTGTTCTCATCATTCACTCCCTGAGACAAACAATCCTGATCTCATCCTCACCCCCTCAACATTTTCTGTAATGCCTTGTTTCAAACTTTATGTTCTTACACTAAGGGCTCTTATCACCGCTTACATATTTTGGCAGAACTGGAACATTGCCGAATTTAAAATGCAAAGTTAATACACAAACCAACAAATACGAATGTGCAACCATGATTCACTAAAATGAAAAGATTTTCTTTGCTCTGACTGTCAAAACAATTTCAAAAGAATCCCAAATTTTTGACTCTCCTTGGGTCTTAAGCCAGTGTTTTTTTCAGGCTTGCTCGAGTCTCTCATTTTCTCCTATTTGCTTCTGCACACCTCTCATTTCAAACACTTTGCTAATTTTCATGAACCTTTCTCCCTAACCGAGTGCCGGCATTACCCCAGCCAACCCCAAGTAGAAACAGAAAGAGAAAGAAAGGCAATACAGTCATTGAATATATCATTGGCTTCATTGACAGGATAAATTACACTTATTTTTGCAAACATTAGAGATTAACTTTATTTCAGAGAGTTAAACAATTGTTGCCAATCAAATTGCTCCAAACTTATGAATCTTAGGTCATGTATGTCTGGCTGTAATTACGTACACATATTAAGTATCATTGCAGGAGTCATTGACCTTCCCTTACTAACAGAACACTTTTAAGAATCAATCTTCATTTATTTCTTACAGTACTCCCATGGAAATTACTCATTTTAAAAAAAGCATAGATAAGGAAAACACTCATACTTGTTTCTTAGATATGTGTAAGTTTATCTCATGGGGCTGACTGGTATTGGTAATGAACAAGAATAAGAATATAAATATTTGGCACTGGGCAACAGTGACGGCCTATTTGGTTCATTTTTGAACATGCTCTGAATGTTGAGGACAGGTAACTAAGTAACTGTCACATGTTCAGGATTAATAATCCTCTCGGTACCCTGCTCTTGTATGTCCTGGGGAGGCCTGGTACTCAACATAGTCCTGATTGTACAAATATCATTACCAGAGCCTGATTTGTTGGAGACTAACTTTGTTTATTCTCCTCAAGTAATGCTGCTGGAGTCCATGGAGCTGTCTGTGAAAACTCATAGTAGGTCAGAGATTCTGCTCCCTTCTATCTCACTGTGCTTAATCATGTAACTTGGGCTTTATCATTGTATCATTATACATACTTCTGATGTTAATTTCAGAGCTCTCATTGTTTTGTGGGATTTTGTTATGTATTGTTGGTCTACGTAACATTGGCAGCACTTCACAGGTATTGCATTTGTTGTAAAGTGCCTTGGGATGCTCTATAAGGTGCTCAATAACTATAGGTTCTTTACATGGACATTGTTAAGAGAACGTAGGGACAGTTTCACTCTGTATCTTTATTCTTGCATTTATTCTTGGATATTTGGGTGACACTTGTTACCCTTGAGAAGGTGGGGGGCATTTTTCTGGAACGGCCAGAGTCCTAGTGATGAGTATAATCCTACAACTCTGTTAGGTAGGGAGTTGCAAGATTTTAACCCAGTGACTAACCATTTGCACTGTGAGACTTGGAAGTACATGATGGTGCAAAGAGCAGAACATTTAGGTTCCTCCTCTACAAGATGCAAGTGTAAATTTCTGCCAGGAAAAAGACATTTCATGTGTGAGAAAAGATTTTAATAAAATAAGTTCATATATAATTAAAGGATTTAAGAAATTTCAATGGTGATGCCACTTAGACCATCAAAGTTCAGTTTTTCAGCCCTAGTTCCAACAAATGAAAAACTTTCACTCCACAATAATAGAGATAGTAGGAACTGCCGATGCTGGAGAATCTGAGGCAACAAGGTGTAGAGCTGAATGTAGAGCTTATCTGCCTTCCGGAGGGACCACTCTCTCCGTGACTCCCTTGTCCGCTCCACACTCCCTACCAGCCCCACCACCCCTGGCACTTTTCCCTGCAACCGCAGGAAGTGCTACACCTGCCCCTACACCTCCCCCCTCACCCCCATCCCAGGCCCTAAGAAGACCTTCCACATCAAACAGATGTTCACCTAGACATCTGCTAATGTGGTAAACTGTATCCGCTGTTCCCGTTGTGGCCTTCTCTACATCGGGGAAACCAAGCGGAGGCTTGGGGACCGCTTTGTGGAACACTTACACTCGGTTCGCACCAAACAACTGCACCTCCCAGTCGCGAACCATTTCAACTGCCTCTCCCACTCCTTGGACGATATGTCCATCCTGGGCCTCTTGCAGTGCCACAACGATGCCACCCGAAGGTTGCAAGAACAGCATCTCATATTCCGCTTGGGAACCGTGCAGCCCAATGGTATCAATGTGGACTTCACAAGCTTCAAAATCTCCCCTCCCCCGACTGCATCCCAAAACCAGCCGAGCTCGTCCCCGCCTCCCTAACCTGTTCTTCCTCCCACCTATCCCCTCCTCCCACCTCAAGCCCCACCCCCATCTCCTACCTACTAGCCTCATCCCGCCTCCTTGACCTGTCCGTCCTCCCTGGACCGATCTATCCCCTCCCTAACTCCCCACCTACACTCACCTTTACTGGCTCCAACCCCGCCTCTTTGACCTGTCTGTCTCCTCTCCACCTATCTTCTCCTCTATCCATCTTCTATCCACCTCCCCCTTTCTCCCTATTTATTTCAGAGTCCCCTTCCCCTCCCCCTTTTCTGAAGAAGGGTCTAGGCCCGAAACGTCAGCCTTTCTTCTCCTCTGATGCTGCTTGGCCTGCTGTGTTCATCCAGCTCTACACCTTGTTGTCTCACTCCACAATAAATTAGGCTTTGTGTCATTTGTCCAAGGAACAATTTTAGACATTTTGAAAGCCGTTAGGAGATCTACGCTGTTACAATCCCCATAGAGAATGATTAACTTTTAAAATGAGATGAGTTTGCCAGTGACCAATAATAATGATCACATTAGAAGATTTCACATCTTAAGTTTTCATTGTAACAAACTCAAATCAATGTTGGCTAAACATTACTGACTAAATGACTAATATTCTCAACTATAAAAGGTACTTTTCCAATTAATTAATTGTTTATATGTTTACCAAACTCTCAGCCGATATGTAACTTTGTAGATAAAATCCTAAACTCCTCCCAGAATTCTAACATGCCATTGGAAACAAAAAATGCTGGAGAAGCATCTGCAGTAATTTGCTCCTGCAACATGCTATTGACTCCCTACCACACCATGAGTCTTCCAGTATATGCAATAGCACAGGCTACATTAACTTTCACTTGCAAATAAAAATCCTTCCACAAAACATATTTGGTAAATATTACATATAAGTGGAAGACAATCATAAAACTAACATTTTACAATAATGGCCCAGATCTTCTGGTCAGCCTTGGAATACCTTTCTCCGAATTTTCTGTCTAGTCTTGGATGGAGGTTATTGCAGGACTCAGTCAGCTTCACAGACACTCTGTGCAGATGTCATCCTCACTCGTTACGGCACTGACTGCTGTAATCTGGTAGGTAACTGTTTAAATGTCCTGTGTGTTAGTGTCAGTGAAGGTGTGAAAGGAATAGACACTACCTCTGTGACCAGGATCGAGAGACTCAAAGTCCTGAAGAGGTGCTGGAGAAACTGAAAGGTCTGAAGGTGGATAAATAATCTGGGCAGCGTGGATGACACTCCATGGTTCTAAAAGAGATAGCTGAGGAAATTGAACAGGCATTGGTGATGATTTTTCAGAAATCACTGGAGGCAGGGTGAGTCCCAGAGGACTGGAAAATGGCTAATGTAGCACCCCTGATTAAGAAGAGAGGGAAGGATAAGACAGGTTAGCCTGACATCAGTCATTAGTAAGATTTTAGAGTCAACAATTTAGGATGAGACTGCAGAGTACTTGGAAGTGCATTGTAAAATATGGCTGAGTCAGCACAGTTTTGTCACAGGGAGGCCATGCCTAACAAATCTGTTAGAATTCTTTGAGGAGGTAGCAAGCAAGTTAGATAAGGGAGAGCCAGTGGAGACATGATCTGTTTGGATTTCCAGAAAGCCTTTGACAAGGTGCCATAGCCAGGAGGCTGCTAAGTAAGTTAAGAACCCATGGAATTAGGGGCAAGGTTCTGGCATGGAGAGATGATTAGTTGACACCGAAGGCAGGGAGTAGGGATAAAGGGGTCTTTTTCAGAATGGCAGCTGGTGACTAGTGGAGTTCTGCAGGGGTCAGTGTTGGGACCACAACTATTTACATCATACATTGATGATCTGGACAACGGAATTGAAGGCATTTTTGCTAAGTTTGAAGATGACACAAAGATAGGTAGAGGGACAGGTAGTGTTGAGAAGGTGGGAATGCTGCAGAAGGACTTGGGCAGGCTAAGAGAGTAGGCAAAGAAGTGGCAGATGGAATACAATGTAACAAATTCATCGAGTCATACAGCATGGAAACCGACCCTTTGGTCTAACTCATCCACACTGACCAGACATCCCAATCTGATCTAGTCCCATTTGCCAGCATTTGGCCCATATCCCTCTAAACCCTTCCTATTCATGCATCCATCCAGATGCCTTTTAAATGCTGTAATTGTACCAGCCTCCACCACTTCTTCTGGCAGCTCATTCCATACATGTACCACTTGCTGCGTGAAAAAGTTACCCCCCAGGTCCCTTTTAAATCTCTTCCCTCTCACCTTAAACCTATGTCCTCTAGTTTTGGACTTGCCCACCCTGGGAAAAGACCTTGGATATTCACCTTATCCATGTCCCTCATGATTTTATAAACAGCTATAAGGTTACCACCCAGCCTCCAACACTCCAGGGAAAATAGCCCCAGCCTATTCAGCCTTTCCATGTAACTCAAACCCTCCATTTCCAGTAAATTCCTTGTAAATCTTTTCTGCACCCTTTCAAGTTTAACAACATCCTTCCTAGAGCAGGTCGACCAGAATTGTATGCAGTATTCCAAAAGTGGCCTCACCAATGTCCTGTACAGCCGCAACATGACCTCCCAACTCCTATTTTCAATGTTCTGACCAATGAAGGCAAGCGTGCCAAATGCCTTCTTCACCACCTTGTCAACCTGCGACTCCACTTTCAAGGAACTATGAACCTGCACCCCCTAGGTCGCTTTGTTCAGCAACGTTCCCCAGGACCCTACCATTAACTGTATTAGTCCTGCCCTGGTTTGCTTTACCAAAATGCAACACCTCAGATTTATCTAAATTAAACTCCATCTGCCACTCCTCGGCCCAATGGCTCATCTAATCAAGGTCCTGTGAAGTTATGCACTTTAGTAGGAAGAATAGAGGCATGGACTGTTTTCTAAACAGGATTGGTTTTGGAAATTTGAAGCACAAAGGGAATTTGGAGCCCTAGTTCAGGATTCTCTTAAGGTTAATGTGCAGATTTATTTGGCAGTTACAAAGAAAAATGCAATGTTAGTATTCACTTGGAGAGGGTTCACATGCAAGAGCAGAGATGTAGTTCTGCTGAGGCTGTATAAGGCTCTGGTCAGACCATATTTGGAATACTGTGAGTAGATTTGGGCCCTGAACCTAAGGAAGGATGAGCTAAAGCTAGAGGGGATCCAGAGGAGCTTTACAAGAACGATCCCAGAGATGAAGAGCCTTTTGTATGAGGAGCAGTTGACGATTTGGGTCTGTTCTTGATGAAGTTTAGAAGGATGAAGGAGAATCTCATTGAAACTTACAGAATACTGAGAGGCCTGAATAAAGTGCATGTGGAGAACATGTTTCCACTAATAGGAGAGACTAGGACTGAGGGCACAGCATCAGAATGAAAGCACAAGTCTCTAGAAGTGAAATGAAGAGTCATTTTATCAGCCAGAGGGTGATGAGTCTGTGGAACTCATTGCACAGAAGAAAGTTGAGGCCAAATCATTGAGTGCATTTAAAACAAAGATAGACAGGTTCTTGATTGGTAAGGGAATCAAGGGTTTTTGGGAGAAGGCAGGAGAATGGGTCTGAGAAACTTATCAACCATGATCGAATGGCGGAGCAGAAATGATGGGCCAAATGGTCTAATTCTCCTCCTATATCTTATGGTCTATGGGTAGACAGTTAAATGCCAGATCCGGTTGATAAAGGGGTGCAAGCAGCCAGGGAGCAGACAGTAGGATGGTGGTGTCTAGTCTGGTCAGGGGATTGTGGCAGGGTGAGTCATGTCAGGTGGGAGTCAGGCAGTGGGGTCTAGTCAGGTCTTCTTGGATGGGAATCAGGGATGAGGATGGAGTCACAGAGTCAAGAGGAGGTAGGTTGGAGGTTGTTGTCAGAGTGGAGTTGTGTCGTGCAACCTAGGTAAATCAGCCCAGGGATCAGAGGAGGGACCCTGCAGGTTGGTAGAGAGTTGAAGTGTTTGGAATTGTATCAGTTACCTCGGAATTAGACAAGGATTTTTCCATCCACCCATTTCCTGGGTAACAATCCAGGCAAGTCAGTCAGGACTTCCTACATGCATTTTCAGACATTCCCAGGAAGCTGGGAAGTTGCTTGTCGGAAGTTCAAACATCCTGGAAAATCTACACAGAGTCAATGCATTGGGAATTCTACAGAGTCTGACACACGTGTCAGGGTGTATATCTGGCATTCAAGTATCCGAAAACCAGAAGATCTGGGTCAGAATGGTGACTGTAAAATTAATTGAAAAAGGATGTAAAGAAATGTTATATCATTTTGAAAGGGAGTAAAAACAGTTGTTCCTTAATTAACCTTCACAGTTAATTTAGCACATTGTTTGTGGTTACTTCAGCAACAGAAAGACTATTTAACATGCTCAGAATCAACTCCTCTGCAAGATAATGCATTTTATATCCAGTCAAGCACACATATGCAGTTCACTCATTTAGAAACATTAGGTTTCTATATTTATAGGTGGAGCTGATCTGTTAACAGCACGTTTTATGACTGATGCCTGTGTGAATGGGCTCACAATATTGACCGATAAACATGTGCCTATGGGCAGCAGTGTGTTTGAGACCAAAACAATGAGATCGGGCTTTGCTCAATTAGTGAAGTCACTGTAAAACCTGACAGGGGGAGTTCGGGAGGGAGTGAACTGCACATCACTCTCTTACATTGGCTAGATTCCAAGTTCCAAATAAGTTAAAACCTGCCTGAAGTGAAGCATGTGTCATTTAGGGTGAATTTGGAGTAAGACCACTGCTCTAACTGTTTATAATTTATTTTGCTGCACTGACTTCAGAAGTTGTACAGATCTTTGATTTTCTGTTTTGAATGCAGGCCTGGGTAGGTTGGTTCAGTTGGCTGGACAGCTGGTTTGCAATATTGAGTAATACTAACAGTGTGGTTCAACTCCTACACTGGCTGAGGTTACAATGAAGGACTCTCCTTCTCAACCTCTCCACTTGCTTGAGGTGTGGTGACCCTCAGGTTAAACAACCACCAGCTATCTCTCTCTAATGAACTAAATAATATTTCAATGAGCTCATTTGAAATACTCAAGGAAATTATTTACCCAATCGTGTTATTTGCAACCTTTTTGTCTCCCTCTGGCTATTAGTCAGCTCCAGTAAAAAGGTGAAAATAAAATTTTCTTTCATGAGTTCGATCAGAATTCAGCTTCAGATTCAAGGAATTGAAATTAAACTTTCAGTTCTAATGCACTAGTCCACCAGTTCCCTCTAACTACGAGGGGGAACAGATGAGCCTCTGTATTAAATGCTTCAAAGGAACAGGTGTGTACTCAATGCCCAGGGTCAAATACAAACAAATAACACTGCTGAGGCGAACAGATGCCAGCTCAAACACCAACCTGGCAGAATCAGGCACAAACACGCCAGGGAAAAGAAACATGGATTAGATTGCCTGAAATTGGAAGGCTCTCTCTGTCCCTTCACCTCTCTTCCAGATTGTCAGAAATTGGATACCCCACTGAACCCAACAGACTTAACAAACATTTGCAAAGTACGCACACATCTGTCACTGTGATTGCAGCAACAGATGCTGGATTTTCTTTCATAGAGGCAGATATTGAGCTTTGCTGAAAAGCACTGTATAAGCCCAAACCTAGAATAACCCTTTATTTGGATATGAGTGAAAGACAATAGTTATATGCCTTTTTCCACGAGGATTCTCCCTTTCCTCTTCTCCTGTAAGTGGATCATAAAATCCTTAAAGTGCAGATAGAGGACATTTGGCCCATCAAGTATGCACCAATCCCCCAAAGAGCCAGCCATCATGGTAACTATCATTAGAATACTGCTGCCAGGCTATTCTGTGTTCAGGGACAGGCACCCAGCTCACTAATTAGACTAGCCTGTATCACTGAGCTGATCATTTGCTTTCTTAGCACTCACTCATTTGGCACCTGTCTGGATGCTACCTGTCGTTTTTGCCCCTCAGCCAGAGCTAACAGACTCACAATTATACAGCCATAGAGTCGTAGAGTAATACAGTGTGGAAACAGGTCCTTCAGACCAAACTGGTCCATGCTGACCATGGTGCCCCACTCAGCTAGTTCTAATTGCTTGCACTTGATCCATATCTCTATAAACCCTTCCTATCCATGTATCTATCTAAATGATTTTTAAATGTTGCTATTGTACCTGCCTCAACCACTTTCTCTGGCAGCCCATTCCATATACGCACCGCTCGCTGTGTGAAGACGTTGCCCCTCAGGTCCTTCTTAAATCTTTCCCCTCTGACCTTAAAGCCCTTCTGCCCTTGAAGGTGGAGGTGATGACCCAGTGGTATTTTCACTAGACTGATAATCCAGGGACCCAGATGGTGTTATGGGGACCTGGGTTCAGATCCTACCATGGCAGATGGTGGAATCTGAATTCAATAAAAATCTGGAATTGAGAGTCGAATGATGACCATGGATTCATTGTTGATTGTTAGAAAAACCCATCTGGTTCAATTTGGGGAAGAAACTGCCATTCTTACCTGGTCTGGCCGACATGTGACTCCAGACTCACAACAATGTGATTGACACTTCACTGCCCCTCTAGGTAATTAGGGATAGGTAATAAGCGCTGGTGTTCGAGTGACAGCGGGAGGTAACCTCAGACACAGTTGGTATGACCTGATGTCGTGGCCTCCTCTGCTGGTTCTGAGAGAAGAAGAGGTCCCTCCTCTGTACCATCCTGTCCATTAGGTACTCCAGGTCCCTGTCCACAAAGCTGGGCACCAATGTCCCCTTTGTCTGCTATGTCTAGGACAAATGTCAGGAACTATGAAGGCAGCTCCAGACTGACAGTGCTTGGCTGGGCACAAATGGCATTTTAAAGATGGTGTGGGTGCCAGAGATCCCAGGATGTCCTCGCAGTGGTAAATACTTCCAACTACAGTCAGTGGGAGAATCGGGCTAACATCGGATAAGAGAGGTACATAGGGTAGTTAATGAAGTGAGTTTGAGATGATATTGCCAGAAACACATGTGACCTCGCAGAGAGAAACCACCATGAAACACAACTGAAATGACACTTCGCCAAAATATAGTAAAATTCAACTTAATGTTCATTGTGTGACAGCAACTAGTTACAGGTTGCGTTGACTGAATGGGCATTATTACAGAGGCTTTGAGGGGGATTGGACATTAGGTCTCACAACTTTGAGTTCCTGAACTGTTCTCTCCACAAGTGCACTTGGCATCATCATGGTGAGTTATGGTACTCCTCTGTATTAACCCTATCAGACCAATATACAACAGACATGTCTTTCACCTGTCTGACATACACAACCACCATCACCACCCCCACCAATCCCCCAGAGTGCCATTCGAATGGATACCACCAGAGGCAGTAAGAATTATGGAGAATGGGCTCATTAGCATGTACAGGCAAGAGGTCAGGAGGACCCTTCCTCTATGAGGAATTTAAAGGAATGTGCCTCAGTCATTCTATAAGAGGCAGAGCTTCAGCCAACCATTCCCTCAGCTGCTCCCTCAGGACCTTTCAAAGCCAAGGAAAAACGCATTGAGGACTCTTCAGCTCTGTGAAAAGCCTCCGATTGTCTAAGGGGTTAATTACCTGCCTTTTCACAAGGTCTAGGACCCACACCTGAGGCTGGTTCTCTACCAGCAAGATTTAAAAAACACAACATTGAAGACGTGCTACGAAAACCTTTTAGGGATGAAAAGTGCAGCTCAGGAACAGCCCTGACCCACAGCTGTGATGTAAGGCCAATCCCCATCCCCTCAGGGGGGAAGTAATTTCTGTGTAAAAATTCAAATCAGTAAAGACTGAAATCAGAAGTAATTTGTACACAAGTTTGGGATACTGTGCCACAGATTGTTGTGGGGAGCATTCAAACTCCAGGAGGTTGGAGGGCAAATTCACCCCCAAAAGTCACCATAATTCCCAACAAAAATTGTCACTACATGACCCATCAGAGAAGGGTTAAGGGAGCTCAGACAAAGGGACATTGGACTTAAAATGTTAACTCTGTTTTTTTCTCTATCAGTGCTGCCAGATCTGCTGAGCTGTTCCAGCATTTTCTGTAGTTGATTCAATTTCCTGGCCCCCTGTGAGGGGTGAGAGTGAATTATTACTTTAACTCTAAGAAAAGCTACTGAGTTTGTGCATAAGGCGCTATGTCACAGTAGAATGAGCTCATATGGACTGGAACCTGAGCCACGAAGGTACCAGCAATGTTCACACCAACCATCCCTTGTATTATGTTATGTTCAATAAAGAATATTAATGTTCACTGATCTCACAGTATTTATTATACTATATATTATATATTATCACAGTACAGATTAAACTGTGCACCGTTCGTGATTCACTCAGGGACTCATTAGAATTCTAGGCCCTTTGTGGTTGAACCAAATTTTCTTGGATTATATAACAACATAAGGATATTAGAAGCAGGAACAGGAGATGCACCTCTGCTCCTTGAGCCTGATCTGCCATTCAGCTCAATTATGGTTGATCTGACTGTAACCTTAACTCCTCATAAACCTCAACTCCCTTGTCAATCAACTAGAGGATAACAAACGTGACTGCACTTCAGAAATACTTCATCGGCTGTAAGTTGTTTTGGGACATTCTGAGATTATGAGTGATGCCATACAAATGAAAATTCTCTCCTTTTTCTGCAACCCCATACTTTTATGCAGATGTAAATGTTCTTGACCACACACACGATACAGAGGAGTCATGGGGACATTATTAAATATTTATCCACAAGAACATTGGTGCAGTTTCCCCAGGCAGAAATTTAAGAAAGTGGTTATAGAGAGAAAAAAGAAACAGGATTACATCTTCTCTCCTGAGAAATGGTGATTGAATTGCATCATTTAAAATATCCTCATTGATCTACTTTTTGCACAGTACAAACAACATTGAGGTGTCTTTGTTTCAGACTTGAATTTTCAAGTCACTATGGGGCAGTTAATGGACTAAAATATACAAGACTATTTTATCACCAGTGAAATACTATCACAGTTCAATACACTAGGGACAAAGGGTAATTTGTGCTTAAACCAAATATACATTGTTTGTAAAGCACTCGTGGTTTGATAGCTTCTTGCTCTGCTACATTCCAGCGTGTATTATAAGTTACAATTTCCATTAAACAAGGCTCTGTCATTTCAATGCTATTGACCTCAATCCCTTATAAAAGTAAAGACCTCAGAAAAACTCAGAAATCCTGTCTGCCACTGCCTTGACATGCATGAAATTCTGCTCCACTGTATCTGACTTTTGTGAGCATACTTGCATATAGTGTTAATAATTAACAACAACGACTCGCATTTATTGAAGCTATATCTTTGGAAATAGTCCCAATCACTTCCCAGAAGTGTTCATTTAAAAGTAGACATCGAGGCACAGCAAGAAATAATAAGAAGGGTGAATGAAAGCTTGGTTGAAGATGTGGAACTTAGGAAGATCTTAAAACAGGTGAGGGGCTTTATGAATGGAACGCTAGGGCTTGGGGTCTAGCTTTTATTTTATTCACTCATGGCATGGGGATGTTACTGCAGCATTTTTACCCATCCCTAATTGCCCTTGGTGATGGCAAACTGCCTCTTGAACTGCTACAGGTACCACCCTAATGCTGTCAGGAAGAGAGTTCATAAAATTACAGAATCCCTACAGTGTGGAAGCCACTCGTCCCATCGAGTCAAAGAGCATTCTATCTAGTGGGAAGAGCATCCCATCCCCCCAACCTATCCCTGTCATCCTTCATTTCCCATGGCTAATCCACCCAGTCTGACATGCCTGGACACTAAGGGAAATTTAGCATGGCCTATCCACATAAACTGCATATCTTCACACTGTGGGAGGAAACTGGACCCCCTGGAGGAAACCCATGCAGACATGGGGAGAATGTGCAAACTCCACACAGACCATTGCTCAAGTTTGGTATTGAACCTGGATCCTTGTGCTCTGAGGCAGCAGTGCTAACCACTATGCCACCATGCCACCCTGGGAGTTCCAGGATTCTAATTCAGTGACAGTGAGGGAATGGTGATGTATCCCCAGGTGATGATGGTAAGTGGCTCAGAGGGGAACTTGTTCCTATGTATCTACTGCCCTTATCCTTCTAGGTAGTGGATGCTGAGGGTTTAACACAGACTGCCAGAGGAGACATGGTGAGTTACTGCATTACACCTGAGAGTGGTACACACCATTGTCTCTGGGTGGTGGTGTTGAAGGAAGTGAATGGGGAAGGTGGTGGATAGGGTATCAAACAAGTGAGCTGCTTGGTTCTTTGTTGGAGTTCACTAATCCAAGCAAATGGAGTGTATTCCATAATTGTCCTGAATTGTGCCTTGTGAATGTGGAGGCACTGGAGAGTCAGGAGGTGAGTTACTCGCTGCAGAACTCCCAGCCTTTAACTAGCTCTTGTAGCCATGTGGCTAGTCCAGTTCAGTTTTAGTCAATCATAACCCTGAGCTGTTGATAGAGGAGATTCAATGACATTGCCATTTTCCATCAAAGGGCAGTGGTTACATTCTCTTTTCTTTGAGATGGTCATTGCCTTGCACTTATGTGGCATGAATGTTATTTGCCTCATATCAGTGCAAGCCTGAGTGTCATCCAGATTTTTTTTTCTGAAGAATGGTCTCGACCCAAAACATCAGCCTTCCTGCTCCTCTGATGCTGCTTGGCCTGCTGTTTTCATCCAGCTCTACACCTTGTTATCTCAGATTCTCCAGCAACTGCAGTTCCTACTATCTCCGTCATCCAGATCTTGCTGTGTTTGAACACAAATTGCTTCAGTATCTGGGGAGTCACAAATGGTACCAAATATTGTACAATCATCAATGAACATCTGCACTTTTGACCTTGTGATTGAATGAATTTCATTGAGAATGCAACTGAAGATGGTTAGGCCAAGACTTTGTCCTGAGGAACTTTGCAGTGCTGTCAGGGCCCTAAGATGCTTGATCTCCCCCAGCTGCAATCCTTGGTGCCTAGTATCACTTCAACCAATGTACTTATTTCCTCCGATTACCATTGACCCATCTTTTGCTAAGGCTCTGTGAGGCCATACCTGGTTAAATGTTGCTTCATGTCACATTTGGACAAAGCTGTAATGAGATTTATATCATTTATATAAATGATTTGGATGTGAACATAGGAGGTATGGTTAGTAAGTTTGTAGATGACACCAAAATTGGGGGTGTAGTGGACAGTGAAGAAGGTAACCTCAAAGTACAATGGGATCTTGATCAGATGGGCCAATGGGCTGAGGAGTGACAGATGGAATTTAATTTAGATAAATGTGAGGTGCAGCATTTTGGAAAGGCAAATCAGAGCAGGATTTATACACTTAAAGGTCCTGGGGAATGTTACTGAACAAAGAGACCTTGGAGTGCAAGTTCATAGTTCCTTGAAAGTAGGGTCGCAGGTAGATAGGATAGTAAACTAGATGTTTGGTATGCTTGCCTTTATTGATCAGTGCACTGAGTATAGGAGTTGGGAGGTCATGTTAAGCCTGTACAGGACATTGGTTAGGACACTTTTGAAATATTGTGTGCAATTCTGGTCTCCTTGCTATAGGAAGGACATTGTAAAACTTAAGAGGGTTCAGAAAAGATTTACGAGGATGTTGCCAGGGTTGGAGGGTTTGAGCTACAGGGAGAGGCTGAATAGGCTGGGGCTATTTTCCCTGGAGCTTTGGAGGCTGAGTGGTGACCTTATAGAGGTTTATAAAATCATGAGGGGCATGGGTAGGGTGAATAGACAGGGTCTTTCCCCAGGGTGGGGCAGTCAAAAACTGGAAGGCATAGGCTTAAGGTGAAAGGGGAAAGATTTAAAAGGGACCTAAGGGCAACTTTTTCACACAGAGAGTGGTTCGAGTATGGAATGAGCTGCCAGAGGAAGTGGTTGAGGCTGGTACAATTACAGCATTTAAAAGGCATCTGGATGGGTATATGAATAGGAAGGGTTTAGAGGGATAAGGGCCAAATGCTGGCAAATGGGACGAGATTTATCTAGGATATCTGGTCTGCACAGACAAGCTGGACTGAAAGGTCTGTTTCCAAGCTGTACATTTCTATGACTTTGTGACTCTATGATTCTATGAGATTATGAACTCAATGGCCCTGACAGAAGGCAAACAAACATCAGTGAGAGGGTTAATGCTGTACAACTGCCACTCTATAGCACTGTCAACAACCTTATATATCACTTTACTGATGAGAGACTGATAGCACAGTAATTGGCTGGGTAGGATTCTTCTTGCTCTTAGTGGACTGAACATTCCTCGATAGAATATATTATTTCCACAATGCCAGGTAGATGCTTGAGTTGTAGCTGTGCTAGAACAGCTTGGCTAGGGGCAAGGCTAGTTCTGGAGAGAAAGAGAGAGAGGTTATGGTGGAAAGGGAGGAGGTTGGGGTGAAGCAGAAAGATTCTTTCAGAAAGCTTCCATAGGGGCAATTGGTCAAATAAGCCTTGTAGGGATGTAAAATGCCCTGATTCTGTGGTAAGATTGAAGTACCAGAGGGTGGGAAATTCTGGCCGAATGCATGACTGCAATATGGATTAGCCTTTCCGAAATTATGGCTGAAACAGAACCAATATCGACTTCTAAAAGAAGCTGTGGGATTAATGTTTTAAAGAGTAAAAATGTGAAAGGTTACAATGATGATGTGGGGGTGCCAGTTTTGGACTGGGGTGGACAAGGTCAAACATCACACGACACCAGGTTATAGAACATAGAACAGTTCAGCACAGTACAGGCCCTTCGGCCCACAATGTTGTGCCGACCTATTATCTTATTCTAAGGTCAAACTAACCTGCATACCCTTCATTTTAATATCATCCATGTGCCTATCCAAGAGTCGCTTAAATGTCCCTAATGTATCTGACTCTACTACCATCGCTGGCAGCGCATTCCACACGCCCACCACTCTCTGTGTAAAGAACCTACCTCTGACATCTCCCCTATACCTTCCTCCAATCACCTTAAAATTATGTCCCCTCGTGATAGTCATTTCCGCCCTCGGACAAAGCCTCTGGCTAGCCATTCTATCTATGCCTCTCATCATCTTGTACACCTCTCATCCTTCTTCGCTCCAATGAGAGAAGCCCTAGCTTCCCCAACCTTTCCTCATAAGACCTGCCCTCCAGTCCATGCAGCATCCTGGTAAATCTCCTCTGCACCCTCTCTAAAGCTTCCACATCCTTCCTATCATGGGGCAACCAGAACTGAACACAATATTCCAAGTGTTGTCTAACCGGAGTTTTATAGAGCTGCAGCATAACCTCACGGCTCTTAAACTCAATTCCCCAGCCAATGAAAGCCAACGCACCATACGCCTTCTTTACAACTATCAACTTGGGTAGCAACTTTGAGGGATCTATGGACGTGGACCCCAAGATCCCTCTGTTCCTCCACACTGCCAAGAATCCTGCCATTAACCCTGTATTCTGCATTCAAATTTGACCTTCCAAAATGAATCACTTCACATCTTTCTGGGTTGAATTCCATCTGCCACTTCTTTGCCCAGCTCTGCATCCTGTCAATGTCCTGTTGCAACCTACAACAGACCTCCACGCGATCCACAACTCCACCAACCTTCGTATCATTGGCAAACTTACTAACCCACCCTTCCACTTCCTCATCGAAGTTATTTATAAAGATCACAAAGAGCAAAGGTCCCAGAACAGATCCCTGCAGAACACCACTGGTCATTGAGCTGCAGGCTGAAGACTTTCTATCTACTACCACCCTCTGTTTTCTATTGGACAGCCAATTCTGTGTCCAGACAGCCAAATTTCCCTGAATCTCATGCCTCCTTACTTTCTGAATGAGCCTACCATGGGGAACCTTATCAAATGCCTTGTTAAAATCCATAAAGTTATAGACCAACAGGTTTCAGAGTCTCGCTCCTTCTTCAGGTGTCAGTGAGAGAGGTGGCATTAGACACAGAATTTATAAGCAAAAGATCAAAGGGACATAGAACTAATGCGAATGTGTTGAGCAAACCTGCTGGCTGTTAAATTTTTAATCAGTTAGAAAGGATTAATATGCAAACTCCAGAACTTCTCTCAATTCACCACCTCGAGATAACCAAAGGTTTTATCAGTTCCTTCAGTATACCAGAGGTGACATCCCAGGTCAGACAATGCATTTTAGGTGTGAGGCCTTGTTTAAAATCTGGCTGTGTATCAACTTGGAGTAAGACTGGTTTTATTTCCAAAGTAGGAATTTATAAAATGCCACATTGACTGACTACAAATTGTGTGCTTTTTGAACAAAATAGAATGTTTCTGTAACTACAAATCTGCAAATGCAAATTCACCACATAGATTTATATATGTCTGTGTGTGTGTGTGAGAGAGAGAGAGAAGGAGAGAGAGTGAGTGAGTGAGTGTGTGTGTGTGTGTGTGTGTGTGAGTGGGTGAGTGTGTGTGTGAGGGAGATAGAGAGAGAGTGTATGTGCGTGTGTGTGTGTGAGTGAGTGGGTATGTGAGGGAGAGAGAGAGAGGTTATGGTGGAAAGGGAGGAGGTTGGGGCGAAGCAGAAAGCTGTTTCAGAAAGCTTCTATAGGGGCAATTGGTCAAATAAACTCTGTAGAGATGTAAAATGCCCTGATTCTGTGGTAAGATTGAAGAACCAGAGGGTGGGGAATTCTGGATACAAATATCATACCTTTCTATCACACTTGCTGCTGTAACTCAACATACTACATCATTGTAGCATCCTCAAAGATTGAATCAGTATCCTGAAATTTGCTTTGATTGTTCAAGTGAAACAATATTTATTGTGCATTGCTGCCTTTGTGAAGAGGACTGTTAGTGGGTTAACATGTAGGACAGATATTGACACAGGGAACAATTTAATACTTCACAATGTAAAAGATTTACTTCAATATTCCTGTATTTACACTTTCATGCCAGTCAGTACTCAGATCACGTGGGGACTGTAAAAGGAACATTTATTTCAGATAGAGCTTGGAACCTAATGTTAGAGATTTTGCAGCCTATTTTCATTACTTGTTACAGACAAACTTTAGAGAAGATTGTAAATTACCTAAAGTTGGATTGAGTCCATTACTGGATCTAAGATAATGGAGTCACTGTTAACTTTTAAAACATTTTGTAAGAATCTACAATATGATTTTGGACTTTGTGGCTGTCAATATTCAAAAGATAAACAGTTCCCAATTATAAACCAGTCTTCACAAATTTGGGCTTCACAAAATGCTTCATATCAAATGAAGTACAAGAGACAGGGTAGAAAAGCAGGTTGTGAATGTGCTGGAAAAGTAGTACCAATTCTCACTGGGGCATTGAGTCAGCTGATATTTTCAGCTTTTCAAAGCCAGTGATGTGGCAACAGATTTAGGGTTAAGGTTAGAGTCAGGGTTAAGGTTAAGGTTACGGTCAGGGTTCAGGCTAGCTTTAGGCCTAGGGTTAGGGTTAAGGTTAGAATCAAGGTTAGGGTAAGGGTTAGAGTCAGGTTAAGGTTAAGATTAGGGTTTGGGTTAGGGGTAAGTAGGACTGACACCGTAGTCTCCTCCCCCACTTTTTCTGCGCTTTTGCACACAGCAATCTGGAGTCTGGAGAAAAGTCCAGCTTCTTGTAGGATGGGTCAGGATCACTGGTATTTCATAGACTTAGCTCGTGTCCTGAACAATCTCAAAATTGATGGTAATCTGTATTGAAATTTTCTACTCTTAAATATGAGTTAATGACCCTTGAAGCAAATACTGATGCGGTTTGTCACCAGTGGCAATTGCATACAGTCCTGCATTTTCCAACACTCAGCCCAATGGTATTGTCCAATTATGCATAGACTGGTGTAAATGCGAGCAAATTAATGTAAATTAGGTGACCTTCCTCTTGTAGTGGCTCTGAAAGGGTGCCATTTAGCTCAGTTAACTGCTGGCTGATTTGTGATGCAGAGTAATATCAACAGCATGGGTTAAATTCCTGCACTGAAAAAGATTACCATAACTTTTCAACCTCTCCCCTTGCCTGAGGTGTGGTGACCCTCTGGTTAACCCACCACCCAGTTATCTCTCTCTAATGAGAGAGCAGCCCTATGGTTTGGTAAGACTATGGGTCCTTTACCTTCACTTTTAATGGTTTTGAAAGGGTTAATTTTAGACAGTCTATTAAGCTCCACCCAATCTGTTAATATCCTGAGGGTTTGGGTAGGGAGAGACAGAATATCTTAGAATCTGGTTAGGTGAAGACCTATAATCCAACATGTTCCCAATTGTCTTAGTGACAATGTTCCTCTTAATAATGTAACTTATACCTAATTACTATAATATAATAAATTACATCTAGTTTGAAGCAAAAGTCTCATCTCACTAACAGTTATTTGGTGGCAACAAATGTCCCTGACCACAAGCCAGTAGTAGTTGGCACTCTAACACTACAACAACCTTGTTATCAGTTACAGTACTGCAATTAAAAGCTGATGTCAGACATGAGGCAGGGCTCCTCCTCCAAATCCCTGCAACAATGCACTGATTTCCAAGCCATAGCTCAGTTGGTTGAACTCTCACATCAATAGGTTGAGGGTCCGAGTCCCTCTTCAGAGACTTGAACATTTAATCTAAATTGATATCGCCGTGCAGTTCTGAAGGAATGCTGGAGTGTTGGAGGTGGCAATTTTCATATGGATTGGGATATTAAGAATTGAACTGTTGTGTCAGAGAGACGCAAAGGTCACAATGAAATTATTTCAAAAGAGAGAAAAGGACTTCTCCCCAGAGTCCTGTCTAATATTCATCTCTAGAAACAGATTATCTGATCATTATTTCATTGCACAAATTAACTGCCATGTTTTTGATTATGATTAAAAGTTCCAAATTCACTATAAAGCACTTTTGGGACAAGATGAATCTTGACAGGTGCTATATAAATGCAATTTCCTTCACTTATTTCTATTTTCAGTTGTTCAAATCAAACGGCACATGATATTTACGAACCAATTGGATTGAAATTGATCTATACAACATGAGGAACTAATACATTTCTCTGATTAAAGTCTTCATGAAAATAGCAAACAGGAGACTTTCATGCATTCTTGGCAATGTGCTTTATATTGATAAAAATCCATATAATTTTAATCCAGGTCATGCAAACTTCATAACCTGTACTATATAAAATTAAGTCACCAGCTGTGGCTTAAATAATTCAGATCATGTTCAAATATTCTTTAGCTCAATGAGAAATGTCAACACTAGCATGATATTTAATATCTCTTACATGGTCAATAAAAGGGAAATTGTAAATTTTATTGTGCGTGGTTCTAACAGCAGAGGACACCAATTCTGCACCTTGTGATGTGAAGGTGGTCTATTGTTTTGGCAGGTGATTAACTCTAGTAGCCTCCGGTAGGGTGTTATATCACATCAGTCCCTGAATCATTTTCATAGTTTAATTGTGTGATATTCATTCCCTGCAGTTTGACAAAACAAATTTGGTTTCAGACACTCAACCAGTTGCAGACGTTGTCTAGTTCTACAAAAACACAAACTGAACATCTGTAATTTACAGGACATTGCTCTCTTCCAGACTTGCACTATCAATAGGACCAAGGGGCCTAATGTTTTTATATCATTGGCCACTGTCTATATGGCCTTGTTACACAATGCAACCTCCTGAAAATGTATTAAGTGAGGTCTATGATGCCCTGAACAGAATGTGAGTCCCTTTGTGTTCGTAGCTAAACTTGTTACTAGTCAATTCAAGCCCCGGGAGATATTACCTTAAACCTTTAATCAAAATTTAATTCCGTAGGAGTCTTTTGTTTGAACCTGCATTGGACTTGTGTTGGAAAGAGTATTAATGGAATAAGTTAGGAGCTTTTACACTGAAATCTCATTTTAATAAATTTAACCCTTTTAAATCTGTCAGTTTGCTGCGAATTTACACAAAAATGCTGCTTTTGAGCCAGCATAAGTGAGGTGTAAGAGGCTGGAACATTTGCCTTTTCAAAAAATAATGCAAACAGCTCTCAATCATTGCGGCATCCAAACAACAATCTATGTAAAGTCTGTGATAATATAAAACATACAAACTTGGAGATTTGCAGGAGCATTATAAACTAACTGTGATATCAAGTCACAGAAAGTGATATAAAGTGTGTAAATTTTTTTTATTCATTAACGGGATGAGGGTGTCACAGGCTAGGCAGCATTTATTGCCCATCCCTAATTGCCCAGAGGGCAGTTCAGAATCCAGATTGCTGTGGGTCTGAAGTCACATGTAGGCCAGATCAGGTAAGGATGGCAGTTTCCTTCCCTCAAGGACATTAGTGAACCAGAAGGGTTTTTCCAACAATCGACAATGGATTCATCGTCATCACTAGACTCTTAATTCCGGATATTTTACTGAATTCAAATTCCACCATCTGCCGTGGCAGGATTCGAACACTGGTCCCCAGAATGTTATCTGGCCTCTGGATTAGCAGTCCAGCAATAATACAAATTGTAATATTGCATGCTTTATTAAAAAGATTAATGTGACTTTTGAATATTAAATACGGTATATGTGCAAATATGTGCAAAAGTTACATGGCTGATTTCTGTTAATTCACTACTGGCCATAAGCAGACAGATCGGCATGTTGTCTCAACATCAATCACAAAGGTACCTATTTAAAATTTGATCACCCTTGGACAATATTATGAATTTATTTTAAGGCATAAGAATTCAAGGCATTTTTAAGAGTACAACCAAGGAACTGGAAGAAAACACCACAGGGAATTCCAGCCTGATTGATTTTGCTTTATGGCACAATGATTCATCAAAAGATAACATAGCAGGCATCTTAGGTTGGACATCCATAAAGCTCTGAGATTATCATTTTAAAACCAGAGCTCCACACCAAGGTGTGAGGAAACATCCTCAGAGAGCCCTCAGCTCCAGAGGAAGTCATGTTTCAGAAATCACCTACAGTCTGCCCTAAGAATGCAAACCATCTACAAGAGCCGTAACTACAGAACTAGTGAGGAACAAGAAACCTTCTCTTTCTCTTTTTCTCGAAACTTGTTTTGCCTGCAGAATGTATTTGTACCAACAACCTCCAACTGTTCTACTACAAATATCATTGCAGCTATTGGATTTTGACTTTAAGATGCCTAACCATTCAACTTGGGCAAGAGAAATCTACAGGAAAGTGATAGACCTGCAATGATAATGAACTGGAGAGAGATAGTAGGAACTGCAGAT
>NC_063357.1:13930271-13964766 GCF_021869965.1 Rhincodon typus | reverse complement strand
ATGATGCTGCTCGGCCTGCTGTGATCATCCAGCTCTGCACCTTGATGTCTCATGATAATGAACTGAATTGATTTCCACCATTATAAGTTTCCTTTGTCCATGTCTACTTTTAATCGTTATCTGTATTTTATCTAATATCTGCATCACTACTTTTATTTAATAATTTTCAGCAATAGTTGTATAGTAAACAAACCTTTAATCTTACCTTAAAAGTAAAGCTTTGTTGCTTGTTATTTTTAAATTGGAACACAAAATGAAACAAAAGGGTTCTAAAGGAAAGATATAAATTGCAATTCATTGACCATGTTAGGCTAGATGACCAAACATTTGGTTAAAGAGGACTGTTTTAAAGACTGTCTTAAAGTTAACAGAGAAGACAAAAAGAATTGAATGTTGAAAATCTTGCACAAAATCAGAAAATATTGGAGTCCTTTAGGCATCTATATAGAGAAAAGACAGATATATAAATTGGAGCTAGTAAGAACTGCCAATGCTGGAGTCAGAGATAACACAGCAGGCCAGGCAGCATCAGAGGAGCAGGAAAGCTGACATTTTGGTCAGGACCCTTCTTCAGAAAATGGCTGAAGAAGGGTCCCGACCTGAAACATCAGCTTTCCTACTCCACAGATTCATAAATTGATTTTTTTTGTATGTTTTGCTAACTCTCGAGGGTAGTCCTTATGCCAACCGGGATTAAAGATTATTTCCAGTACACTGTTGGGAGCAGCCAAGAAGGGTCCTGACCCAAAACATCAGCTTTCCTGTTCCTCTGATGCTGCCTGGCCTGCTCTGTTCCTCCAGCTCCATACTGTGTTATCTCTGACTCCAGTATCTGCCGTTCTTGCTATCTAAGTTGGGGTATATTGGCTTTCTTCTTTTCAAACTCCTTGTTTGACCACATTGCCTTTACTTCCAATGTTTAAAAAAGTGCTGAATTGTTAATTCAGTACATATTTTGTGTAGTTTGTAAGAATTAAACCAGATGGATATTCTTGAATTAAACATATAAAGCATTAGTTTTATTGCTGAAACCTATCCAGGTAAAAATATTGTTATAAATATATGAATGCTTTCTGTTTCACACTAACGTATGCACACACACACTCTACAGGCAAGCAAAAATGAAATACAACTTTACAGAATATTGGATGTTAAACTGACCACATAAGATACAAATTAGGAAGTGAATAAAGATGCGTTGATTTTCATCACACATTTTGATTCTCACTGAGGCAGTGGCTTTTCAGTTGCAGCTACTATATTGCCTTTCTCCAGATGTTAATGTTGCAGAAAATCCAACAGAATTTGTAGAAAATCTCTGTCTGCTTCAGGGATATAGATGCTTGTTCTTCGCAGAACAGGGCTCAGAGATTGGATGGAATACTGTACAGAGAAGGGCCAGAGATGGTTAAGGCTTCCACTCTGCTGCAACAAGTATCAATCTATGTCTTCTAGTTCAAATTTACCTTTCAGATAAACAAACAGCTGCGCCATATGACCTTTCTCCTGCTTGGTCAGCCATAGTTCAAAGAAATCAGGTGACAGTTCCAAAAGGAAGCTGATAGATCATCTTTGGAGTCAGTCATTAATTCTTTAATGATCCACTCTCCATCCTGATGAGATAGGAAGGAGTTTTTGACAACTCCAGGAACGCTACTTGGTGTCTCTATAGATGTTATATCTCCTTGGCGTGGAATGTGTCTTCATAGAACCAAATTAGTTTCAGTCATTCTAAGTTATACAATATTCTGTGCTTCAGTTTAAAATGAAATTACCACTTCATATTACATTACTGCTAAAAAAAACACAAATCAACAAAATAGGTAACAACCATTCTTTAATTCCTTTCTCAAGTCAATGCCTGGTAAAATCAGATTCCACCCGCCTGGTTTAAAATTTAAATAAAGCTTGGAAGTTAACTGTCAGTCATCATCTAACTGGTGCATGCTCCATGGCAGTGCTTCTACCAATCAGAGTCCATTTGCCAACCAATCAAAATTTACCTCCCATACACTTTTGTTTTGCATTATATTGGTATTTCTTGCAAATTGTCCTGATGGGCGCAAGAAATAAATCTTTATCAAAATATATCTTTTTTCAGCAACATTCAAGTTCTGTACCACCAAACAAGCACATAATGTTTGACATAGCACACATTCATGACACGATTATTAATTTCTATAGTTGGTAATGGATTCCATACCTTTCCTGTTTGTCTGTAATATCATTCTAAAAGGGAGCATTTGTCGCTGAGCCAACCTTCTCCTTTCATTTGGGGCTTTTTGTACGAACTGGGTCTCTTCAAATCGACAGTCACAAACCTGAGTCTCTCATTTCTCTTCAAATATAAATTGGACAATACAGTGACATTATGAATTAGTTTTAACCATTTCACTTTAATTCTGTTGAAATCATAGTTTATGCTTCAATCATTTTATTACTTGTCAAGTCAAATACATATTATTATCTCTGTCAATGGACTGACCCATGTGACTTTTATAGATCAATTTGAAATATAATACACAGTTGAGTGATCAATGATTTTTTGATCTATATTTGATTATATTCCTCTATTGATGGATCTATGTTCACTGTGCTTGATTTCTTAAGCCTGGGTGCAGTGTCTGAGATGAAAAGTAAATAAGTATATCCAGAGAAAGACCCAAGTAACCTGAACTCTGAATATTGTGTAGAGAAAGCTTACTGTTTAAGATACATTTTAAAACATTGTAAATAAACCTTACGTATAATGTTTTCTCATGCTCTGAGGTAAATTAGATTTATGATTAATTTGTGCAGTCAAGGCACACATGACTATGAGTCAAGTGCTGGACAACATGACTATAATAGTGAGGTGCTTGTGTTTTACTTGATGGTCTGAAGGGCCTTTTTCTGTGTTGTAGACCTACATGATTCAACGCTGTATAACTGTCCAACAAATTGGTGAATGTACAGCTCACTGTTTAATTCATTGTGACAACATAATCATACTTATGTGAACTACATAACTCCACAGCCTCCAAAGGAACTGAATCTCTGTCTGACGGAATTATATCATTTCATTGTAACATCCATATTAAGGTAGGAGTGGCAGCATATAGGTCCAATCGGGTGCTAGCACAATGAAAATCAACTACACACAGGGGTCGTTTGTACATGACTGATATTGGAGAACAGAGCAGGCCAAGGTCATCTTTAGTATAATGGAGACTTTATTTTTTAGAAAAGTTCAGCATGTGCTCCTTTAAAAAGCTACATGTCCAGGCCCTTGCACTAGTCATAATTAGTATTAAAAATGAAGGCTAAAAACGACTGAATGTGTAAGTTTTTTCTGAAAAGCTGTCAAAAGTGCCATAAAATGTAATTCTTGGTCTGTAAGGTGCAACAAGAAATTGAGTTCCTACCAAAATATATAATAATGAGATTCTCTTGTCACTGCATAAAATTTTCTTGTATATTCTCCATTCTTCCTTTTAGTTTAGATCTTTCTGCATCGTTTACTATCCTGACTCAGAATTATATTGCTGCTCCTTCACTGTCAAGATCCTGGAACTACCATCCATGCAACACTTTTGGTGTCCTTACATCTCAAGGTCTGCACTACTTCAAGTAGGCAGCTTACTGCTACCTTCTCAAGGGAAATTAGGGATGAGCAATTAATGCCGGCCTAGACAGCAATGCACACATCCCATGAAAGAATAAAAGAAAAACACACATTGTACAATATCCAATAACATCTGAAGAATCTGGGGATGTCTCTATTTTGTTTTGTCCTCCCAATTAGCACCAACACTTTGTGTTTTCTAGTGTTAGAAACACAACCACAGATGTGAGACTGTGCCTCTGATCCAACACACTACCCCGTCCAATGTATTTTTCACATCACCTCACCAACTAATGCTCTAATTTCACTATTTTTACTCATCTTGTCCATCAAGTGACTTTCAAATTACTTTCTGTTGGATAAACTGTAATTGGTTCTTCCCTTGAGCATATATTTTGATTTGATGGGTTAAGGCTGTATTGACTTTAGAAGCAGGAAAACAAACACCCATATTTCAATGCATTGAATGGGGTGTTTGGGAGGAAAGGTGTCTTGTATTTTTGAATTTTTTCACACAATGGTGAAATACCAGCTGTATTAATACAGGGACATTTAACACGCCTCATGTACAAACAAGAGCATTGGCCAAATTCGTCTGAGAATAATCTGGCTGTAAGAACAAGGAATGCTACTTACTCACAGTAAATAATCACACAACAATGTTGTTTGCAGATTAACTGGGAAATGTTATCCAAGGCAGCAGTGTGTGCAAAGGTCAAAAGTCACCGAGTGGACCTGAACTACAACAACAAGCAAACTTCTGTATGACAAACCAATAGAATCGGTGAATGTTTTACAGGACAAAAGTAGGCCATTCAGCCTGTCAAATCTGTATTGCCCCCCTGCAAGAGCCATTAACCATTTCCTGTCTCTGCAGCCTTACATTTCATTTCTTTCAGGTACTTATCCAATTCTCTTTGTTTCCAATTCTACTTAACGTATTTTTTTATTGGAACTGGCCCAACGAAAGATTCTTATCTGGACATCTCCTGAAATATTTGTCTGTTAAGCAAACCCATTTGAGCTGAAAGTAAGATGTGCAGCATTACTAAAAGAACTGGTGGTTTGTACGTTTCCTCAGCCAACCATTTTAACAATTAGATTAACTTATTCAAAATATAGGAGAAGGGGATTTCGTAGGAACACTTCAAACATTGCTTGTTAATAACGTTCATACTTTAACAGTTGGCTTCACAGTAACTTGTCCCTCCTGGTAGTTTTATTGCACAGCTAAACTAGACTTCTGTGTGGTTCGGCAGGATGGCAGCAGGGTAGCTCGTTCCATTCGGAGCTCCACTCTGCTCGCCAGTTCTCTTTCTCTTTCTTTCTTTGTCTTGCTTTTTTTACCTCCCCCTTCTCTCTCCCTCTGCAGTAATCCTATCTGCCCTCCGACCCCTTTTAATTTCCTAGCTAAGGAGCCGAGAAGGAGCCAGGTTAGGACGGGAGCCATGTGGAGGGAGCTGAACGCACAGGTTGTATCCTGCAGCAACAGCGGATCAAGCGTGGGCCGGAGCGATGGCGACAGATCAAGAGCAGGCCAGTGAGAGTGGGCCAATGAGGCAGCGGCGGTGAGAGCGGGGCAGTGAGGCAATGACGGTGAGAGCGGGGCTGGTGAGGCAGTGACGGTGAGAATGGGGCGGTGAGGCAGTGACGGTGAGAGCGGGGCTGGTGAGGCAGTGACGGTGAGAGCAGGGCAGTGAGGCAATGACGGTGAGAGCGGGTCTGGTGAGGCAGTGACGGTGAGAATGGGGCGGTGAGGCAATGACGGTGAGAGCGGGGCTGGTGAGGCAGTGACGGTGAGAATGGGGCGGTGAGGCAGTGACGGTGAGAGCGGGGCTGGTGAGGCAGTGACGGTGAGAATGGGGCGGTGAGGCAGTGACGGTGAGAGCGGGTCTGGTGAGGCAGTGACAGTGAGAGCAGGGCAGCTGAAGCAGTGACGGTGGTGAGAGCGGGGCCAGTGAGGCAGTGACGGTGAGAGTGGGGCTGATGAGGCAGTGACGGTGAGAGTGGGGCCGGTGAGGCAGTGACAGTGAGAGCGGGGCCGGTGAGGCAGCAATGGTGAGAGCGGGGCCAGTGAGGCAGTGACGGTGAGAGCGGGGCTAGTGAGGCAGTGACGGTGAGAGCGGGGCCGGTGAGGCAGTGACGGTGGTGAGAGCGGGGCCGGTGAGGCAGTGACGGTGAGAGCGGGGCCGGTGAGGCAGTGACGGTGGTGAGAGCAGGGCTGGTGAGGCAGTGACGGTGAGAGCGGGACCGGTGAGGCAGTGACGGTGAGAGCGGGGCCGGTGAGGCAGTGACGGTGGTGAGAGTGGGGCCGGTGAGGCAGTGACGGTGAGAGCGGGGCCGGTGAGGCAGTGACGGTGAGAGCGGGGCCGGTGAGGCAGTGACGGTGGTGAGAGCAGGGCCGGTGAGGCAGTGACAGCAGTGAGAGTGGGGCCGGTGAGGCAGTGACGGTGAGAGCGGGGCCGGTGAGGCAGTGACGGTGAGAGCGGGGCTGGTGAGGTAGCCAAGAGCAGGATACTTGTAGCGGCATGCGAGGTCTGGAAAGACTGGAGCAAGAGTCTGGCAGAGACATCGTGAGGGCTGGATAGTCCAGAGCGGGACTTTGGCGGAGATATGGCGAGGGTTGGAAAGCCCAGAGCAGGACTCTGGTGGAGACATGGCGAGGGCTGGAAAACCAGGAGCGCGAATGCGGCGGTGGAAAGGAAAGATGGACTCTCTTAAGTTATCTTTTTTTCCTTTTCTGATTCTAAGTTAATGCGAATGGTGCCATATATGTACAGTGAAGGTACACACTTTTCACTGTATTTTTACATTGAATACACATGACAATAAATGATTCAATAAAAAGGAATATTTGAGTCTCAAATTCAGGCAATGGCAGGTATTTCAGCGGTTAATTATTTTACAATTTACCTTTGGTACCTTTACCTTCATTTATGTAACAGAAACTCCAACAGCCAGGCAGTGATGGTGAGGGACAACATTCCCTGTAAGTCACATTCCGCGTGTCAGCGTGCCGATTGAGGCATTGACGTCTGGTTCCAGAAATCACTGCTGCACGGGTACTTTAGATGCCCACACAGCCATAAAGAAAATAAGAGGCAACGCTGGTCACAGGGGGCATTGAGCAGAGTGGCCAGAACAGTCAAATGGACCGCCTGCGTGTTCAAGTCTGGTTACATTTCTGGTGTAGTCGACAGGATTTCACAACTCAGGCATCCAGCCCTTAGCGGACGAGGGTGAAAGATGCCTGGCCGAGATAGAGCAGATGGTGGAGGAGGTGAAATTAGCAGTGACCATAAGGGAGGTTGATATGTTTCAGGATCATTGGATGTTTGGACATCAGCTGATGAAATTGGACCTTTAGGCTAAAGCCAGGCAGAGGATCCCCATGTGCGTTCCCTGGAGGCTACTGAAGAAGGAAGTGGTACTTCTGGTTGGATATCCTACTTGCTAATGAACTGGACAGATTCAGGGGAAGACCAGATGATCCACTAGTTGAAGCCTGGATTAAGGGCATATCTCAATGTGTGACCATGCAGCATTCATTACGGAACATCTTTGCAGCAAAGCCCATCAGGAAATACTGGGAAGAGATATAGATCTTCAAAGAAATCTGCATCTTTGAGGCACTGACAAGATGTTTGGGTACAGAAGCTGACACAGCTACGGCTAGGGTTTTATGAATGCAAAGCAACTGAAGGGGAGGACGTGGTCTCTGCACTCCGAAAGCTGTTAAAGTTTCTTGATCTCATTATCCTCCTGGGTCCCTCCTTCAAATCAAGTAGGGAACAGGCAACTGAAGTTTACATAATGCAGTAAAATGTAAAAAGGTTAAAGATAAGCTGTGTGATTTTGAAACAAATTGATGCTACCACTTTTGAGCTAATTATTGTAAATGCTAGGGATTTTCCTGTAGCCAGCCCATCCTGTAACCATAGCAACTGGAATTAAGAATTGAGTTGTGCTATCAATCAACAGAATTCCAAATTACTTGTTTGTTCGACTCACAGGCAAAGGGAGAGATGTCAAGTGGGACTCAAACCTGCAAAGTGGCTTTGACTGAACTGAAGAGGGCTTTGCAGACTGTATTTCACTTATTGGAGCCAGTTCAGAAATGCATACATAAGAAGGTACTTAAGAGTAAGGAGCAAAAGTCCGCAACTCAGCACTTCAATACTATCATGGCTGATCTCATCTCAGCCTCGGCTCTACTTTCCTATATAATCTCAATATAACCTCGCTCTTTATGTCCCTTCAACTAATTAAAAATCTGCCTCTTCCTTAAATTTACTCAATGTCCCAGTTTCCACTGCACTCTGGGATAGTGAATTCCACAAACTCATGACCCTTTGAGAGAAATAATTTCTCTTCACCTCTATTTTAGATCTGCTACCCCTTATCCTAAAACTATGACCTCTTATTCTAGATTGCCCATATGAGGAAACATCCTCTCTACATCTACTTTGTCAATCCCCTCTAGCCTCTTACATTCCTCTATTAGATCTCATCTCATTCTTCTAAACTCCCAGAGAGTACAGGACTAAACCACTCAATATCACTTCATTAGAGAAACCACTCATCTCTGGAATTAATCTGGTGACCCTCCTCTGAATGGTTTCCAATTTAACTACACCTCTCCTTAAGTAGGGGGACGAAAATTGAATACGATACTCCAGGTGTGGTCTCACTAATGCATTGTGCAGTTGCAGCAACACTTCCTTATTTTTATATTCTGTTCCTTTAGCAATATATGTCAAAATTCTCTTTGCCTTCCTTATTACCTGCTGTACCTTTATATTAGTTTTCTGTGATTTGTGCATAAGGCACACAGATCCCTCTGCATTGAAACACTCTCAAGTTTCTCCTCATTTACATGATACGTTGCCTTTATACTCCGCCAAACAAAATGGGCAGCCTCACATTTATCCACATTAAACTTCATCTGCCAAGTTTTGACCCATTCACCTAACTTATCTATATCCATTTGTAAATTTCTTATTTTTTCAACGCAACTTAGTTTCCACCTATTTTAGTGTCATCTGCAAATTTGGCTATTGTGCTCTCTATCCCCGCATCCAAGTCATTTATGTAGATTTTAAATAGTTGGCTCCCAAGGACTGAACCCTGTGGCACCCCACTAATTATATCATGGCAACCAGAAAAAGACCCATTTATCACGATTTTCTGATTTCTGTTGGTTAGCCAATCCTCTGTCTATTTTAATAAATTACCCCAACCACATGTGAGCTTTTGTGCAGGACCTTGTCAAATCATTCCCACTTGGAGTCCAGAGAAATCAAGAATGTGTCACAGAAAAATCTTGAGCCAAAGCTCCAAAATGATCATTTCACACACAAGATCCTCGTTTAATAAGCATATCCATTAATCACCTCGAGAAGTAATTTACTGAATGTTAGAAGGAACTGTCACTCTTAACATTGACAATCTTGTTCTGGCATCAGATTCTCTATAGAGTTATTAAAAATACACAAGACCCTCTTATTACAATAACAACGGGCCTTGGCAAAGCCAGTACAGACAAACTAAGAGGTGCTCCTAATAAGCATGCCAACATTAGTTGGTGCCATTTCAAAAGAGGTCTCTTAATAGAGAAGGCTGCATAAATGATAAAAAACACATGATGAAATTGCTTCACCAATTTACAGCATATTTACCAGAGAAAAACATCCTAAAGTGTTTCATGGGGGCGTAGTTAAATTAGATGTACTTTGCTCAAAAAGGATGAGGACAGCTGACCTAAAATGTGGTTAAAAGGTTATTTTTTTAAAAAGGGTCTTAAGTTTGGTCGAGGGGTCGGGGTGTGTGGTTTAGGCTGGTGGGCAGTCAGAGCTGAAGCAAGCTCCAGAACATTAAGCTTCATTGACAGATGGGAAAACCTCCAAATACTGAGACAAAGGGAAGGAAAAAATGACACACAAGAGACCATAGGATACAGATTTCTGGGGTGAGATGTGGGACTAGAGAGATAGAAGGGGTAAGGATAAATAGCGATTGAAATATTGAAATATTGAAAACTTTTGAACTGGAGACATTGAGAAATCAGGACCAATTCAGGTCAATGAGAGCCAAGGTAAGGTGTGAACAGGACATGGTACACAATGCTATATATATGTGACACCGTGTTAAATGAGCTGAAGTTAATGGACCAGCAATGCTTAGGTGTCATGCAGGATAGTGTTAGGATTGTTGATTCTGGAGATGACAAGAGCACGGGATTTCAGCAGCAGATGGGCAAAGCCAGAAGATGCGGGGCAATGTTATAGCAGGAGGAAGTCTTTCTGATAGAGAGAACATAAGTGACAGAAACTCAGCTTAGAGTCAAACTGAAAATTGAGATTGTGAATAGGCTGGTTTGGCCACCCATGCCTCAGGTGGCACCATACTTGCCCCAGAAACTATGTACAAGGACCAAGGCTGACATTCCAATGCAGTGCTGACCGAGTGCCATGTTTTTGGAAGGACTGTCTTTCAATGGATGTTGACTGGGTCCTGTCTGCATTGTCATGGGGAAATTAATGACCTTCTGGAAGTACTTGAAGGAAAGCAAGTAAGTTACTCTTGATTTCCTTGCCAAATAAATCATGCCTCAATTAACATCACATTTCAACATCACACATCACAGGTCATTTCTACAACACAATTTGTAGGAGCTTGCTACATACAAATTGCTTGCCGAGTTTCCTATTTTGTAACAGTGACTGCACGTCAAAAATAATGCATTGGACGTGAAGCACTTTTAGACCCAGTAGTCAGGAAAATCGGAAATTAGGGCAACTACTTTGATCACTTTTTGGCGGCCTGAGATTGTGGCTGGTGGATGATGAAATGGGCAGCAAGGACTGGAATTTGTGATGGGGGCTGAAGGATTTCGCTCCGGTCTTTCCAGGTTTAACTCGAGAAAGCTGCAGCTCATATTAAAGATTGAATTTCGCCAAACACCCACGGAGGGTCGGGGGAGTCTGGAACTCACTACCTGTAAGGGTAGTAGAAGCGGAAACCCTCATAACATTTAAGAACTATTTAGACATGCACTTGTGGTGTCAAGGTGTACAAGGCTATGGACCAAGTGCTGGAAAATGGGATTAGATCAGTGAGGTGGTTGTTTTTGACTAGTGCAGACTCAATGGGCTGAAGGGCCTTTTTCTGTGCTGTAGATCTCTATGACTATGATAGAAGGTGTCACCAACAGTGTTATCAAGCAGAACCTGCTCAACAATAATCTACACAGGGATTGGGCCACTCAGCCCCTGACCTCATTTTTGATTCAAACATGGACAAAAGAGCTGAATTCCAGAGGTGAGGTGAGACTGACAGCCTTTGACATTAAGCATGGGGATACCACTCGCTGCAAGTTCCCCTCAAGCTACTCACCATCCTGATTGGAAATATATCGCTGTTCCTTCACTGTCACTGGGTCAAAATCCTGGAATTCCCTCCCTAAGGGCATTGTAGATTAACCCACAGAAGGCGGGCTGCAACAGTTCAAGAAGGCAGCTCACAAACACCTTCTCAAGGACAACTAAGGATGGGCAATAAATGCTGGCAGGCAGAGCCTAGACCCCATGAATGAATTTTTTCAAAACTCTATGAATCTATGAGTTCAGTATCCTTAACATACATGGGGAAGCCGAGTGCATGTCTAGAAATGGCTTCACCATGAGGCAGTGTTTAGGTGAGGAACCAAGGATGGATCAGTTTGGAGAAGGATTATCGACTCAGCTTGGAGGAGCTTGTGAGATGTCATCACATATGATAGGGTTACATTCATAGCATTGGTCACCTCGTATTTACCGTTCCAATGCACTACCTTCCCACACCAAATTGAAAGTGAATGGATTATTGACTGCCAATCGAGAAGCCTTTTGCCATCCTCAAAATTTTGACAAAAAAAAAATCAATATTCAAGGAAAATGAAAAACTGCAGTGGATATTTTTGAACGGCCCCATGGGTTTTCTCCAGTCGCTTGCAATAGTTCCTGGATACTGGAGATCTGTGGCCACAGATTGTGAGGTGTGAAATCGAGTGAGGGTGGACGCAGGGAGAAGGGAAATGGCCAAGTTTTAGATGTAGGATCCTTCCAAAGGCTGCGTAAAACTCAAGGAAAGTAAGTAGGAATATCACATCCCCTGGTCACAGTCACATCACATTGAAAAACGGATTGTTACAATAAATATCATTCAATGATAAGGAGGGGTGCTCTATTTATGATTCCAGAAAAGAAATGAGTGAAAAATTTTATTTCAATCCACAAGGCTGAACTGGATTGGAATCACGATGCTCAATATCCACTCCACTTTGTTCACCATGATTGACCAGTTGGATTTTTGTTTGCATTTCTTTTTAGTGAACGTTAAATTTAGGTACTGTCTGTAATGGGCTGCTGATCTACAATGCCAGTGTGGCACCCAGGCAGGATGTTGAAAATGCAGCTCTCAAAGTCTGCCTCGTATTTTGATGATGGCCACATCACTAGCCTGGGAGAGAGATACCGGAGGGCACAACCCCTCAGGTAGGAGGGGATCCAGGTGATCAGGAAGTGGAAGGTGGGTAAAAAATAATGAGAAGAAGAGAAGGGAAAGATTGGGAGCACAGACCCAATTGTCTCCATCTTGGCCCCTCGTATAGGGATTATTAATATATGTACAGTCACTCTCCATCAGAAGGCAATAAGTAAACTATTGAAAGTGAAACAGTGGTACAATAAAGCTTAGAATTAAATATTGATTTTTTGTTACTTCTGTATGTAAAATAATAAAACCAGTCCACTCCTGATTTATGAATATGTTTTAAAGTATGGGCCAGGAGAAAACCTCCTGATTTCTGCAGTTAGTGCCACTTCATAAGGGTGAGAGAGGTGCCAGAGGGCACAGGCTGGTGTGTCACAACCTGGACTACCAGGAGAGAAGGGTTTCACATGTAGCTAGACTTTAGAATCGCAAAGGTGTTATATCAACCAATCATTTATTGATTTAGAATCAACGAATGCCTTATACCCTTCGGAGTCTCTGCACCTTACGGGATGTGGGTGTTGCTGGCAAGGCCAGCTTTTGTTGTCCATCCCGACTTGTTCTTGAATTGAATGGTTTATTAGACCATTTCAGACAGCAGTTTAGAGCCAACCATATTGTGGTGGGTCTGGAGTTACATGTAGGACAGACTGGATAAGGAACAGCAGAGGAAAGAGGAATGTGTCTGATAGAGTGAAGGGCCAGATCTTACTGTTCTTATGAGTGAAAACAGAACCCTTTTAGCACTGCGAGGTGTCACAAAAAAAGCAATGAATAAGAAGCTAATCTACATTTTTGCCATTCCATTTTTTGTTTGAATGGCAAGTTGTATATTGCCTTACCAACTCCTTCATTGAAGCTCAGATAGCTGTTCACTCAGTCCCTCCAGTTTGCAGACTTCAGGACTCTGATATCTGGCTGTTGCTGGAGGGGAAAGTGTTTTATCTATTCTATGTTTGATTTCCAAAATTGCAGAAAGCAAGCCAATTATAAAAGATTTGAAAACAGATAAATGCAGAACGTTCTCTGTTATGGAAGAATGGCTCTTTCATTTTCAGGAACAAAGAGGTACATTCCTTTCTTGGAATCACAATCTCCTCTTGGCTTATCCTGACCTTTAGTACAGAATATCCCATATGTTAGAAATTCACATATATACCGGACAGAGGGAGGGACGACAGGTTTTCATTTAAAAAAAGGTTAGCAAGTTTGAAACGTGATGACAGCTGACAAGAGCCTGAAGCAATTTCTATATCAGAAGTGTCTCCCTATGCCACCATCTGCCAACTCTGCGAATGTTAATCCTCAAACAACGTTCCATTGTTTGAAAAACTGATGTTCAGAAAAAGAAACAGTCGTCCACGGCCATATCATGTGTCGAGAATGGAGTGGGCTCCAGTTATAATTGTCTGTTTTGGGTCCTCTGTAATGACGTCAACCTGGGCTGATATATAATTTCCCACCTTACCTTTCCTTGTATTTACTAAACTGGCTGACTCAGGGAAATGTAGGCGAAACTTATCCTGGGTCTATGGGGGATGCCTTTGAGCTGTGGTCGTCAGCAAACATTTCAAAGCAGTGCCTCTGAAGAAAGCTGAAGCTCCATCCTCACAACTGATTTTCACCATCAGGGACTGGCTCCTTCAATTCACACTGTGCTTTACTTCAATTAAACTAAAATGAAACCTCTCTTCCTGTGCTTGTTGGAAACCCAGGCTGTGAGTTTTGTAATAACACAGTGTGGAGCTGGAGGAACACAGAAGGCCAGGCAGCATCAGAGGAGCAGGAAAGTTGATGTTTCGGGTCGGGACTGTGCTGCAGACAAGCTAGGAAAGCTTCTGGAACCTTCTTTTTCCTGCCTGAAAACTCAGTATTGCAGGATATTGATCATCCATTCTCTTTAAGCTAAGTTTCCATGATAGCAATGATATCATGCTGCACCCTCAGCTTGTCGGCTTTATTCCCTATACCACTCCCATTCATGTTTACACCTTTTAATCCTGCCTCGTTTCTGTATCAAATATCACCAAGTTCCTCTCTCCCTTCCACCTCAATCCAATTATTTGTTTCCCCCTTCTAGATATTTTATTAATGCTACCATGGGTTTCAGTATTATTTAAAATCCTTTTTTGCGCAGAGGGTGGTGTGTGTATGGAATGAACTCCCAGAGGAAGTGGTGGAGGCTGGTACAATTACAACATTTAAAAGGCACCTGGAGGGGGACATGAACAGGAAGGGTTTAGGGGGATATGGCCCAAATGCTGCTAAACGGGACTAGTTTAATTTAGGATATCTGGTCGGCATGGACGAGTTGGACCAAAGGGTCTGTTTCCGTGCTATATGACTCTATGACTCTATGGCTGTTAAGTATAGAATCCAACTTGAACCATCTATGAGATACTCATTAAACCTTCTCCTCTGTAGCAGAGTAAGAACCAATTCAAAACTGCCAGGACTCTGCCCTCAGGTCTTCCCTTCACTCTCTCAAACTGATGCCGCTGCTTCTGGGTTGTCCTTTTGCAGAACAGCCAGCTTCTTAGATTCAATTCAATCTTATTCAAACCAGCAGGAGAGGTGTTAAGCAAGAAGCCTCAGCTCCTCTGGGTTACAGCAGAGAAAGGCCGACACCCAGCCGTGATTGCCATTCAGCAGCCAAGGCAAGTGGGAGATGTCTGTTAGCTGTGAAAGCCCACATTGTGGAGGGCAGGTCATTGAGTACACTTAAGATTGGGATAGATAGGTTTTTGATTATCAAGGGGATCAAGGGTTACGAGGAGAAAGCGGGTTGAGGAACTTATCAGCCATGATTGAATGGTGGAGTAGACTCGATGGGCCGAATGGCCTAATTTCTGCTCCTATGTCTTATGGTGCTATGCAATACTCACTGTGAGGCTCAGAGCTCAATCGTGGTAGCTTAGATATGACTCTGGAATAGTGCATCCTGATATTTCTGTCCACAGACCCACATAGTTGGAGCAAAAAGACACCACAGACCAATTAGCGACCCTATTACATCAGTTTTCATTTACCACCACTTAAACAAATCTAATCAGAATTACTTGAAAGACTAGTGGTGCTTTGCCCAGACACCATTGAAGTGATTGAGACATGGTAAACGCAGGAAAAATGTTCCCAATAACCAGGGAGTCCAGGACCAGGAGTCACTGTCTAAGGATACACAATAGGCCATCTAAGGCTGAGATTAGGAGAAACGTCTTCACCCAGAGAGTGGAGAGCCTGTGGAATTCTCTGCCACAGAAAGTGGTTGAGACCAAAACATTGAATGTTTTCAGGAAGGTGGACATACAGTTCTTCAGGCTGAAGGGATCAAGGTGTATGGGGGAGAAGGTGGGAAACAGGGTACTGAGTTGGGTGAATGGCCGAGCAAACTCGATGGGCTGAATAGCTTACTCCTACTCCTATTTGTTTTCTGTGTTTCCATGTCCAAATCTTAGCTGCAATGTTTTAATCTCACAATGTGCTGTGTTCGGCCAGTTCCTCGTCCTAGTTTTCAGGCTCACAAAATGTCAAAATGCCGATCTGATGGCTGTACATTATTGATAAACAGCAGCAAGTGTTTGCAATCTGCATTGGTCAATCCGAGACACTCATACTCAACCCGGAGCCAAGTGTACATCAAGTCCTTCTCATGGAATACCAGCTTCAGGGACTTGCATTTTGGAAAACTTTCCAGTTGGAAGAACTGGAAGAACTTTGTGGACCACTGGTGGTCCAGTCTGTCTATTCCCCTGTTAATGGCATATTATGAATATCTTAGAGCAATGCAACGAAGATACTTGCTTCTATGTGGGCAACAGTGCTATCGAGTAACTCTACCATCACAAAAATATCTGAAGCCATGCTTGCTGCTCAGTTTCTAGATTTGGTGGATCTCATGGAACCTAAAAAAATAGGATCAGGAGTAGGCCATTCAGCTCCACAAACCTGCCCTGTTATGTTATAAGATCGTGGCTGATCTGCCTCGAGCCTCGCCTCCTCTTTTGTGCCAGCTCCTCATCGCCCTCAACTCCTCAATATTTCAAAAATCTACCTACCTCCTCTTTAACAACTTTCAATGATCAAGTCTCTACAACTCTCCGGGGGAGAGAATTTTTGGTATTCACTACCACGTAGGAGAAGAAATTCCTTCACTTCTCAGTTTTAAACAAGTGTTCCCTTTATTCTGCAAGTACATCACCCAGTTCGAGATTCCTCCCGAGTAGAAACATCTTCTTAATATCTACCCTGTCAAGACTCCTCAGAATCTTGAACTTCTCAATAAGATCACACCTTGTTCATCTGAACTCTAATGATTAAACGCCATTCTTAATACGTCAACCTTCATCCCAGGGATCAGCATAATGAATCTCTTTTGAACTGCCTCCAAACTCAGCACATTCTTTCTTATATAGGAGACCAAAACTGTACACTGTACTCTAAGTGCAGTCTTCCCAACTCCCTGTGCAGTTGAAACAAGACTTCCATAATTTTAAACTCCAACCGCCAAGCAATAGAAGCCAAAATTCCATTTGCCTTCCTAATTACTTGCTGCTCCTGCAGGCTAACTTTCTGTGTTCCATGCACAAGAACACCCAGAGCCCTCTGTGCTGCACTTTTTTTGGAGTCTCTCTCCATTTGCACAGACTCACAGATAGAGCCATAGAGTCACACAGCACGGAAACAGATCCTTTGGTCCAACTTGTCTGTGCCAACCAGACATCCCAATCTGACCTAGTTCAATTTTCCAGCATTTGGCCCATATTCGTCTAAACACTCCCCATTCATATACCCATCTAGATGCCTTTTAAATGTTGTAACTGTACCCACCTCCACCACTTCAAACTTTCTTGCATTAAACTACACGCTTTTGCCCACTCACTTAACCCAACTATATCCATTTACAGATTCCTTATATTCATGACACAATATAGCCTCCCATCAATCTGTGTATCATCAACAAATTTAGTTACTTTACACTCTGCCCTCTCCTCCATGTCAATGGTGTAGATCATAAGTAATTTAGACCCTAGGAATGATCCTTGCAGCAGTCCACCAGTTATGTCTTTCTGACCTGAAAAAGACCCATTCATCCACACTGCCTCTGTTTATTTTAGCACTGAATCCACACTTGGGCTTAACCAATCAAGCACAGTGAGCATAGACCAGTTACCAGATTCTCATAAGCAAATACTGAAAAATTGCATATCACACTTTCAGGACAATGGTGTTAGAGTCCTGCACCAAACTTTAATAACGATATGACACCTTCGGCAGAGGAGAGGATAAAACTGGCATAAAACACTTAGCAAGAAGAAAAAAACCCAATTTAAATGACTGTACGTTTTGTTAAGTTGAAACAGTGGGCGACAGTGTATGCTCTGGTATATTTTGTTTCAAACTGGAGCTCATTGGTGATGATGAATTACTCTGGCTTACCGCATACTGTATCAGAAACTTGTCTGAAAACTATACGTGGATTAAAAGGGGGCAATATAACCACACAGGCTTTCAGGAAATAATGAAACATTGTCAGCCAGTGTATTTTTAAATAACCATCTCAAGCCTGCTTCTGTGCTGTAAAGCTCTCTGACATTCCAGAGGTAACTTCCCTCCCACTACCTGTGCTGCTTAATGAGAGTAAACATTCCAGAGGGGTGCCAAGCTGTCATGTTGTTTGCTCTGCAAACAGACCCCATTTGTCTACCTACAGGCAACATTTGGATCTGAAACTTTGCAGGAAATTGGCTGCCAGTTTACAAAAAAGGAACCTGATGTCTCATAAAGTATTGGTACTTTTGTTTTCATGCAGTCCACATGACAAGCAGCTTTCAATCTTTGTATCGTTAAAATCTGTGAGGTCCATTTCCTGATTTGTCCTTTATTATGATAGAAACTCCCACATAACCACACATGACAGACAAACATTAAGATGCCTTTTTTATCTGTCTGGTTATATTCTCAGTGTAAACACTGAACCAGACAGATGCCTGGGAACACAAAAATAAATCTTTCCAATCACCATTTCACAGCAACCCATCAACGTAGAAACTCTAATTTATCTCCATCTGTGATCTGTCCAAGTTTTAACACAGCCTCAGAACTTGTGATAGCAGCATCATTGGCATCTTCTCTACTACAAAATGTCCCAACTCTATAAGTTTCACACCAGCTTTGCCACCTCCTTATGTTCAATCTGGGTCAAAACCGTTGTCTGCTGCTCGCTCCCCATCCACCATTGACAACCCTCACTGTGCAGTTCACTCCCTGAGCAACACTGCAGGGAATGCCCCAATATATTCATTAATCATCTTGTGCACTTGTACCAAGGCCCCATTTCATTCTTAGGTGGGCACAAAAGATCCCACATTACTATTTCGAAGAAGATCAAGGTGAGGATTCACTGTGGCTCTGGGTAATATTTATCCCTTAACCAATATCATTAAGAAAACAGTTCATCTGGCCATTATCAGTTGCAAAATAATAATCATCTCATCACTAAATGTTATAGAGAAAATGTCTATAAACTTACTGCCACTCCTTGCCATTATGTTGAATGTCTTCACACTGCTAATAACGTTGCAGGTCTTGGGACTCAATGATAGTCCTGAGTTGGGGTCTCAGGCCAGGAGATGTTGGTCACTGAAGATGTGTTTGTAATGTGGATGAATGGGTTAATGGTTAGCTTGTAAATCCTCCCAATTCCCCAGCAGTGGAAGAAGTCTCCTGGTCAGCTATCCTGCAGAATGTAATCTCCAACCATTGCAGAACCTTACCATAAACAGGGACCAGTTCACGGGGGTCCAAGGCCCAGTGATTAGAAACAGAAATGAAAGATCCTGCCTGGGGGCAGACATTTAGCACTGAATTCCCTAAATGTATTCCATCAACACTAAGAAACAGAAGGGCCAGATTGTGAGGATTGCTCCTCCTTACTGTTTAGGGAAAGATGAAATACACTTAATAGAGAAGGCTTAATATACAAAATAAGTGATATCCTTATTAGAATGGGATATATTCAGCAATGCTTACCACAGAGTGAGAAGGGTTTGGAGTCAGAAATATCCCAGTCTTGCCGTTGGTCATTGCACATCATATAATCATTTCATTTTAAGTTTTTTTCTAATCATTCCTGAGACTTGAGTGTCACTGACTAAGCCAGAATTTAATGTCCATCCCTAGTTGCCCTAGTGAAGGTGGTGGTGAGCTGCCTTCTTGAACCGCTGCAGTCCACATGCTGTAGGTAGACCTAAAGTGTCCTTAGGGAAGGACTTCCAGGATTTTGACCCAGTGACAGTGAAGGAATGACGATACATTTCCAAACCAGGATGGTGAGTGGCTTGGAGATGGTGGTGTTCCCATGTATCTGCTGCCCTTTTACATCGAGACTGAAGAAGTCGTGGGTTTGGAATGTGCTGTCCAAAGATCTTTGATGAATTCTTTTAGTGTACCTTGTAGATAGTGCACTCTGCTACTACTGAGCTTCAGTGGTGGAGGGAGTGGATGCTTGTGGATGTGGTGCCAATCAAGCAGGTTGCTATGTCCAGGATGGTATCAAGCTTCTTGAGTGTTGTTGGGGCTGCACCCATCCAGGCAAGTAGGGAGTATTCCATCACACTCCTGACTTGTGCTTGTAGATGGTGAACAGGCTGTGGGAAGTGAGGAGGTGAGTTACACGCCACAGTATTCCTAGCCTCTGGCCTGTTCTTGTGGCCATTGCATTTATGTGGTGAGTGCAGCTGAGTTTCTGGTCAATGGTAACCCTAAGGATGTTGATAGTAGGGGGATTCAGTGATGGTAATACCATTGAATGTCAAGGAATGGTGGTTAGGTTGTCTCTTATTGGGGATGTTCATTGCGTGGCATTTGTGTGGTGCGAATGTTACTTGCCACTTGTCAGCCAAGCCTGGATATTGTCCAGATCTTGTTGCACGTGAACATGGACTGTTTCAGTATCCGAGGAGTCGCAAATGGTGCTGAATATTGTGTAATCGTCAGCGAACATCCCCACTTCTGACCTTATGATGGAATGAAGGTTATTGATGAAGTAGCTGAAGATGGTTGGGCCGAGGACACTGCCCTGAAGAACTCCTACAGAGATGTCCTGGAGCTGTGGTGACCAACACCCATCAACCATGACCATCTTCTTATGTGTCAGGTAAGACTCCAACAACCAGAAAGTTTGCCCCCTGATACCCATTGATTCCAGTTTTGCCAGGGCTCCTTGATGCCACACCTGGTTGAATGCAGCCTTGATGTCAAGGGCTGTCACTCTCACCTCACCTTTGGAATTCAGCTTTTTTGTCCATGTTTGAACCAAAGCTGTAATGAGGTCAGGAGCTGAGTGGCCCTGGTGGAACCCAAACTGGGTGTCTCTGAGCAGGTTATTGCCGAGCAGGTGCTGCTTGATAGCGCTGGTGATGACACCTTCCATCATTTTACGATAATCGAGAGTAGACAGATGGGGCAGTATTTAGCTGGATTGGATTTGTCCTCATTTTTAATGCACAAGATGTACCTGGGCAATTTTCCACATTGTCAGGTAGATACCAGAGTTGTAACTGTACTGGAACAGCTTGGCTAGAGGAGCAGCATGTTCTGGAGCACAAGTCTTCAGTACTATTGCTAAAATGCTGTCAGGGCCCATAGCCTTTGCAGTATTCAGTGTCTCCAGCTGTTTCTTGATATCATGTGGAGTGAATCGAATGGGCTGAAGACAGGTATCTGTAATGTTGGGGACCACTGGAGGAGGCCAAGATGGATCATCCACTCAGCACTTCTGGCTGAAGATTGCTACGAATGCTTCCACTTTATCTTTTGCATCGATCTGTTAGGCTCTTCCATCATTGAGGATGGGGATATTTGTGGATCCTCCTCCTCCAGTGACTGGTTTAATTGCTCATCAACATTCATGACTGGATGTAGCAGGACTCCAGAGCGTAAATCTGATCAGTTGGTTGTGGGATCACTCAGCTCTGTCTATCACTTGCTGCTAATACTGTTTGGCACTAAGTAGTCCTGTGTGCAGTGCTTTTGAGAAGAAACTTGGACTGATATGATTTTGGTGGGGAATTGGTGCCATCTGTAGGTGCGGTAATGTAATTTCTAGCAGGTTCCTTTTTCTAAACACTCTTCAGGTCAGCCAGTATTGGAGAGAGATCACAGAATTGTCACAGCATCAAGGAAGCCATTCAGCCAATCGCAATTACACCAGTCCATCGGAGCAATATATTCACTGCCACTTCCCTCTCTTCTCTCAGAGTCCTCATTTCCATTCAGATAATAGTCCAAATCAGCTCTTGATTACTTTGATTTCTTCCAACATACTTCCATGCAGTACATTCCAGATCCAGATCCTAACCACTTACTGTGTGAGAACACGGAGCGATACTGATTAAAGGGTGGATCCTGTTTGACTAATCCCCTCAGTTTCCTCCACAGGTTCCACCTGAACTGCTCAGAGCTTTTAGTGAGATTTTGTATGTTTGGGTTGCTTCTTATTTTTAACCAGGTAATTTGAAAGTTGCTTTCACTACACACAGTTCAGACTACATACAAATATATCCATCTTATATGATATTAATGCTCCTGCAAAGTGACTTAGGAACATTCACTGATTGAAAGATGCTACATTGATGCAATTAGGAGGTTGTGTGGCACAGTGAGTGTAGTGCTCCTGTCTCTGACCCAAAAGCTCCAGGATCAAATCTCATGCCAGGACCCAGGTTGAAGGTGAGTTCATAAAGTAGCCAAAGAGGTTAATGATCCACATGTAGATCTGTCCACTGCCTGCAGTGTTAGAGTATTCAGGTGTAAAGGGTGGTGGCACCTTTCCTCTCCCTAGAGTGGGCCAAAGGACCAATTTGGTTTAAAGTGGTACAGGAACAACAACACAAATGAGTCTTAACAAGAAGAGGCTCTTAATCAAGATAAAATCTATTGCGTAATAGCAATTAGGTACAAGACATTGTTACTCAGATTAATGGGAGATATGGATGACACTCTTACACCTCCAGGATTCAAAGCTAGTCTCCTGATCTCCCCATTCGTGATTATATGACATCATCAGACATCAGGGTGGAGTTTAATGCAGTCTTCCACATTAACCCTCTCAGGTTCATCATTTGAATGAAAATCTCCTTGTCAGCCATCATTGATCTGGAGTTCCCCCATCTCCCCCCACTTCAACATTCAGCATTTGGTTAGTGGCCTGATCCAAAAACATAGCCATGGACATACATATTTGCTTTGTTGGCCACATATGCCTCTAGCTGTGGCAAGGAACCAAAGGAAGGAAAGAAAGGTAAATGCAAGTGTTGTTGCATTATATTTTTAAAAATATTGTTCCATCCAGACGTAGTGCTCAGGAGGGAAACAGTTTGTTCGTCTGTATAGGAATTCCACAATGTAATTCCCTAAGGGTGGAGTAATATGGGATGTTCCATCCATCTGATGCTGCCAGTGTACAGAGGGAGTCTCCTCCACAAATCACGAGCACAATTTACAATCTTCCACTCGTTCGTTGGAAAATCACCATCACTTGTTATCCATCTTCCAACGAACACACTTCCTTTGAGCAGTCCATGGGAGCAGCAGATCCTGGATCCATCTCCGGCATTTACACCTAAACATAAAGAATTGCTTGAAAGCCGAGATAGCCTTCCAACTGCAAGTCTTACCACTGAGATACAACAGAGAGCTCTGCTCTGAGGGAGATAGTACAGATACACTGGGCTCAATGGTCACTTTCCGTGCTGAAGCACTCTGTGCTGTAGTAAAGGTTGGTCTGGATATTTCAGTTTTGACCCCAGTCTGCTTTCCACGTAACAGCAACCCAAAAGGGTAAACACTTTGGAAATCAAAATAGAGGGGTGTGGACAATTCTGAACACTCACGTTTCCTTTCTGTTTTGTTAACAGAGATAGTAACAAGTTTACACTCACAAAAGCTCCCATTTCTCTGGACAAGGGTTGCTTCTGAGGTGGGTAGGAAGACAATAACGTCAATTGGTGAAGGAGATATGAGGAGGGCTGACCCAAAACCTTAAGCAAAGAGGTGGGACTTTGCAGAGGCGAAGGAATTGGGAGATGCAGCAGGGTTTAGGATGCAGGACACGGGGCCGCAGGCATTTTACATTTACTGCTTCAGAGACAGTAGGATTTTTTCTGAAGAAGGATCCAGACCCGAAACATCAGCTTTCCTGCTCCTCTGATGCTACTTGGCCTGCTGTGTTCATCCAGCTCCACACCTTCTTATCTTAAGTTTACTGCTAATGTTTTGAGAAAGCATAGCTTCATTTGCATCTTATTTCCTGACAAAGGGGAATGAGAGATACAAACATTCATTCCAACTTTGCGGATCGTTGTTTCCACAGAAAGGAATTTCGCATACCCACGTGAAATTTGCAATAAAATGCTGCATTTCACCTTAACTGCAATAGATTTATTGACATTTCTGAAGAATTCTGTGTTCAATTTGTGCTTAACAAACACCCAACTAGTTCTTGCCTCGAGCAAATGGCCTCATTATCTGCTCTAAGCAAAGAACAGGCACTTAATGATGCTGTAAATATTCATGATTGGTTTCCAAAGGATCCTGAGAAGTTTATTCCAAATATAGTTACTGCAAGAGTGGGGTAGATTGGGGGTGGAGGGAACAGGACTTTAATAGGGAGACCAGAGTAAATTGTAGCCAACTTATGTTATCACCAAAAGTTCAAATTAGTCCCAAGACTGAAGATTTGCAGCCTTTAACTGGGACTGTTGCAGTCCTAGAATCACAAATGGTTACAACACAGTAGGAGGTCATTTCTTCCATACTGTCTCCCTGCAAGCATGTTTTACCTACAACCTAGTACAGAATGTGCATCTTGCCATTAAGGGAGAGAAGAATTACTGAAGGTTTTTATTTTTCACCTGTCAGGGCAAACACAAGAATGCCAAATTTCAAATGACCACAGGAGCCCTTCTCTGCTTTCCGGAGGGACCACTCTCTCGGTGACTCCCTTGTCCGCTCCACACTCCCCTCCAGCCCCACCACACCCGGCACTTTTCCCTGCAACCGCAGGAAGTGCTACACCTGTCCCCATACCTCCTCCCTCACCCCCATCCCAGGCCCCAAGAAGACTTTCCACATCAAGCAGATGTTCACCTGCACATCTGCCAATGTGGTATACTGCATCTGCTTTACCCGGTGTGGCTTCCTCTACATCGGGGAAACCAAGCCGAGGCTCGGGGACCGCTTTGCAGAACACCTACGCTCGGTTCGCAATAAACAACTGCACCTCCCAGTCGCGAACCATTTCAACTCCCCCTCCCATTCCTCAGACGACATGTCCATCCTGGGCCTCCTGCAGTGCCACAACGATGCCACCCAAAGGTTGCAGGAACAGCAACTCATTTTCCGCTTGGGAACCCTGCAGCCCAATGGTATCAATGTGGATTTCACAAGCTTCAAAATCTCCCCTCCCCCTACCGCATCCCAAAACCAGTCCAGCTCGTCCCCACCTCCCTAACCTGTTCTTCCTCCCACCTATCCCCTCCTCCCATCTCAAGCCGCACCCCCATCTCCTACCGACTAACCTCATCCCGCCCCCTTGACCTGTCCGTCCTCCCTGGACTGACCTATCCCCTCCCTAACTCCCCACCTACACTCACCTTTACTGGCTCCATCCCCGCCTCTTCGACCTGTTTGTTTCCTCTCCACCTATCCTCTCCTCTATCCCTCTTCTATCCGCCTCCCACTCTCTCCCTATTTATTTCAGAACCCCCTTCCCCTCCCCCTTTTCTGATGAAGGGTCTAGGCCCGAAACGTCAGCCTTTCTTCTCCTATGATGCTGCTTGGCCTGCTGTGTTCATCCAGCTCTGCACCTTGTTGTCTTCAGGAGAAAAGTTGGTTGGCTGACAGGACAACTCTGATTGGTTGAGGTATTGCCACAAGAAATTATAGGCATTCCAAGATCCTGGGAAATTCAAAAAAGGGGCAAGACTTGAACATGAGGGGGCAGCACGGTGGCTCAGTGGTTAGCACTGCTGCCTCACAGCACCAGGGATCCAGGTTCAATTCCACCCTCGGCTGACTGTCTGTGTGGAATTTGCACATTCTCCCTGTGTCTGCGTGGGTTTCCTCCGGGTGCTCCAATTTCCTCCCACAGTCCAAAGATGTGTAGGTTACGTAGATTGGCTAAGCTAAGTTGCCCACAGTGTTCAGGGATGTGTAGCTTAGGTGGGTTATGGGGGGATGGATCTGGGTAGGATGCTCTGAGGGTCAGTGTGGAGCCTCTGGGCCAAAGGGCCTGTTTCCACACTGCAGGGATTCTATGATTATGCTTTGTAACATTACCCTGCCCTTTAAATAATATTTCTTCTATATGATGTTATCAAGTAATCTGAATTTAGACACACAATTATAACCATGCAGCATTTAAACTCACATGTTACTGAACAAACAGCACCTTGATAAACCATAGACACCAAATTCCACACTCAAGCAGGGGTGACATGGTGGCTCAGTGGTTAGCACTGCTGCCTTGCAGCACCAGGGAGCCAGATTCAATTCCACCCTCAGGCAACTGTCTGTGTGGAGTTTACACATTCTCCCTGTGCCTGCGTGCGTTTCCTCTGGGTGCTCTGGTTTCCTCCCACAGGACAAAGATGTGCAGGTTAGGTGGATTGGCCATGCTAAATTGCCCATAGGTATCAGGGATGTGCAAATTAGGTGGGTTATGGGGAATGGGTCTGGGTGGGATTTTCTGAGGGTCAGTGTGGACTTGTTGGGCCAAAGGGCCTGTTTCCACGCTGTAGGGATTCTATGAGACAATACAGTGTGGAGCTGGAGGAACACTGCAGGCCAGGCAGCATGAGAGGAGCAGGAAAATTGATGTGGGTCCCAAACCTGTGTTGTCTCTGACTCCAGCAGCTGCAGTTCTTGCTATCTCTGAACGCTTGAACACATTCCATTTGTTTGTAGGGAGCAGCATATGAGTGTGTCACTTCAAGAAAGAGTAAACACACCATGTTATGAGCTTGACTGGTTGCCTGAAATTGGTTGTTAATGCATCTACGGTCACACAAGATCATTCGGCCCAGGTGATATTGAAGGCTTTCTTTTGGATTTTGTAAACCTGAGCTGGTTGAGGACAGCCTGTACTCTGCCTATTTATAAGGAAGCTGCTGTTTGATTCAAACAGCCAGTTCATTGCAGTATATGTACCTGGCAATTAACCAGCACTGAAATTTAGACACAATGTTGTTCAGCGTGCGATAGGCGAGATGTCCTTTCTGACTGATAGCAATCCCGCTAACACAAAGTACCATTCACATGGCCGCCATGTCACAGCAGCATGAAGCAACTTGCTGAACCTGTTATTCAAATTTTTGAGACACTTTGCTTTTCCAGGGTCGCTGGAGTTAAACCAGACACATTTCAGGTTCGAAAGCGTTGCCCTTTACAAGTTTGCACAATGCGCAGAGAGTAATGAGCAACAGGACCACAATTTAATGTCTCACCCAAAAGTCAGTGGCCCTGACAGAGCAGCACATCCTCAGAACTGGAGCGTGAGCCTGGATTGTTGCACTCAAGTCTGAAAGAGGGGCTTGACCCAACAACATTTTGATTCAGGCATGAGTGAGCTCAATTGTATAAATTTCATCAGTAGGTACAGGGTAGAATAAAATAAATTTAGCCCAGTGCTCCTGACCCACATGGTTATTCATGTGCTGGCCAAAGCAGGCCAGCTGGGGTGACCATTGAGATTGAGGGGAATGGTGACATCTTCTGTTAATGAAGGACACACCGCATCTTTCTCTGTGTAACACAAGCCCAGGCTTCAAGTCTGGAAGAAGAGAAGACAAAGATTGGTATAGAAACAGAAAATGGATTTTAGAATAAAAACTAAAGAACTGATGATGCCAGAAATCAGAAACAGAAACAGAAATTGCTCAGTCTGCAAAAATGACCCTGAGCTTCCAGTTGCCTGCCACTTTAACACACCACCCTGTTCCCTTGCCAACATCTCTGTCTCAGGCTTGCTGCAGTGTTCCTGCGAAGCTCAGTACAAGCTGGAAGAACAGCATCTCATTTTCCGCTTGGGAACCCTGCAGCTTTCCGGACTCAATATTGAGATCAATCATTTTAGGGCCTGAGCACCTTCTCCCATTCCCTTTCCCCACCCTCCACGCGCAAGGCCTTATCATCACATGCTACCACACACAACCCATTGTCAGCTACTGACGGTCCCCATTAGCAGTTATTCATTCTCCCAGGCTGCCCTTTACCCATTCCTTTGTCTGCCCAACTGTTTTACTCTCTTTCTGGGCTCCATCTCCACCTGACATTTACTTTTTCCCTTGCCCCCCACCCCTTCTCTAGCATATATACCAACCTTCTCCCAGTTACAATTGGTTCTGAGGAAGGGTCACTGGACCCAAAACATTAACTCTGTTAGTGCTGCCAAACATGTTGAATTTTTCCAACAATTTCTGATTTTGTCCAGAAGTTTAAAATATCTTGGTTCAAGATTAATTGATAGAATTGTCAGGAACAGGAGAGGGACAAGGAGAAAGGCAGCACACACATTCTGTTGAGGTTCTCTGTAGCAGTCCAACAGTTTGTTAAGTTGGTTCTATCCCTGTTATTGGTATCTCATCAAATTCCGCTACTAAAGCATTTCCTGTCAAAACAAAAGAGAAATGTTTCCTAATGTCATACCATTGCACAATCAATTTGTCTGATCAATAATTTTCAACTACTTTCTATTCAGCGTGAAATGAAGAAATGCAAGGGAGCAAAAGACAATCTTTTTTGAATTAATCACTGCTACATTTTATTACAACGTGCATGTCTCATCAGAAGTGAGTGCACGGCCATTACCTGGGGATGACTCAAGCATGTATTTGATTGTATTGGGTAGTTAGTGAAAATAATGAACATAGCCACCATCAGATCAAATTGGGTTCTCCACAAAGATATAAGGCGTCTTCAAATCATCCAATCACATTTCTGCACGGCTCCAGTTTTGAATTAATAGCTGAGCTCAAAATTGCAACGCTGGCTCCAGCTCAAATTCATTTTAGGTTCTTTCTAACAACAGGGAAGGGGTACAACATGTAATGAGTGACTCTGAAACAAATTAACAGCCTTTGCTGATCATATTGTTTCCCAGGAAGCTGGGAAACATGGGGTCACACTGATTCACTTCAGCTGTCTACTGCCACAATAAAAGTGAAAGACACATCTTTCATATTTATGGTGTGTCCCGTTGTCTTTTGCATTCTAATTTGCCTCTTCCCTGAAAACAGGCCTCATATGTTGTCACAGCAACAAATTTCCTTCAGCCGTAGGTTTCTTAATTTTTGAAACAAAAACTGAAATTGCTGGAACAGCTCAGCAGGTCTGGCAGCATCTGTGGAGCGAAATCAGAGTTAATGTTTCACGTTCAGTGACCCTTCCTCAGAACAGTTTTTAACTTTTGAAACCATTCGTTTCGATGGCCTTGTTCCCTATCTCGAATTGCTTTGAGAAGGTGGAGGCAAGACGACTTTGCGAGCTGCTGCAGTCAAATAGTTTAATAGTCACCTTGGTGCTCTCCAAGCATAGAGGTACTTCACACCCGCTGTACCCAATTCTTTCCTTTCCTTCACATCCACACAGATTTCACCAACACAACTCTCTTTCTGGTTCCTCAGACTCATTGGTTAATAATGTATCTCCACCGGCATCACAATTACAGCCAACTAACGGCACAGATTGGGAACTGAATCAGCAACTTTCCTGTTAGCATTGCTCAGTTATTTATCCATTGCATAAAATGTCTGGGGTATCAGATTAGTAACAGAGTTCGGTAAAATGGCTTAATTTCAACTTTCACCTGAAGCATTAACTCTGTTTTTCACAGATGCCAACTGACCTGTTGAGTATTTTCAGCACCTTCTGTTTTTTATTTTATCTGTTATTTATGAGCACAATGGATGGATTTCGGGAATCTATTCTGAGAAGAAGAGCCAATAGATTATCAGAGAAGCACAAAGCAAACTGAGAAAATCCGAAACAAATTTCTGGAAATGCGTAGCAGGTGTGGGAAGAAAAAAATGGGATTGTATTTTAACCTGGGTTGAGTCTCCAGTCATTCTTTTCCTCCAGGGTCATGGGCTCACTTGTTGGGCAAAGCTTTTGTTTTACGGTCGGGACCCTGACATCTGAACCTCTTTGAGGTCCTGAGCCCACGTTGTGTTCCCTCCTGAGATACCTTGGCTTGTTTGTGTCTTGTTTGCTTTTCTCCTTTAACACCCTAATTTACAACCAACTTACATCTCTTTTACTCTTTCACCACCACTAATGATCCCTTTGTCTTTTGCACTGGGTTTCTAGAACATCTGTCCCCTTTCTCCTTCTCCGTCCCTGGGAAAAGGTTATATAAATAATTTTCCAACACTTTTGTTGTCTTAAAAGGAGAGATACTGGATTCAAAATGTTAACTTTGTTCTCTGTCCATTGACCGAGGAAGGGTCACCAGACCGGAAACATTAACTCTGACCTTTTCTTCACAGATGCTGCCAGACCTGCTGAGCTTTTCCAGCAACTTCTGTTTTTGTTCTCTCTCCACTGATGCTGCCGGGCTTGCTGAGTTTCTCCAGCAATCTCTGTATTTGTTCCTGCCCTCCTGTCTTTGGTGTCACCTCAAATACAAATCAAAAAATTTGACTAAAAACTGAAAGAACCGCGGACGCTGTTTATCAGGAACAACAAAAAAGCAGAAGTTGCTGGAAAAGCTCAGCAGGCCTGATAGCAATTGTGAAGAAAAGTCAGAGTTAATGTTTCGGGCCCGTGACCCTTCCTCAAAATTTAAATAAATGTGAAATGTTGTAATATGGTTAAGGCGAACCAGGGCAGGGCTTATACAGTTAATGGTGGGGCCCTGGAGAGTGTTGCTGACCAAAGAGATTGGGGGGTGAGGGGGTGGGTGTGGAGGTACACAGTTCCTTGGAAGTGGAGTCACAGGTGGACAGGGTGTTATGGAAGAGGTTTGGTACGCCTGACTTTATTGGTCAGTGCATTGAGTATAGGAGTTAGGACGTCATGTTACCGCTGTACTGGACAATAGAGTCAGAGAGCTATACTGCCCGGAAATAAACCCTTCAGTCCAACTTGTCCATGCCGACCAGATATCCTGAAATAATCTAGTCCCATTTGCCAGCATTTGGCCCATATCCGTTTAAACCCTTCCTATTCATGTACCCATCCAGATGCCTTTTAAATGTTGTCATTGTACCAGTCTCCACCACTTCCCCTGGCAGCTCATTCCATAACATGCGCCACCCTCTGCATGAAAAAGTTTCCCCTCAGGTCTCTTTTAAATCATTTTCCTCTCTCGTTAAACCCATGCCCTCTAGTTTTGGACTCCCCTACCCCGGGAAATAGGCCTTGGTTATTCATCCTATCCATCCCTTTATGTTTTTATAAAGGTCTAAGGTCACCCCTCAGCCTCCGACAATCCAAGGAGAAAAACTCCAGCCTATTCAGCCTCTCCCTATAACTCAGACCCTCCAACCCCAGCAAAAAGTTGGTGACCCCAGCTAAAAGTGATCGCACCAACATTTTTAGCCATGAATGAAGTGCCGGAAGACTGGATGGAGCCATTATTTATGAAAGTTGGGAAGGAAAAGCCAAGGAACTATAGACCAATCAGCCTTCCGTCAATGGTGGGTAAGTTGTTGGAAGGGATTCTGAGGGATAAAATTTACATGCATTTGGAAAGACAAGGACTGCTTAGGGATAGTCATCATGGCTTTGTGCGTGGGAAATCGTGTCTCATTAAATTGATTTTTTTGAAGATGTAACAAAGAAGATTGATGAAGGCAGAGCAGTCAACGCTGTCCATATGGACTTCAGCAAGGCATTCAGCAAGGTTCTGGATAGTAGACTGGTTAACAAGGTTAGATCACATGGAATCCAGGGGAGAGCTAGCCACTTGGATACAAAATTAGTTTGAAGGTAGAAGGCAGAGGGTAGAGGGTTGTTTTTCAGGCTGGAGGCTTGTGACCAACAAGGATCGGTGCTGGGTCCACTGCTTTTTGTCATTTATATAAATGATTTGATGTGAATATAGGAGGTTTGGTTAGTAAATTTGCAGATGACACCAAAATAGGCAGTGTAGTGGACAGTGAAGAAAGTTATCTCAGTACAATGGGACTTTGATCAGATGGGCTAGTGGGCCAAGGAGTGGCAGATAGAGTTTGACATAGATAAATGTGAGATGTTGCACTTTGGAAAGGCAAATCAGGGCAGGACTTATACACTTAATGGTAAGGTCCTGGGGAGTGTTACTGAACAAAGAGACCTTGGGGTATAGGTTCATCTTCCACCTCTCACAGATAATCCAGTTGTCAATACTGGTTGAGATACTGAAGACACCCTTTTTTTAAATTCTTTTCATGGAATGTGGAAATCGTCGACAAGACTAGTATTTGATGCCCATCCTTAATTGTGTTTGGCTTATTTTGATTGTTTCAAAAAGCAGTTAAGAGTCTACCATATTGCTGTGGGTCTAGAGTCACATGTAGCCCAGGCAGCGCAAAAGATGGTAGATATCCCCCATTAAAGGGGGATATCGTGAACCAGATTCGTGAACCAGATGTGCTTTTTATATAACAATCAATTGTAATAGTCACGATTTTGGATATTAACTTTATGCTCCACATTGAGTCATTTATTTTAAATTCAACCAGTGGCCATGGTAGGATTTGAAACCATGTCCCTGAGCATTTGCCTCATTATTACTTCAGGGACATTATTACAGCACCATGATTTCCCTCTGATCTTCTGCAAAATAGTGCCTTATAATCTTTTACTGCCAGCACATAGGGAGCTGAGTTTAACAACCTCTCTGAAAGTTGGCATTCCGTGAGAATTGGAGTGCAGTGCCAACCTGTGGCTCAAATATTGTTCTATTACTGAGGCATGGCTGACTCTAGGTAGTACAGGGAATGTGTCAGGATTACACATCTGAACCATCTACGTTTGTTGTACCATTGTGTTCCATTCAGCTCATGTGTGTCCTCCGATCAGATAGTTACTCCCACATGAAAGCAATGTCCTTTAAGTTCTGAGGCAGTAAGCCCTCGAAAGCTGGAGGGTGCTTTTACAGTTGGTGCTGTTGATGATATCAGTTTTTCTACCACATTTTGCACTCCTTAAATTGCAACTATTTGACAATAGAAACACAAGTCAAGTGAAACTGCTTCATAGAGTCACGTCACCTGATCCTGGTTTCAGGGAGAACTGTTTGCTAAATCCTGCTTCAAAGCCCAAAACAAAGAATTACTGTTTGTGTGGCAATTAATTTCAGCCAGGTTAGAGAGGTGAAGTTCAAAAGACATCAAGGAAACATAAGGGGGTGGAGCAGCAGATTTATTTATCTTTTTCTAAAAATGACCTGTTTACATTGGAAGGGCGGCTAATCCCACATTGTGAGGTTACAGAATGTATGAAGAGGTACAATCCAAACAGCACTGCAGGTGTACCTGCACCACATGCACAGCAATCGTTCAAAAAGGTAGCTCACGACAACTTCCTGAAGAGCAATGAGGGATGGGAAACCAATGCTGGCCTAACAGCATCGTCCACATCCTGAGAAATAATAACTTTTTAAAAAAGATTGTTACTACATTGTGGTAACTGAACATTACTAAATTACACAAACTGTTCCTTGGGGTTTTTCTCCAACTGATTGAATCATAGCATCATACAGTACAGAAGATGCCCTTCAGCCCATCGAGTCTGTACAGTTTGAAGCTCTGTAATTACAAACCTGAAAATTTAAATCATTTAAGTAGGAGTATCCAGTTCATTGAGGAGGCTGCAGGTCAATTCCAGCAATCTGCTCTGAAAACTCTGCTCTGGGAGCCGTGACAGACTGCACCAAAACAGCTGAGACAATCCGTACCATTCTAAAACAATCACCAATGTTCAAAATAAAGCAATCCACAACATTTTTAAGGAAAATTTCATCCATTCTGCCAATGTTAATTGATCCTTTAAATAAATTTCAGGAGTCAGACCCACAGCTCTGCCAAAAGCCTATCACTTCTCCTTTAGGTCATACTCAATCAGTGTGCCACGTTCTGTTGAAACTTCTCCATTAGTTGTTAAGAAGTTGTTTACAGGCAAACAAGCCAAAACATTGCCTCCATCCACCTTGAGTGGCAAAAGTAACAAACAGTCTTAGCTGTAAACTGTACTATCTTTGGGATGAGATGTTAGAACAAGACTCCTTATGACCTTGGTGTCATATTTGATCTCAAGACAAGTTTCCAACCTCTATTTGTGACATTGTTAAAACGTCTATTTCCACTCTGTACCATCATCCCAACTTCACCCTTTCTCAACAGCTGCTGAAGCCTTTATTCATGCCTTTGTTACAACTAAACTTGACTATTCAACTGAATTCCACATTCCACATTCTACCTTCTATAAATTTGAGATTATCTAAAACTCCAATTGCTGCATCTTAGCTCACAAGGCATCCCATCTCCCTATCGCCTCTGCTCATGGACGAACATTACCTTTTGGTCAAACAATGCCTGGATTTAAAGATTATCATTGTTTACAACCCCCTCTGTGGTCGCAACCCTCCCCACTTACCTTCACTCCTCTAACTGTGGCCACTTGTGTATGCCCAATTTTAGTTGCTCCATCATTGGTGGCTGTGGTAGTGCCAGCCCTCAAGCTCAGGAATACCATCCTTACACCCCTTCAGCTCTCCACCTCACTTCCCTCCTTTAAGACAGTTTATAAAATCTATATCTTTGACCAAACCTTTGGTCTTCAAAAAGAAAGAAGGATGTCCTTTATTGTCACCTACGCTCAATTACGAACGTACAGGAGTACAGTGAAAAGTTTGTAATGTCGCCCCATATGACACTGCCTTATGTAAAATGTACCTAGGTATAGGTCTTACACACAAAATACAGAAATAAAGGGGAAATGAAAGGAAAAATGTTACATTACTTACAGTTGTCCATAGTGTGCGTTATAAAAATGAGAATAAAGTTAAAAAGACAAGCATTACAGTCTGTTCATAAAGGGACTGCAATACATCAGTGCAGGAGGCTTCCACACATGGTATTCCCGGGCTGACACTGCTCCCCATTCCAACAACCGTCCCTGCTCTGCTCCAATCCTCCAGCCCACTGTCCGTCCCCACTCCGCTCCGAGCCTCCAGTCCACTGTCCGTCCCCACTCTGCTCCGATCCTCCAGCCCACTGACCATCCCCACTCCGCTCCAATCCTCCAGCCCACTGACCATCCCCGCTCCACGCCGATCCTCCAGCCCACTCACCGTCCCCGCTCCGCTCCAATCCTCCA